>NC_090650.1:153368934-153690601 GCF_040937935.1 Hyperolius riggenbachi | reverse complement strand
TTTCTGATGAGGTCGGTTTCGGGTGGACTGACTCTGGAATTGGACCTTGTCGGGCTGGCCCGACCTTCATGAGTCTTCTGTTAAAGTGGTTTGGAGATATCAGTTTTGAGGGTCGTCTGGAATTCGACCCTAGGAGGGGGGGTACTGTGAGAATCCGCTCAGCTGCCTGCGCAGGCAGGCAGCCTTTTGACCATTGTTTAGGTGTGCTTGCTGCAGGACTCTGGAAAGGAGACCTTCTGTCAGTTGTGCAGCTTGTGTTGCTGAGGGTTTTGCATACATTAGTCATGCAAATCCGTTACCTGCCTTCTTTTGATGACTGGCACTATAAAAGCATTCTGCTCCCAGAATGCTTTGCTGGACATTTCCCTTTCATGGTCTGTTCCTGATGGACACTCCTGGAGTGTCAGCCATTCCCGTTTGTTAAAGTTATCTTAGTGTAATTCGTGGGAATGCACTAGGCAGGTTCCCTAGTGCAGTTAGGATTGCATTATCTGTTTTGCCTGTTCCGTCTGTCTTGTGTTTGGATCGCACAAGCCCTAGCGTTAGCGGCTGTGGATCCTTCTGATTGAGTCTGGAGTGTAGGTTGGAACAGCGGTTGTTTCTGCCTACCTCATCTGTTTTGTCTCCTGGGATCGCGCTAGCCACTTTTCGCTACCGTTGTGGATCCTTCTGTTCTGTCTCCTGGGATCGCGCTAGCCACTTTTCGCTAGCGCTGTGGATCCTTCTGTTCTGTCTCCTGGGATCGCGCTAGCCACTTTTCGCTAGTGCTGTGGATCCTATCTCTCGCTTGTCCCTGTTTTTGTGTGTCTGTCGTGTCTGCTACGGATGCTTGCTGGAGGCTCGGTGAGGTAACCGTTAAGCAAGCGTTCGCGTCCTCTGTTTCATGTTTGTCTGTTGATGGTTAGTTAGGCGTGCTTGTCGTGCTTATCACGTGGAGACCGCGCATAACCGCGTGCACTGTTGCGAATGAGTGCGGTGTTCGCGGTTAGCTAGCATTTGTTATTTTCCGTATCTCCTCATTGTATGATTTGCTGTGCCTTTGCTACCCTTGTGCGCTGTCCTGCTCTGTCTTGTGTCTCTATCGGCAATCGCCAATCTTGTGATTGCGTTCCCACTTTGTTTCCGCTGTTGTGTGTTCACTGTCGCTGGGTGGCGGCTGGTTTGGTGCACACACATACATCCTGTCCCTGTGCTCTTTTTCTTTACGGGCTCTTCAGCCCCGTTTATCGGGATCTGTACAATTCCCATCTGGCATCTGTGGCTGTGCAGCGGCGGTGTTCGCCTGCACTCCACAGCGCCATCTGCCGGTGGGAATTGCCCTCTGCGGGTGCATAGCACCTAGCCTGGGTTTCCCAAAATCATATGCTGGTGGAGGGTTTTCGTTGTGTCAGTGCGCGTCTTGTGCGCTGACCACAAAAACGACCCCACCACCATTACACAGAAAAACAAGTTCAACAGTTACAAAAAAAAGTATTAGAGTGTCAGTGTCACCATTAAAAAATAAAGTGCCCTAGGCGCATGCGCGGCGGATCCGAGATGGCCGCTTAGAGACAGAGCTCCGGCCCGACCCCGCACTGATTCCGCCGCTATCAGCTACACTTCCGCATACAAAGAGCGGCGGCTGCACAGATCAGACCCGGAGCACTCACCCACCTAGATGGCAGCCAAATCCAGCCTCAAGACGGCCCAGCAAACCGGAGCTATGGACCGGTATGTGCGCACCTCCTCCACCCAAGATGGCGCCGACCACGCTGACTCCTCTGGCGCTGACACCGCACCACAGGCCCCACAGCCGCAGCAGCAGCCCGGCACATCTCCCCAAGCATCAGGAGACATCCCGCTGACGGCCTCCATGCTAGAGGTAACCCTGGAAAAACACTATAGATCCCTCCATGACTCTTTACAACAAGTAATATTAACAGCTATTAAGGATCTTAAAGGGGACATCACTTCTTTAGGGGAACGCACTACTGTTATGGAGGAAAAAATGGAGGCCCTAACAATTAAACAGCATGAAATAGAGGATGAACAGAAAATCATACAAAATGACTTAAAAGCCATAAGGGCTGCACAAGAGGACAGCGAGAATAGGGACAGGAGGCAAAACATCAGAATCAAAGGCATGGCTATGACAGTTACGCCAGATCTACTGATGCCCCATCTCCTCGAGCTATTCAAATCAATCGTGCCTGACCAACCAGACGAACTCTGGCGTATGGACCGTGCTCATAGGTCCCTGGGTGAAAGACAGGCGACTGTACGCCGTCCTAAGGACGTTATAATTAGAATGCACTATTATGAAGCAAAAGAGGCTCTAATGCGTGCCCTCCGCAATACCTCCAAAGTCCCCTTCAAAGGAGATGAACTCTCTATCTTTAATGATCTATCTCTAATCACTCTGACCAAAAGGAGGGCCCTAAAGCCTGTTACACAACTTCTGGCTGACGCAAAGATCCCATACAAGTGGGGTTTCCCATTCCGCCTGATAGTAAACAGACAAGGCCTCCAATATTCGCTTACTGAACTAGACGATGCTCCCCTCTTCTTAAAGCAGATGGGCCTCCGCCCACCTCCGAATGTGTCCTCTCAACATATACTCTCACCATCTGTCCGATCCCCACCACGAAAATTTCGCCATACCTCCGACTGGACTAAAACCCCTGTACGGAGTCTCACCTACCCGGACAGGTCAGAGGAAATGGAAGCCCTCCCAAGCTGACTTTATCCATCAGAAAAGCTGACAACTTTATGATACCAACCTGAAGATATGCTTCTAATCAGGCTCCATACACTACATCATATTTTATACTGCCAGCATAAAAATAATCTGATCTATGTTGCTAGATAATAAGTGCTGGACTCTGGGCTCTGAGGGGCTACTCTCGGACTCCCACATGTACCTCCGGATACCAGCCATTAGGTCTGCCTGGCCCTCTCGAGGACCGGTCACACCTTGGCGGTTCGTGCTCTCACAACCACTTTTGGTTGTTCTGGCATGTTGCCACAACTTATGCAGTGGCTATTGTTATTTCATAATAGTTCTTATGATGTTAATGTTATTGTTCTTAATTCTGCTATACGCATACCCTATGTTCTCTCTCTCTTCTCAAACGCTACCCCAGGGTCCCTGCATTCACTCTCAAATGGTTACCAATCCACATTATGATAATATCCTCTCATTAGACAATGGTTAAGTTATATACTCTGAATGTTAAAGGCCTTAATGTTCCACAAAAAAGAATGTCTCTTCTGAAGGACCTACAGAAGCTTGATGCAGACTTGGCCTTCTTACAAGAGACACACTTAACTGCACAAGATTCGGTACGCCTTAATAACAGACATTATACAAATGTGTACTTAGCCTCTGGACCCAAAAAACGCGCTGGTGTAGCAATATTATATAAAAAAGATTTGCCTCTACTAATAGATAAAGCCATACGTGACGAAAAAGGACACTACCTGATACTCTTAGGGTCCTTAGCAGGTAAGCCAATCACATTGGCAAATGTGTATGCACCTAATACACAACAGATCTCTTTTTTATCCTCTTTCTTTTCAAAACTTCATAAAACTGCTAAGGGTACTATTATCCTGGGGGGGGACTTCAACTTGGCCTTCTCATCCACGAAGGATAGAAGTAAAACTCCATCCACATCTACTTTTGCTTCGCACGAACGAAATTCCCGTAAATTCCGAATATTACTTCGAAAATATGGATTGATAGACCTATGGAGGGTAGCTAACCCCACAGCAACTGACTTCACTTTCTACTCCCCACCCAATGCCTCCCATTCGCGAATTGATTATTTCTTCGCTAAAGCTCCACTCCTTCCTATACTAACTGACTCCACTATAGTCCCAACAGCATGGTCTGACCACCAGGCAGTAATCATAGAACTTGACTGGCTATCTAACCCACATAAGCCATTTTATTGGAGGCTAAACGAATCTCTACTGAGAGACAAGACACTTATCCTAAACTGCTCGGAGGAACTACGTTCCTATTTTGAAATAAACATGGACTCTGTCTCATCATTCGGCCTAGTCTGGGAATCGCATAAAGCCTTTATAAGAGGTTTCTTTATAGCACAAGGATCTAGGAAAAAACAATACACATCCAAAAAACTGGTAGAACTAAATACCTCCCTGGCTAAAGCAATCACTTCATATAAAAAAGATCCGACACAAGAACACTTTTCAGCTATACAGCAACTTAAACTAGACATCCGCACCCTTCAATCCTCCCAATTAGAAAAGAGCTTAAAATGGACTAGACAATTATTATTTGAAAGGGGTAATAAACCACATACTATACTAGCCAGAAAACTTAATCCACAGAGCAGCCAGCAGATAATCTATTCAATGAAGGACGATCAAGGAGTTATACATTATAACCCGACTAAAATAGCTAACATTTTCACCGCCTTTTATAAACAACTATACAATCTACCCGATCCTTCTGGAAACCCACAATACTCAGAGAAAGTGTCATCCTTTTTAGAACAGCTTCAGCTCCCTAAACTAACAGATGAAGACCGAGCCACCCTCAACGCCCCCATCACCTCAACTAAACTACTAGAGGTTCTTAAAAAACTACCATCATCCAAATCACCAGGACCAGATGGCTTGCCATACTCCTACTACAAACACTTCCAATCAATTCTTATCCCACTCCTAGTAAAACTAGCTAACAAAATTATGAATGGTGAGAACCCGCCGAATTCTATTCTTAAATCCCTCATCACTGTTATTCCTAAGGAAGGCAAGGACCCTCAGATACCCCAAAGCTACCGGCCGATCTCTCTCCTCAACTCAGATCTAAAAATCATCACAAAAACAATAGCTAACCGCCTTAACCCCATACTAACTAGACTCATAAACAATGACCAGGTAGGTTTCATTATGGGTCGTCAAGCGGGTGACAACACCAGAAAGGCCATCGACCTAATATCACTGATGGGCAGATCCAACAGACCTTCTCTGCTCTTAAGTTTAGATGCAGAGAAGGCCTTCGATCGTTTACATTGGCCCTTCCTATTTAGAGTTCTTGAACACCAAGGCTTCACTGGCCCTTTTTTTCACCTAATTAACTTCCTCTACTCCTCACCAACAGCATCAGTTAAACTCCCTTTTACCCCCCACTCACCTTTTAATATACATAATGGCACACGGCAGGGATGCCCCCTCTCCCCTCTCTTATTCGCCCTGAGTATAGAGCCACTAGCCTCAGCCATTAGGCAAAACATCAATATTAAGGGGGTTACCCAGGGTAAACATGAATACAAAATATCTCTATTCGCGGATGATATCCTTCTGACCATCGTTGATCCTCTCACTTCTCTTCCAGCCCTACATGCTACACTAGCCCTTTACGAATCTCTATCAGGCTTCAAACTAAACCAGGAGAAAACTGAAGCTCTACCAATAAAAATCACCCCAGATCTCCTCATCTCCCTGAAATCAAGTTTCCCCTACAAATGGCAATCCCATTCCATAAAATACCTAGGAATTTTCTTAACCCCCACGTATACTACTATATATAAGCATAACTTTCCATCTCTTATACAAAAGATTCTACAAGACCTACACAAGTTGACAGCCTATAAGATTTCCTGGCTAGGCCGAATATATGCCCTAAAGATGAATATCTTACCTCGCCTTTTATACCTATTTGAAACCTTACCAGTCCTAGTACCATCCTCCCAATTCAAAATTCTACAATCAGCTTTCGGTAAATTTATATGGAACCATAAAAGGCCAAGAGTCCACAAAACCATACTTCTATCTCCTAGAGAACAAGGTGGTCTTGGGCTTCCACATCTACGTTCCTACTACCATGCCTCACACCTAAGACAACTCCCTGAGTGGTCCAGCCTAAAAGTTCATACAAAGTGGGGTCTCATAGAAGCTACCAGCTTGCTACCAATCTCACTAGCATCCTTAATTTGGTCACATTCCACTCCAAAACTTTCCAAACAACAAATGCTACCAACTATCAAATTCACGCTACACATATGGCGTACTACAGCTACCATGGCTAAGTTGAAGTCCTCCCCCTCACCACTATGCCCAATACTGGGGAACCCTGGATTTAAACCGGGCCTCTCAGAATCCTTTATGGCTACCTGGCTCAAAATGGGCTACTTTAACCTCAGCAACTGGATACACCCTCTTACAGGCAAAATCTATACCAGAAACCAACTTGAAGACAAAATACCCTTTACACCCCAACTAATCATGGGTTACAACCAAACTACGCATTTTATACGCACCATCATACACGAGCCCGTCTCAACACTCAGACCTTCCTCATTTGAACGACTATGTGGTCAAGGGGGTTACCAAAAGAGTTTAATTTCCCAAATCTACATACTACTTATTACCAAATCGGGAACTTGGATACCAGACCATCACTACATGACAAAATGGTCAACCTCACTCTCTACAGTGATACCTATGGAAGACTGGGAGGAGATTTGGGAAAACGCCAAACACTCTTCCATGTGCACACAAATTAAGTAGAATATCTATAAAATTATCTACCACTGGTATCTTACCCCTGAAAAATTGTCAAAAATCTACCCGGGTACATCTGATCTGTGTTGGAGAGGCTGCAATAACAAAGGCACTTTAGAACATATATTCTGGAGCTGCCCCTGTCTATCCCCTTTCTGGAATGGAGTCCAAGAACTTATTACCTCCACAACCGGTGTCATAGTCCCAATAGACCCCATATTTATGATACTAGGCAAACCAACCCCGGAAGTAAATAGACATACGAATCGCTTAATCACCCATATACTAACCGCCTCTAGACTAGCTATTGCCTCAGCCTGGAAAAACATTGCCCCTCCAAACATATTTGAAGTCATCCTCAAAGTTAACTGGACTAGATCCATGGAACAACTTACAGCCTCACTTAGGGATACTGAACGCAACTTTCACAAAATCTGGGAATCATGGCCTTATGCTTCGCCTATCTACCATCCCCCTTGACCACATAAAACAAAAAAAAAATGTCTCTTATACTCTATTAACATTAGGCCTTTACTTACATACCCATTTATTCAAGCTGTCGATTTCTCTTACAAGTATTGGCTAACCTTTGTGATACCATGCAACTCCATACACAGGACCACAATTTTCTTCCTTTCTGCTCTACAACTGGCTACCACTCCTTACCCCCTTCCTTTTCTCAATACTTTCATACTCACCTCTTTAACTGCTCTCCTCTAACTACAACTAAATACCTATTTGGACGAAGGTCCACTCAGATACTTCAAATGTTGGAATTTCTCTTTTTAGGGGTTATAAGAGAATACATATATTAAGCATGTTGTTTCTACTCCCTTGCCAAGTAGCTACAGAAAGACTCCTCCACTTATACCTTAACTATGAGATGTCTGTACATTCTGTAAACATAATCCTGCTCATTCATATGTTCTACTTGACCCTTGTACTGTAGTCATTGATCCTCCGGAAATTCTTTTGACTGTTATTCTTTCTTAAAAACTTAATAAAAAACAGTATAACAAAACAAAAAAAAAATAAAGTGCCCTTCCCCCCCAAAAAAAGCAAAGAATTAACTCCTCTTCTAAAGAACAGCAAAACATTGTCAGAGCTCCTAATCAGGCTGAAGCTGAAATGAAACCAACAGAAACACACCTTGAATACAAATCAGATGCAAAACTATGCACACATTCCTAATCTAGATAAATTGAATGAAAACTGATGCATTTTTGTACAACTGGAGAAAAGGGTAGAGTTCTCAAATCTCTCAAATGCAGGCTGCCTCCGAGTTGACCAGTTGCATAGATGTGCAGAGCCCAAAACACAGGCAGACTACACAACTTGCACTCCACACAGATGCAGAAAATGGAAGATGCCAGCCTCCAAGACAGTTTGCGGACAGATTGTTCAATACTAGACTATTCCACGACGATGATGTGCCCTCGTGGAAGAGACCTAACCACTAACGAACAATAAAAACATAGTGGGAACCTGGGACTGCTATCCACAAATGATCTGCAAAAAAATTGGCAGCACTCCTAAACAGGCTGCAACTGAAATTAAACCGACAGAGGTGTACAGCGTTCCCCAGTGACTCAAATATACACCTTCAATACAAATCAAATGCAAAACTATGCCTTAAACCCTAATCTAGATACATTTAATGCAAATTGCTACACATGAATGCAGCTAGCCACAAGTAGATTTTTGTACAACTGGAGAACATGGCAGTGTGCATTTGTACAAAAGGAGAAAATAACAGCCTGCATTTGAGAGCACTGCCATTTTCTCTTGTTGTACAAAAATGTAAGTTAACAGGATTTTCTTGGAAACAAATTTTAACTAAAGAAAGCCTAGATTGCCCTAAAAAAATGGGTATCACGTTGATGGCGTAAGTAATGATAAAAAAAAAGTTATTGCTGTATCATTGCGACACAGCTGATTTTCCAAAATTGTTAGGAATCTTACGGCGTAAAAACCACAGAATGCGAAGAGGTTTAGGAATTTTCAAAATTACTCCACAACTCCAATCTATAAGTCTAATAAATTTGCATGCAAAACAGTATTACTGTACACCACAGCCCTCAAACTTAATGGCAATCCAAAATTCCCACATTCTTTAGATATGCAAGGGGATTTCCCCATGCTACAGTATTTAAATAAATTACCATCTCATATCATACATACAAACAATTTGAATCAAACCATTAAAAATATTGCATCAACATAGTACAAAACATAGAACATACTTTAGTACAAAACATGCGGTGAATCATCACAGGAATCACAGGAAACACGTGTTCACAATCAAACAGCGTATCTTGTATCCGCTTAAGAGTATAGTACATATTCAATAACTGATGCCTTCACAGCTTGTGAAACAACTGTCCGCTTTAAGGCTTAGATGGTTTTAAATACAAAAAGACTGTGCACAGGGCTTTACTTAAGAATTGAAATGTGATGCACCTGCAACTCGGGCTGAGTCTAAAAGAACATCAAGTCCTGGAGCTATGTCTTGACGTCAACCAGCTGGAATCCAGGAAGCAGAGGTACTGGGATTTGAAGTGGTGTTCGTTAGAGCGGTCGCCCGGGGACCCTTTGTATCACATACTAGAGATGGCCCGAACAGTTCGAACTTCGGTGGTTCGCGTTCGTGGTGAACCTCGAACTATATGCGAGTTCGACCCGCCCCCTATATTACATCATTACAGGGTCCAGAACTCCAGGCAGATTACTCAATTTGTAAGGCCACTTCTAGCAGCAGCCGCTATATTAATTTTTCCTGGTGCATGTACATGCCTGCCTAATTTTTCTGGCTGCACTGCAGCTGCAACAACAAAACAAAAGGCATGTACATGTGTCAATTCCCCTTTGTGATCGTTACCTTGCCGCGGTGAAGGGGCTTGCGTATCACAATGAAGCAATGACCGACAGCTATATGAGTGTCTCGGGGCGGGGGGGGGGCACACCCAATATAATAAGGCCGTTGCTTCATTGTGGACAGACCAAATTCGATCAGCTGGACAGTCACTGTTCTGTCATTGAGCTACTTCAGCCCGGCGCCCATATGGGCTGGAAAGCCGCCATCACCTACACTCTCGTCATGGTGCGCACCAGTCCAGCACGGCCGTCACTACATAAACAGCTGTGTGCGGTGCATTACACGGAGAGGGCTGGTGCACACCGAGCGGGTTTTTTGGCGTTTTTGCAGCCGCTTGCGGCTGCGGATACGCTTGGTCAGTGTATCTCAATGGGGTGGTTCACACCAGAGCGGGAGGCGTTTTCCTTAAACGCATACACCCGGGGTGAGGCATTTTTTGGATTGCGGAGGCGTTTCTGCCTCCAATGTAAGGTATAGGAAAAACGCAAACCGCTCTGAAAAACGGCAAGTCAGAGCGGTTTTGCAGGCGTTTTTGTTACAGAAGCTGTTCAGTAATAGCTTTACTGTAACTATATCAAATCTACTACACCAAAAACGCTTCCCAAAACTGCAAAATGCTAGGTGAAATGCTACAGAAAAATAAGAAAAAGCGTTTCAAAATCTGCTAGCATTTTGCGGATCTGCTAGTGGGTTTTGGTGTGCACCAGGCCTAAGTTTGGTCTGTCAGTGTGAAGCAGTACACTAATTACACTACCTGATTGATGTATACACATGCAAGACGAAATAAAGCACTTTAGGCCTCCAATTTAGCATGGAATGTGATTTCTGCCCTTAAAACGCTGCTGTGCGTCAAATCCAGATTTTTCCCCGGGACTTTTGGCGTGTATCCCACTCCTCCATGCAAAAACTCATGTTAGATGTTAGACCCCTTGAAACATCTTTGCCATCACTTTTGTGGCCAGCATAAATGTTTCCAGTTTTCAAAGTTCGCCTCCCCATTGAAGTCTATTGCAGTTCGAAAGGTTCACGCGAACTGAACTTTTTGCGGAGGTTCGCGTTCAAGGTCCACGAACCGAAAATCGGAGGTTTGAGCCATCTCTATCACATACATGCTTATTTGTTTTGCGCAATCTGTGAGTGTACATTTTTAACTTTCTTTTATCGCAATACATGGTTTTATGTTATGTGGAGCATATTTAGTTTATGACATTGTAAGCCTTCAATGCTGGATAAGCAGCCAGTTGGTCCTATCCTAAGTGGTTTATCCTCTCCTTCTAAGAGATCATTCCTACCTCCAGATATTCTAGGAGGCCAATTGAGGGAGTGCAGGCAGATTGGGGGAGTGTCTGAGCACCTGCACCAGAGGTTTTGCAGTAACAGTGAATGGGCATAGAGCTTCACACCCACGTGGATGGTGGTAGTGAAACTTCTGTTATACGGCGTTACACTATTGTGTGCAGTTTTCTTTTTTATGTGGTGGCCATAAGAAGAATTGCAGGAAGGTTGTGCGGACCTACATTTTAATTCTTACCAAGAGCCCTGTGTGCAGTCTTTTTGTATTTTTCATTTCCAGTATTCACCTATTGGTAAGATTTGCACACCACATTGTCTAGCGTTGTATTTATTTTCCAGAAGCGCATTCCCTGTGTTTTTATTATCTTAGTTGGTTTTACCTTTATGGAGCATTTTTAAAGGGGAACTTCAGCCTAAACAAACATACTGTCATTAAGTTACATTAGTTATATTAATTAAAATACATAGGTAATATAATCTCTTACCCAACCTGTTTTAAAAGAACAGGCAAATGTTTAGGATTTCATGGGGGCAGCCATCTTTTTGGTTGAAAGCAGGTTATGGGAGCATGAGACACAGTTCCAAGTGTCCTTTGTCCTGATCACCCCTCCCAGCTGCGCGCGCTAGGCTTCAAATCTCAAATTCAAAATAAAAAAAACAACAAATTTGTGCCAAAACAGAGAACAACAACATCAGATATCCTATCATGCTTTGCATAACATCAGGGGAAAAATGCCCGGGCAGATTTCTTTGATGCGATGGAGCTTAGCTTCTGTGCAGCTAAAAATGAGCTTGGGTAAGAAAAACAAAGTTCTGTTGCTGTGAAACTGTTAAAGAAACACCTGAGTAGATTTTTCGTCTGGAGATCCACTTTAAATCAAGTTTCTCCTAGAGATGAATGCAGATGCCTGTTGTTTTTTTGGAGGCTAGAAAAATACCCAGACATATAATAGAAGTGGAAATAACATCAAAATAAACACAACCACACTTATACACTACCACACTTCCACATCTGTAATGTAACAGCCGTATTTATTTTGTACATACTCTTATCTTCTGATTATTTCTCCACACAATCTTTTCCTTTATGTAAGCATTTGTCATATCCTTTTACACAGTTTTTAATCCCATCTTTGCACTACCATCAAACTCCTCACCTATGAGTTGAAGGGAAATAAGGGGTGGAGGGCTTCACGTTTATGCTGCAGTTATCAGCGTTCTGCAGTCTGTGACAAGAGGTGCAGGTGGAAAAGAGATTAACCTGAACAAAAAACAAATTGCTTGACAAAATGCACTCCTCTATTATCACAACAAAAGCTCTGTACTTTACAGCTCTAAGGGCTCATTCACACCTAGGGCTTTTTAGCCTATTTTTTAGCGCCGGCTATTTTCAAAAAATGCCCTAAAACCGGTTGTGCAATGAATCCTTATGGGATAGTTCATATCAGTGTGTTTTGTCTGCTTTCCGCTCAACAACGCGCTGCCTGTACCACTGCCAGTTTTTAATCCCATCTTTGCACTAGCGTCAAACTCCTCACCTATGAGTTGAAGGGAAATAAGGGGCGGAGGGCTTCACGTTTATGCTGCAGTTATCAGCGTTCTGCAGTCTGTGACAAGAGGTGCAGGTGGAAAAGAGATTAACCTGAACAAAAAACAAATTGCTTGACAATATGCACTCCTCTATTATCACAACAAAAGCTCTGTACTTTACAGCTCTAAGGGCTCATTCACACCTAGGGCTTTTTAGCCTATTTTTTAGCGCCGGCTATTTTCAAAAAATGCCCTAAAACCGGTTGTGCAATGAATCCTTATGTGATAGTTCATATCAGTGTGTTTTGTCTGCTTTCCGCTCAACAACGCGCTGCCTGTACCATTTTTAGGCAATTTTGCTACAATGGAAGGTATAGGAAAAGCGCAAAACCTTCACAAAATCACTTTGTGCGGCGATTGTGTTCGTGTTTTCATGAATAAATATTTCATTTTAAGCCTCTGCCTCTAATACCTTTAGCCATAGACTCTGAACAAGCATGCAGCAGACTAGGTGTTTCTGACATTGTCAGATCTGACAAGATTAGCTGCATGCCTGTTTCTGGTGTGATTCAGACACTACTGCACCCAAACAGATCTGCAGTGCTGCCAGGCAACTGGTATTGTGTAAAAGGAAATAAATATGGCAGCCTTTATATTCTTCTCACTTCAGTTTTCCTTTAAAACAGAGGAGTTCCAGTGTTCTAAGCAGATAAATACAGTTCATGTTTTAATAAACATTGTTTAACCTCCTTGGCGGTAACCGGCGATCGAGCCACGCAGGAGGTTTTCTCCGGCCCTGCTAGGCCGATTTGTTTAAATTTTTTTTTTGCTGGATGCAGCTAGCACTTTGCTAGCTGCGTCAGCACACCTATCGCCGCCGCCCCGCGCTCAATCGCCGGTATCCGTCGCGACGTGCCCCCCCCCCCCAGACCCAGTGCGCTGCCTGGCCAATCATTGCCAGGCAGCGCTGAGGGGTGGTTCGGGACTCCCAATGACGTCCCGACGTCGGTGACGTCATCCCGCCCCGTCGCCATGGCGACGGGGGAAGCCCTCCAGGGAATCCCGTTCTTTGAACGGGATTTCCTGATCGAAGATCGCCGAAGGCGATTGAAGCGGGCGGGGGGATGCCGCTAAGCAGCGGCTATCATGTAGCGAGCCCTGGGCTCGCTACATGATATAAGAAAAAAAAACTAAAAAAAAACCTGCTGCGCTCCCTCCTGGCGGAATTTTTTATACAGCCAGGGGGGTTAACATCACTATGCCTATGGTGTTCCGTTTATAATTTAGAGTCGCAAGCACCCAAATGCCTCTTAAGCACAGAGAAGAATTCTGATAGGATATACTACCATCTTGAACTGCACTTCAAGTGCCTGTTTCATGTGCAAACAGAGAGAGGTGATACTTGACAAAATAACGTTTGTAGCAATAAGTGATGGACAAACATCACTCAAACATTTCTGCGATAGTTTGTGAAGCGGAATTTCACTGCGAACCCCATTGACTTAAATCAGGTCTGAACTCAGAACTTCCTCTCTGTTCTAAAAGATAAGCAGCAGCATAATAATTTTTAAAGAAAAACCTTTTTTGTTACAGCTGATACATATTCTGCAATAAATCTGCAGTGTCTACTTCCTGCTTTCATCGAAGCAGACTTAGGGCTGGTGCACACCAAGATCGCTTATGAGCGTTTTTTTAAAAAGCTTGCTCTTCAAAAAGCAATTGACTAATGTATTTGAAAGGGATGGAGCACACCAGAGCGATATGCTTTTTTCCCAAACGCAAATGCGGGTCCTGCAGCATTTTTGCTGATTTCTGAGGCGATTCAGCCTCAATGTTAAGTATAGGAAAGGGGAAAATAGCTCTGAAAAGCACTAGATCAGAACGAAGCGTTTTTGTTACATCAGCTGTTCAGTAACAGCTGTACTGTAACAAAAAATAAAAACGCTACACCAAAACGCTCCAAAAACTAGACATAATTAGAAAATTGCTAGGCACTTGCCTAGAAAAATTACTTCAAAAAGTTTTGAGCGTTTGCAATTACGCTAGCGCTTTTTGGTGTGCACTGGTCCATAGGTCAACATCCTGTGTTTACAAATTAGCTGCTCTGCCGAGGCAGCCAGTTGACACAGCTGAGAGATCAAATTACAGTTGTGATTAGTCTTATATGAGGGGGATTGGACACTAAACTCTCTAAATACATACAAGGTGTACGTCTCTGTTTTCCTTCTGTCCTGTTCAGGCCCACTTTAAATGGCAGGCAAACTTCAAAAACCTTCAAAGCATATTTGGAGCCACAATTTCTTTAACAAAAAATGTCAAAACTGTCTAAAACCCAGGCAATGACATGGCAGAGGGAGATCAATGGCAAAATCGCCTCTTCCCAAATAGGTAATTTTTGCAAAGGGTTTTTTTATGCATTAAATGTACGAAAATCACATTTGGTTTATAAACTTTTTAATTAAGTTCTTTAAAATGGCAGTGTTTACTTGCATAAAATTTGACAGTTGCAGCCACTGTAGCAGAGGCCCTAATATTTCTCAATTTTAGTAATCACGTTTTTACATTTTTTAATTGGGGTTGGGGTTGCCCACAGCAAAGAAGGATGAGGAGGGTGTGGGAACATTTGCAGAAGTGGAACGCTGAGTGAGCCAGTCAACAACCTCTTCTGCATTCTGGGAAGTTATAGCATGTCCCCTCTGCACATAAGCACATACGCCACGGCCGCTGGATGTCGACTCACACCACCACAACCCCTACCACCTCTGTGCTTCAGCCTGCCTGGCCCTCTGCCTGTCATGTTGATGAGGACAATGACGTGCACCACCTTGTGTCAGATTGTCACGACACCTGATTATTTTTTGTGCGTGAAGTCTACAAATTATTAGAAATTACACACTCTAGGTCTAACAGTGCACTGCACTCGTATTAATAAACACACATTGTGGCCCATATGAAATTAAGGCTGCTTACACACTAAGACGTTACAGGCGCACATTAGTGCAGCCTGTAACGCTCCCCCAATGCACAGCAATGTAACACAAGTGGGCTGTTCACACAGCCCACGTTGCGTTACATGTAACGCTGCACGTTCTTCCGAAAGTGCAGCATACTATAGTGTTACAGTGGCTTAAGCCGCGTTAGACTGTCTGCACATGCTCAGTCATGTTGGGGAGGAGCGGAGAGCAGCCAGGCACATGGCTAATTAATATTCACTGCACGTTGTGACGTGCAGTGTTTACTTCCTGGTGCGGCCGCTCTGTGCGGCGATTGGCCGGCGGGACCACGTGATGCCGCATGCGTCCAAGAGTACGCATCACGGCATCACGGACGCCAGAGTGAGCTGCACAACGCGGCTTACTCTGACGTCCACATCGAAGAGCACCAGGCCTTGCGTTAGGTGCACGTTATGCGACCTTAACGTAGTACCTAACGCAACGTCTTGGTGTGCAAGTAGCCTAACTCTCTCTTCTGAGTTTTCTGCTTGGAAAATAATTTTACAGCTGTTGAAAAAGCACTGTCAAAATGATCTTAAAGAGGAGCTGTCAGCCATACTACAGTATCTCAGAAAAAACCTGCACGTAAATAAGTAAATAAATACTTGCTCTACTTACATAACATATGTATTGCACTGATTTTAGTGATGTTTCTACAGTAAAAAAAGAGAAAATACTTCTTAGCATTTCCCGTTTTAAGTGTGGCTATTTTGAAGCCAATGCTGATGTTATTTCCTCCCTTACTCTTCTCTGCCTGATTGTGTATGCATTGCCCGCCCTTCACTATAGAAAGTGCATTGTCTCAGCATGAGAAATATTGGCCAATCAGAGAGGAACATAGGTGTGGGAGGGGAAAACAGGAGGGAAAGAGGCTTCAGCCAATTAGGCTGCATTAGTTAAGTCTGAGGGGAATTAGAGAAGCAAAAAAAGGACAACCCAACATGCCCTGCAACTTCCTTTTTGTGTACCAAATTTTGTGTGTACCAAATAAGAGTCAGTTAAACTGGGGAGTGATCTTTTATCAACAAGAAAAATAATAGTGATTTTAACTTTTGCATTGCCTGGTTAGCATCCTTATTACTTGTTTACCAGATAAAAATAAAGAATTGATTTTTTATCTTATGCTCGACAGTTACTCTTTAAGTATTTTCTTGCTTGCTAGGGGTTTAGAAATGCCCTTTATTGACAAGGTGTGAAAATATCACCTAGGTCCTAGGAGAAAAGTTAGGAGAAAAATTGAATTGCATATGGGCCTGAGTGTATGCAACAATTGGAGTTGTGTGACAAAGAAGTGATGTCAGTGACACCTGATTCATTTGTTATGACAAAATGAGTGAAGTCTTAAAATTAGAAATGGCACAATCTGGGCCTTTAACACTGCATTGCACTTGTAATCAGGGACGGGCTTCCGAGTAGTGATCTACTCGAATTCAGAATTCTAATTAAGATTAATTATCCCACCTGTGACTGCGGGATGGGGAGTTTATCCTTCCCAGAAGTCAGTGGATGCTATGCGTGTCACCGCTGTAGCGCGACCTATGGGACGCATTAAACCACTCACTACCAATGTTCGCGGAAGGAGGAAGTGCAAAGTGTGGTAGTGAGTGGTGGAATGCGTCCCATAAGTCGCATTGCAGCGGTGACACACATAGCATCCATGGACTTCTGGGAAGGTTAACCACCCTATCCCACAATCACAGGTGGGGTAATTAATCTTAATTAGAATTCTGAATTTGAGTAGATCACTACTCGGAAGCTGATCCATGCTTGTAATAATAAATAAACAATTTGGGTTGCAGTGTGTGACGGGCTGTAGCCTTTAACAGTGATGCAGCCGCACACTATACTACACAGGTGGTGTACTATAAGCTACACACACTACAGTAACCAGAATCAGTCCTGATGAGGACTTTTGGGGTCCAGATCAATCCTGAAAAGAACTTTTGGAGTCCCTGCAAGGAGAACACCTATGGAAGCAGCTACACAGCACTGGATCATGCAGAACTGCTATCTATTTGTCACTCAATCAGCAGCACAGCTCTCCCTACACTGACTCTAGAGTCTAGACACACTGTAAAATAGCTGCCCGGTTTATTACCTTTATGGGATAGTTGCCCATGTGGTAAAAATGCCTGATTAACTCTCCTGTGCCTCCTGACTTAAGGGGGAAGGGTCAAAATAGTGCGCCATGGGAAAGTATGGCACAGACGCAAACAACATACATAGTAAACGCAAATGTCGGATAGTGTACCTTCGCCACAAACTATTTCCAACAATAACAGCGCTCCAACAAGGCAAAAGGATCCAGGAGATAATACTCCAAAAGATGACACCAATTTAACAATCTCCACAACTCATGGGACAATTGTACTGGAAAACAAGATAAAAGAGGAGAACTCTATGGTGCATTAATGTTTTATTGTAGGTATAAAATGATAAAAATTGCACTTAAAAGATGCAAATGCTTTCAAAGCATATCACCCATATAGGGTAGTCAGAGATCCTTTCTCCTCTCTCCTCCTTCTGAATCCGTAGCTGTGGCCAAGTAGCAAGGGTGTCAGTTCTGATGAAGGCGTAAGCATGCCGAAACACGTCATTCTGCAGCCACTGTAAATGAGGCCCTTTCCACTCTACCCCACCCTGATGATCTGTTGTATACCGGGACACCCTTGCTATTGGCTACAGCTACGGGATTCGGATGGAGGAGAGAGGAGAAGGGATCTCTGACTACCCTATATGGGTGATATGCTTTGAAAGCATTTGCATGAGCAATTTTTATCCTTTTTTATCTACAATAAAACGTCAATGCACCATAGAGCGCTCCTCTTTTATCTTGTCTTCGCCACGAACTGTCTGCCGGTGAACATATTTGTCCATTACTAGTAGCAATTCATTTTTATTAAAAACTCTATGTATTAGGATCTCCTTTGTAAATGATTAAACCCTCTAAGTTATATTTACAGCAAATTACAGTATGTTTAACCCCACAGTGTCGAAAACCTCATGCATCCGAGCAACATTCACCTCCCATTCATTCGCCAATAACTTTATCACTACTTAATGAATTGATCTATATCTCGTTTTTTCCGCCACCAATTAGGCTTTTTTGGGTGGTACATTTTGCTAAGAATAATTTTTTTCTAAATCCATTTTAACAGGAAGATTTAGAAAGAAATGAAATTTTTTTTTTATTATTTCTCAGTTTTTGGCCATTATAGTATGAAATTAATATACACTACCGTAATTAAAACTCATGCATTTTATTTGCCCATTTGTCCCGGTTATTACACCATTTAAATAATGTCCCTATCACAATTTATGGCGCCGATATTTTATTTAGAAATAAAGGTGCATTTTTTCAATTTGTGTCCATCACTATTTACAAGCTTATAATTTAAAATAATATAATAATATACTCTCTTGACATGCATATTTAAAAAGTTCAGACCCTTAGGTAACTATTTATGTTGCTTTTTAATTTTTATTTGTAATTTTTTTTTTTTTTAATTAAAAAATCTATTTGGGTAATTTTTGTTGTGGGAGGGAAACAGCTAATTTTAAATGTAAAATAATGTAATTGTTTAATAAAAAATGTATGTGGGTGTAGTTTACTATTTGGCCACAAGATGGACACCGTCAAAAAAGTCCTGGATGCGAACGATCTTGCATCCAGGAACTAGAAAGAGGATGGCAAATTTTTTGTGGGGGCAGAAAGACGGCAGTCTCTGATGAGAGATCGACGGTTTTGCTGCGGAAGACTTAGACCGGTGAATGGGAACTATATTCCCATTCATTGATCGGGGGGGCTAGCGGGAGCACGCACGCTTGCGCTCACCGTGCAGCAGCAGAGCCTATCTGGACGTACATCCTCGTCCAGATAGGCCGAACTGGTTAACAGCGGCTGCAGATCAGTTCAAATATAGATTGCTTTTGCAAGACAGGTAATTATGCCGCACACTCACTCCTTTTAATTTTGGGGCTGGAGCATAGAGGATAATTACGGGGCAGTGCCAATTTTGTAATTATGGCGCATGGTACTTAGCAGGGATAGCGGCAGGATTTATCACCAAGCAGATTTTGGAGGCCAATGTGGGGGGGGGGGGTATAGGTAGGGGAGGTTTATGTGAGCGTTAGGTTACTATAGTCGATAGTTGAATATCAGTAACATTGCCAACATTCTACTTCATCCATCGAACAAATGAAAAATTGCCATAACTCTGTACCATTTTTACATGTATGCTGCTTCTGACACAAAAGGTCTTATTTATTTAGGCTGCAGACTGCAGTTAGCAGTACTCCTAACTAATCCTGTTGCAATTCTAAAATTAAAAAAATCCTGATACTTTGATATAAAAAGTGCCATTGTGTGAAAATGTTCTCGTGTATCAAACATTGACTTACCAATTGTCAGCCACGACACTATCTTGATATAATCCAGTGGCATGCTCCAGTGATTGCCAGCCAATTTCAGGCATTGTTGATTTGTATAACTCCTCTTTTTCATTAAATAGAGTATGCCCTGTAGCATTTTATAATTTTAATGATCACCATGTAAAGATTTAAAGCAATATGCAGAAATAATATATTTAAACAACCGTATGCAATGTCATTTAGCTATTGTTTAAAAAAAAAAATCAATAATTCAATATTTTTGTAATATATCCTTTACTTGTTGCGGCTTTACCATTTATTTAATTTAAAAAGGGTGTTTTTTTAATTTAATGTGGGGTGGGAGTCGAGAGATGGGTTGTAGAGTTTAACCATTGCTTATCTTACTTAGGGAAAATGTATCTGTAGTATACTGGCACCATAATTCATTTCAAACAGGATGGGGGAGGGTTGTTGCTCGTATGTAGCAGAATGGGTATTGGATTTGATCAGTTGATGATATGGGAGGGTCTGATTTGTTGTAATCACTTCCTTACTTTAGCTTGCCGCATGAAACAGAAGCAACCCATGATCAGTATCAGTAAATCAGAGCCATACAAATCTGTTACTTGTTGAAACTAATCACATGCTTCTCCATATGTTCTGCTATAGAGAAGCAACTTCATTGCTTGCCATGGTGAGGAATACAAATGATAAAAATATCAACTAATGAGTCCTTGGTAATCATTTGTGTAAGCAATTTGTCAGGCATCCATTTTACCTAGTTCTACGGGTCACATCTTGTATGTAGTGATCAGTGACATTTTTCATTTAAAAAGGCATAAGGTATCCTTTGAAAAGTATCTGCTGATCTGACACTAAGCTGAATTATTAGATACTTGTGTTATTGCTGATGACATTAATGCTCAAGAACATTGTACGCCTTTGCCTTTATCTCTTTGCCTTTTGCTTTCTGACAAAGTTCTCACACTCATTTGCACAGAGCACTCCAGATTCTTACCAACATATGAAAGGATAATTTTCAAAGGGTTTCACTTCCATGTCAATAGTGAGATTAAAACCTGACACGAATACCTGTTGCATACTTTCTTTAAACCCAAGCCAGTGGAACTGCAACTGTCATGGGAAAATCCTTTTCATCTCACATCATATAGCACTTTAAACTGAAGGGTGTGTTGATGTAATCCAATTTCAGATCTCTAGTGGTCACTGATAAATGTTATTCTTGAATAAGCACATTGATCTTTTAATTGTAAAGGTTTATCATCAGACACATATCATTTGAGATTTTAAATGTTACCAGTGTATAATCAGTTCATGTGTTCTTTCCCTAGTAGATTTCGCAAGATTATCACATGATTATCGAATGAAAGATCTAACATCATGAATTGCCCAAAAAACATTATTACAGTAACTCCTAAGAGTAGTGTAAAAATAAGCTGGAAAACACAGTTGATAGTTAAGTTTTAGTACTTTGTTAAGAAAGAAAAAGACATTTGGTATGCATGTCTTTGAAGAGCGGATGGAATGTGTTTATTGGATTTTAAAGTGCTTTAGAGATGCCAGACATACTTCAAACCAAAATATTTTTGAGACTGTGTGCATTGCACTGTCCTAGCTGTTCCATTGAGCTGAATATGCCACAAAGACCAAATATTTTTTTTTTTCTCTTCATAAGATGTAGATCTAGACAGCTTATATATCATTATTTATGCAGCTAAAATTGTGCTTAACCACTTCAGGATTCGGCGTACGCTTAACTACGCCCCTGAATCCTGAAGTGGATTGCATGGTTCCATGTCAGTTCACGGAGCGTGTCTCCGTGAACACCCTGCGAGCCGCCGATCGCGACTCGCAGGGTAAATGTAAACACACGGGGAAGATCTTCCCCGGTGTTTACATATATACGGCGCTGCTGCGCAGCAGCGCCGTAGAGGAGATCGGCGATCCCCGGCCTCTGATTGGCCGGGGACCGCCGGCACCTGATAGGCTGAAGCCTATCCTATCCTGTAGCTGACAGATGGAGAGAGAGGGAGGGAAGGGGAAGGAGGCCAGGAAGTGCTGCGGAGGGGGGCTTTGAAGAGCCCCCCCCGCAAGCGCAAGCAGCCGGCGGCGATCAGACCCCCCCAGCAGGACATCCCCCTAGTGGGGAAAAAGGGGGGGAAGTCTGATCGCCCTGGCTGCTAGCTGATCGGTGCTGCGGGCTGGAGAGCCCACGCAGCACCGATCAGCAAAACCACCCCCTGGCACAGAAGTGGTTAAAATATATACTTTTCCCCATTTTTGAAGTGCACAATCAAATGATATCCACTGCTTCAGTTAAAGCTAGTGTTATGTAAACTAGTAAAGCAAACTAGTAAAACCCAAGTAAAGCAAAAATGTGAAAAGATGATTGCTGAGCTAGTGGTGTAGTGTGCGTACATCACTGAACTGCCCCCTCCCCCCCCCCACGCACTTTTTGTTTTACCTCACATAATATTTATATTCTGTAGTGTGTTGGTGTGCAACCTTCTCCCCTTCCTGGTTTATTCTTTGTAACTTCAGGGTATTGTCAAATAGCTGGCTGGCCGGATCTCTTACCAACTGCCACTAGGTGGCTCCATCAGAATCAGTTGAAAAGGGAGCCTGACCTATCTGTATTAAAAGGGCGCCTCCATAGACTTTAATGCTATTTCTGCAAATCTCTTCTACAAGGTGGTGAAAAGGGTGCCTAGTGTAGCCAAGATGTCAAATTCGGGTACAAAGGGTGCCTGGTGTAGACAAAATGCCAAATTCGTCTACAAAGGGTGCCTGGTGTAGCCGAAATGCCAAATTCGGGTACAAAAGGTACCTGGTGTAGACGCAATGTCAAAATCGACTACAATTGGCGCAAGGTGTAGCCGAAATTCCAAATTAGTCTTCAGAGGGCGCCTGGTGTAGACGAGATGCCAAAATTGGCTACAAAAGGTGCCTGGTGTAGATGAAAAGCTAGTTTTAGTTTATAAAATGGATGCTGTTATAGGCAAAATTTGTTGGGCTATAAAAGTGCACTGGATATAGCCTATAAAAGTGACATAGCCTATAAAAGTGGTTACTATGAACTAACTTCTGTGTGAGGGAGGGAGAGATGAAATGGAGCCAGCACTGCAATTCGGGTGATTTATTGATTAAATAGGTAAAAACAGAAGCACTTACAGTCAGCAAAGTCGGATGCAAAGCGGGAAGGTGGGCGCCAGGTCTATGTCCCCCTGCGGACGTCCGTTTCTGCTGTCATCTTGAGAGTGCTGAAGCTTCATCTCCTCTACCTTTTACTAACTTCTGTGTGAGAGTTGGGAGACGTTAGGTCATTGTAATCACGTGTGTGTGTGGGTTGTTAGGGTTAGGCACCACCAGGGGGGTCCTAGGGTTAGGCACCACCAGGGGGGTCTTATGGTTAGGCGCCACCAGGGGGGTTAGGCACCACCAGGGGAGGGTTCGGTGTGAGAGTAGGGAGAAGTTAGGTCATATAGTTATCATCAGGGGGGTCTTAGGGTTAGGCACCACCAGGGGAGGTCTTAGGGTTAGGCACCACCAAGGGGATCTTAGGGCTAGGCACCACCAGGGCAGGTTAGGGTTAGGCACCACCAGGGCAGGGTTCTGTGTGAGAGTAGGGAGAAGTTAAGTCATAGTAATCAGGGGGGGGGGGGGGTCTTAGGGTTAGGCACCACCAGGGGAAGTTAGGGGTAGACACCACCAGGGGGTCTTGGGGTTAGGCACCACCAGAGGGAGTTGGGTTTAGGCTCCAGCAGGGGGGTCTTGGGGTCAGGCATGACCAGTGGGGTCTAGGGATTAGGCACCACCAGGGGGGTCTTGGGGTTAGGCACCACCAAGTGGGTCTTGGGGTTAGGCACCAACGGGGGGTTAGGGTTAGACACCTCCAGGGGAGGATTCTGTGTAAGAGTGGGGAAAAGTTAAGTCATAGTAAACATCGGGAGGATCTTAGGGTTAGGCACCACCAGGGGGGGTCTTAGGGTTAGGCACCACCAAAGATAAAAAGGTTGCTTCTTCACTGTGGACAGATCAAACTCGGTCAGCTGGACAGTCACTGTTGTTCTGTCATTGAGCTACCTCAGCCCGGCGACCATATGGGCTTGAAAACCGCCATGGTGCGCACCAGTCTAGCACGGCGGTCACTACACAAACAGCTGTTGAACGCGATGTACGTATGTCTTTTTTCAACCCAAATAACTATGTAACTTTGTGTGCGGTGCATTACACAGTGAGTTTGGTCTGTCAGTGTGAAGCAGTACTCTAATTACACTCCCTGATTGATGTATACACATGCAAGATGTTTTAAAGCACTTTAGGCCTCCAATGTAGCATGCAATGTGATTTCTGCCCTTAAAACGCTGCTTTGTGTCAAATCCAGATTTCTCCCCTGGACTTTAGGCGTGTATCCCACTCCCCCATGCAAAAACTCAGATGTTAGACCCGTTGAAACATCTTTTCCATCACTTTTGTGGCCAGCATAAATGTTTCTAGTTTCCAAAGTCCACATCCCCATTGAAGTCTATTGCGGTTTGCGAAAGTTCGCATGAACTGAACTTTTGCGGAAGTTTGCGTTCAAGGTTCGCAAACCGAAAATCGGAGGTTCGAGCCATCTCTAGGGTCCAATGCGACCAGGCACATTTTCCAGACAAAGGATGCAATGCTATTCATTTCATATATGGCACACTTCCACAACCAGACATGGACAATGCAATGTAACATGTATAAGTTGTGCGGAAAGCAAGCGCTAATGAAATGCACGTATTTCAGTTGAACTTTACTTTAAAAATCTGACCAGTTGGCTGTAATGTTGGTCAAATGGCTCTCGATCAATTCACCAGCCATTCAGTAGAACAGGCTGGGATTATTAGGTTGATTGAATGACCAAATTAAAATTTGGTCATTGAAGTCAATTGTGCCGTCATTTGCAGTTAAGAGCAAAGCACCCATACATTTTAGAATCACGTTTGCTGGGTATGTTAAGAAAAACAATAGTAACAAGGGGAAAAATACCATGTAGCTTTTGAGAAAGTCGATTTTAAAGTTACTATAGGAAAAATGTCATTTAACCTCATTTAAAGCAAATCTGAAGCAAAAATAAACTTACAAGATAATGAATTGTATGTGTGGTATGGATTATGAATAGAACATTAGTAGCAAAGAAAAGAGTCTCATAATTTTACTTTTAGTTATATAGCTCTATTTATAACATTACAGCATACTGTCACAATTGCTGTTTATAAGCCATACTCTTAAGCTGTAAAACAAAGCAGAGCTAACAACCATTTGGACTTTCCTGCAGTAAGGCTTTGTTCACATCTAAAATCGAAATCGATGTGATTTTTTTGCACAATTTTTTTTAGCGCCACACGCCGCTTACCTGCGCATTATGATTTTTTATTTTTTTTTATAAAGCTCTTTTCTAAGCGCTTTTGCAGAGCGATTCTGTTTTTTCACTTTCTAACATCAGTCAGGAAGTGAACTCCTTTACCTACAATGGGCTTGATTCACAAAAGAGTGCTAACTGTTAGCACGGCCGTTTAGCGCGAATCTTCGCATTGCGCGCGTTTGCGAATTTTCGCGCGAAACGATAATTTTTTTGCGCAAATTCGATATTGTTTTCGCGCAAAAAATCGTGTTTGCGTGTGAAAATGTTATCGTTTCGCGTGAAAATTCACGATTGCGCGCAAAGCGAAAATTCGCGCGTAAATGGCCGTGCTAAAAGTTAGCACCGCTTTGTGAATCAGGCCCAATGTATTTATTCATGAAAGAGCTGGGGAAATCGCTGTACAAAGCATTTTTTCAAGCGCTTTGCAATTTCCCTATACCTTCCATTGAGGCAAATCGCCCCAAAAATGGTAAGGCAGCACTTTGGTGAGCGGATCATAATTGAGCCACTCAGATGTGACCACTCTCATAGGGAATCATTGCACAAGCGCTTTTAGGGCAATTTTGTAAATCACCGGCACTTACAAAAAGGCAAAAACGTCCTAGGTGTGAACAAGCCCTAAAACCTTATCTCAAGCGGTTTCTCACAGTTTCTTGGCTGTTTAAGCTCTTCAGAAAACAGGACTGTGCTCAACCAAGTTGGTGGAATAGCTCAGAGAAGCTCAAGTCTTCTTGACTCTTCCAACACTGGAAAACAATGAGACTTTTTTTCCTTTCTTTTCTACTAATGTTTTAATTATAATCCGTACTGCACATACAATTCATTATCTCATAAGATATTCTTATTTTAGCTTCAGATTTGCTGTAAATACAGTTAAATGACAGATAATATATCTACATGCAATTTTGCCTTCTTAAAACAGAAGTTATTTGTGATAATTCAACTTTAAGTGAGCAATTGTGGTTTCCCATTATGTAACACTCCTGTATATGCAAATCATATCTTTCTGCCCCTGAAAGAAAGACTGCACACCCAGAATCGCCTGGTGGTTCTGTATCACCATGAGCTGTCTGTGTATTCCTTATATAAGGATCCCTGCCATGTATCTACCTCATATTGATATATTGTATTCATGAAATGTTGGTAAGGCTTGATTGGTGTGGGCTATAACCCTATCTTTTTTATTCTGCGTACATTGTATGTCTTATTGATAAAACACAAAATGTAAAAAAAAGTCTTAATAAAAACCTTATTGTTGGAAAAAAAAAGTATCTACCTATCAGTAGTGTAAATTCACTTATGCCAAAAGAATGAGCACTGAATTTCATGCTGGGGTTTCTGTAACGATTGTGGAATTCTCTCCGTGATCAGCGCACAAGACGTGCGCTGACACTGCGGAAATCCTCCACAAGTGTATAATTTGAGGGAACCCAGCAAAAGGTGCAATGCACCTGTAGAGGGAAATTCCTGTCGGCAGGTGGAGCTGTGGAGTGCAGAGGAACAGATCCTCTGCCCTGCCACAGACGCCAGACAGGAATTGTTAGAAGGGAAGAAACGCAGGGCAAGATAGCCCTGAAAGAGAGAGAGCAAAGCGACAGAGGGTATGTGTGTGCACCAATCTAGTCGCCAACCCGCGACATTGCATACACAACAGCAGATGTGAAGTAGGAACGCAATCGCGAGAGAGGTGATTGCCAGAGGTGACACAAGGCTACAGCAAGGCAGAGCACGAGAGTAGCAAAGGCACAGCAATTTCATACAATGAGAAGATAAGGAAAATAACAAATGCTAACTAAACGCGAACACCGCACTCATTCGCAACAGTGCACGCGTTTATGCGCGGTCTCCGCGTGATAAGCACAACAGAGACAAGCATGCCTAACTAACCACCGACAGACAAACATGAAACAGAGGACGCGAGCGCTTGCTTAACGGTTACCTCACCGAGCCTCCAGCAAGCGTTCGTAGCAGACAAGACAGATACACGAAAACAGGAATAAGAGAGAGATACGGATCCAAAGCACTAGCGCAAGGCGAGTGCGATCCAGGCAAGACAGATCAGATGAGATAGCTGGTAGCAACCGCTGCTCCAGCTATACTCCAAGAACAACAGATCAGAACGACTTCCTGTCGACCACCGCTGGGACAGGACAATCGCAACAGACAAACAAAACAGATATGCAATCCTAACTGCACTAGGGAACCTGCCAAGTGCAGTCCCAGGAATTACTCTAAGCTAATCTTTAAACAAAGAGCAAGGCTGACACACCAGGAGTGTTTCACAGGACTAACCCTTATGACCAGCCCAGGTCTGTGATATCACATGGTATATATAGAGCAAGCCTACAAAGGATGTGGCTAGGCAATCTGCATGACAAACGTATGCAAATTCCTCAGCAGCAAGCTGCAAAACTGACAAAAGGTCTCTCTTCCAGAGACCTGCAGAATGCAGGCCTGAACAGTGGTCAAAAAGCTGCCTGCCTGCGCAGGCAGCCGAGCGGATCCTCACAGTTTCCCAGTGGAAGTGGCAACACTTTGGCAAGGGATGCTATATACCTATATATGGATCCCTGGCAAAAATACCTAATGTTTATACTATTAAAAGTAAATATAGAAAAAAACAAAACAATGTCATGGAGTACCCCCTCCGAATCCTCTTTAACCCATTGTCACCCGAACATGCTGATATAGGCGGAATGTGGAGCACAGACCATCAGAGGCTCTGTAGCCTGAACTATACCAGCCTACATGTTTTTTTGTACAGTTGATTTACAGTGGGATGCGAAAGTTTGGTCAACCTTGTTAATCAAGCAGCAACAATCCACAAGGACTCGACCCTCCAGAGGTAAATTACAGCGGAATATTTATTTTTATATAGCGGTAATACAGCACACTAAAAAGCACAAGGTTTCGGGCAGAGGCCCTTTCTCAAGTGCTCAAGTCATCTGGCAACACATTGTGAATATATAAAACTTTACTTACACACCACACCCAAACTAATTGGGGGCGGGCACATACTTAAAGGTACATTAACCCTTACAGGGTAAGGGAGCGGCAAAAATACTCATAAGAAGCATCTAAGACTAAAATCTTCGTTAAGGCCGTACGGTGATTGAGTCCCCAGTTTTTCCATCCACCAAGCCTCATGTCTTAACAAGGTGGTCCTGCGATCATGGCCCTCATGGAACTGCACCACCTCCAGAACCAACCATCTCAGCTGACTCACCCTGTGTCCAAATTCCTTGAAATGCCTTGCTAAGGGGATCCCGATTTCTTTCCTCCTCCCCCCTTTAGTTTTTATTGGGGTTCTGTATATTGCTCCTATGTTCTTTAAGATGAGACTTGACGTCTCTCTTAGTCTGCCCTACATAGGCCAACCCGCAGGGGCATTTTGATATAATATACCACCCCTTTAGTATCACATGTCGCATAATCTTTAAGGGGTATCGGGGTACCCTGTCGTGAATGTCTAACCTCAACCCCCCTGATAATACCATTACAGTTTTGACAATGCAGACAGGGGAAGGTGCCTACTTTTGGTGGTCCCAAAAACATTTGTGTGGGCCCCCTTGTTCTCCCTATATCGGCACGGACCAAATGGTCCCTAATAGATTTCCCCCTTCTATATACAAATCTAGGAGGGTTCCTACACATGGTGGACAACTGGGGATTAGCCTCAATCACCGGCCAAAACTTAGACATCGTATCTCGCAGAACAGTCGACTCTCGGCAAAAAGTAGTCACAATATTAACTTCATTTTTCTCGTCCTGTTTCTCCCTATTATATGTTCTTAATGCTTCACGATCCAATCCTCCCACCTCTGCTGCTATTTCCTCACATCTTTTTTTACTGTAGCCCCTTTTAGTAAAATCTTGCGTGAGGAGCTGTGCCTGCTTCACATACAGTTCATCTGAGGATGTAATCCTCCGTATTCTAACGTACTGGCTCTTAGGGAGCCCATTCACCAGTGGTTTAGGGTGGCAACTGCTGGCCAATAGATATCCATTTTTATCGGTTTCTTTCCTGTATAAATCAGTTTCGAAATGTCCAGACTTCTTCCTAACCTCCACATCAAGGAAATGTAGTGTATGGGCATTGTACTCCATTTTAAATTTGATAGTTTCATGTATGTCATTCACTGTACTGAAAAATTGGCACATCTCCTCCTCTGTACCTGACCACCCAAAAAATAGGTCGTCAATAAACCTGCAGTAACCTCTTGCCAGTGGGAGCCCCAGCACCAACGAAATATGTTCTCTCAAAATCTGACATCACCAAATTGGCTACACTGGGTGCATAGGGGCCCCCACATTGGCACTCCGAGGGTCTGCAGGTAGAAATCGTCCCCAAACCTGAAATAAGAATGGGAGAGGCAGAATTCAAGCAATGACGTTATGAAGACAAGCATCTCATTCGTCACCCTGCTATCTCCCTGTAACCGTTCTTTCATAGATATCAAGGCTTTACCCTGTAAGGGTTAATGTACCTTTAAGTATGTGTCCGCCCCCCCAATTAGTTTGGGTGTGGTGTGTAAGTAAAGTTTTATATATTTAGTACACTAAAGAGGACGGTGACAATTCAGCACTCAGTTAGTACTTTAAGGAGAGGTATGCAGACCTGCATGAGCATCAAGCAGCCAGGCAATCTTCGCCCCCAAGCACCACTGTGTTGCGGCTATGGTGCAATAAAGACAAAAGGACGTGTACCAGATTTATGAA
Source organism: Hyperolius riggenbachi (assembly GCF_040937935.1). Lineage (NCBI taxonomy): Eukaryota > Metazoa > Chordata > Amphibia > Anura > Hyperoliidae > Hyperolius > Hyperolius riggenbachi. The sequence goes on along the minus strand of NC_090650.1, from coordinate 153,660,891 downwards.
ACAGAAGCAGTCAGCAGAAGTTCAGTACAATGAAGCAAGCCGGGCAACTGTCACTTTAAGCGCTTTAATATTTCTCCATGCCACATCGTACATCCATTTAACAAGTAAGAAAAGTTCAAACCTTAAAGCATTGGTGCTGGGGTGCCTTTAAGGAGAGGTATGCAGACCTGCGTGAGCATCAAGCAGCCAGGCAATCTTCGCCCCCAAGCACCACTGTGTTGCGGCTATGGTGCAATAAAGACAATAGGACGTGCACCGGATTCATGAAACAGAAGCAGTCAGCAGAAGTTCAGTACAACGAAGCAAGCCGGGCAACTGTCACTTTAAGCGCTTTAATATTTCTCCATGCCACATCGTACATCCATTTAACAAGTAAGAAAAGTTCAAACCTTAAAGCATTGGTGCTGGGGTGCCCATTGTCACCCGAACAGGCTGATATAGGCGGAATGTGGAGCACAGACCATCAGAGGCTCTGTAGCCTGAACTATACCAGCCTACATGTTTTTTTTGTACAGTTGATTTACAGTGGGATGCGAAAGTTTGGTCAACCTTGTTAATCAAGCAGCAACAATCCACAAGGACTCGACCCTCCAGAGGTAAGTTACAGCGGAATATTTATTTATATATAGCGGTAATACAGCACACTAAAAAAGCACAACGTTTCGGGCAGAGGCCCTTTCTCAAGTGCTCAAGTCATCTGGCAACACATTGTGAATATATAAAACTTTACTTACACACCACACCCAAACTAATTGGGGGGCGGGCACATACTTAAAGGTACATTAACCCTTACAGGGTAAGGGAGCGGCAAAAATACTCATAAGAAGCATCTAAGACTTAAATCTTCGTTAAGGCCATACGGTGATTGAGTCCCCAGTTTTTCCATTCACCAAGCCTCACGTCTTAACAAGGTGGTCCTGCGATCATGGCCCTCATGGAACTGCACTACCTCCAGAACCAACCATCTCAGCTGACTCACCCTGTGTCCAAATTCCTTGAAATGCCTTGCTAAGGGGGGATCCCCTCCTCTGTACCTGACCACCCAAAAAATAGGTCGTCAATAAACCTGCAGTAACCTCTTGCCAGTGGGGGCTCCAACACCAACGAAATATGTTCTCTCAAAATCTGACATCACCAAATTGGCTACACTGGGTGCATAGGGGCCCCCCATTGGCACTCCGAGGGTCTGCAGGTAGAAATCATCCCCAAACCTGAAATAAGAATGGGAGAGGCAGAATTCAAGCAATGACATGAAGACAAGCATCTCATTCGTCACCCTGCTATCTCCCTGTAACCGTTCTTTCACAGATATCAAGGCTTTACCCTGTAAGGGTTAATGTACCTTTAAGTATGTGTCCGCCCCCCAATTAGTTTGGGTGTGGTGTGTAAGTAAAGTTTTATATATTCACAATGTGTTGCCAGATGACTTGAGCACTTGAGAAAGGGCCTCTGCCCGAAACATTGTGCTTTTTAGTGTGCTGTATTACCGCTATATATAAATAAATATTCCGCTGTAATTTACCTCTGGAGGGTCGAGTCCTTGTGGATTGTTGCTGCTTGTTTGGACTACATGGTGAGGTGCGATGGGCCTCTGACTGCATTGGACTCCCCGTGTGACATAAAGAATCCTCTGTGGCCGGCAGGTACACTTTGTTCTTCAACCTTGTTAATCGTCATGCTTTTTCTGTATAAATCGTTGGTTGTTATGAAAAAAAAATGTCAGTTAAATGTATCATATCGGAGACTCACACAGTGATAGTTGAGAAGCGAAATGACTTACGTCAGGGAGTGAATTACAAAAACGCTCGGAAAAAAACGTTTATAAAAGCACAAAAACTAATCGCACACCCAAGCGCAGGGAATTGGAAAAAAAGACGCCTCAAAAACAGCCCGATGCGGAAGGACACGGAAGTCAAACACAATGTGAACAAGGCCTAAAAGATACTTAACAACATAATAACCTTTAAAAAAAATTCTTTGTTACAGCTGATCCAAATCCTGCAATAAATTTGCACTGTTTTTACTTCCAGTTTCATGAAAGCAGACATATTGTTAACACCCAGTGCTTTCAAATAAGCTTATCTGCTGTGGCAGTCAGGTGACAGAGGGGAGAGATCAAATTACAACTTATGGTTAGAGATAGATGAGGGGGAATTAGACAGGCTAAACGCCCTAAATATATACAGGGTGCAAGTCTCTGTTTTCCTTCTGTCCTGGGCAAGAGTTCAGGTCCACTTTAAGGAAGTTTAATAAAGCTCTTTTTAGAAAGGCTGTATGAAAAATAAAAATGTATTGCACATTACTGGTTTAAATGGTGGTTTTCATTTTCTTTTAAGTTACCTAAAGTAAAGCTTTAAGCTTGTAAATAAACTCCTCCAAAATAAACCAGCATCAACCGTATCATTTAAAATATATAAATGTATAATTGTTCTTGAACCAGTAATCTTTTCTTGATTTATTTATTTTTTATTTTGATGCAGCCATTGAGTCACATGATCAGTCACATTCTGTCTGTCCAATGGAATTTGTTTGCATGACATAAAAAAAACCTTGTTATTGCCAAAAGTTTTAATAGAAAATGAAATGCTTGGTATTTAATTGTGATAATATACTCCATTCCTTATTTAATTCCTTGCCAGTACAACAGCTTGGTTTTATGCACTTGTAAAGTTTTGTCCTGGTTGGATCAGTATCTCAATGTCTTCCCAAGATATATTTTAAAATCTAGAGAAACTGCTACTGTTTTATGACTGCACTGCATGCCAGGAGTGAAACACAGCTCTTTTAAGTAGGCTGTGGGAATTGCAGTTTCCCATTCTTCAACATGACATCTGAGGTCTTCACAGAAAAAAAACTAAAAACTTTTAGGTCCTGGTTTCTACTGAAACTTTCTTGTTATTGTTTATCACTTATTTCTCTTTTATTCAAACAAATACGATTCTTTCTACTTTGTCTAAGGTTGCCCATACACATTTATAGCTATAGGTAGATCAATACAGAGAAACCTCAGCTCAGCTAACTGTTTCCATCACCCCTATGGGAAAGGTAAGGGTTGGACGAGAACAATGATGAGACATAACATTTGGGTAAACAACCTGCACAATTTTTTTTCATTTCGTCTGACAGTAATACACCTTTGGTCACTCAGTGTTACCATGGGTTTTATAAAACAGACACACGCACACACACTGTTAGAGTGTGAACCCATTTGAGGACAGTGAATAATGTACAGTGGGATGCGAAAGTTTAGGCAACCTTGTTAATCGTCATGATTTTCCCGTATAAATCGTTGGTTGTTACAATAAAAAATGTTAGTTAAATATATAATATAAGAGACACACACAGTGATATTTGAGAAGTGAAATTAACTTTATTGGATTTACAGAAAGTGTACAATACCTGTTAAAACCAAATTAGGCAGGTGCATAATTTTGGGCACCACAAAAAAGAAATGAAATCAATATTTAGTAGATCCTCCTTTTGCAGAAATTACAGCCTCTAAACGCTTCCTGTAGCTACCAATGAGAGTCTGGATTGAAGGAATTTTGGACCATTCATCTTTACAAAAAATCTCTAGTTCATTTAAGTTTGATGGCGTCCGAGCATGGATAGCTCTCTTTAACTCACATCACAGATTTTCAATTATATTCAGGTCTATGGGACTGAAATGGCCATTCCAGAATGTTGTACTTGTTCCTCTGCATGAATGCCTTAGTGGGTTTTGACCAGTGTTTAAAGAGACTCTGTAACAAAAATTACAACGTTTTTCTACCATCCTACAAGTTCCTAAACCTGTTCTAATGTGCTCTGGCTTACTGCAGCACTTTCTACTATCACTGTCTCTGTAATAAATCAATGTATCTATCCCCTGTCGGACTTGTCGTCCTGTGTCTGGAAGGCTGCCAACTCATCCGTGCTGGTCTGTTTATGCACACCCCTTTCCAGGCCCCTCTATGCACACTCCAGTGTGTGTGTTATTTACATAAGCCAGCAGCCTCTCTGCTATCTTATCAGTGATAGAAGAGAGCTGAATAAAAATCCTCCTCTGTTAGGCTGTGAAAGGAGCTGGGCTGACACATAGTGAGGAATTACAGACAGGAAGAAACCATCAGCCTCACAGCCTGTCACTAGTATTCAGTGGGTGAGAGCTGCAGGGGACAGAAGGTAAACACACACAAATGATCTCTTGAGATTCAAAAGGGAGGCTGTATACAGCCTGCTTGTGTATGGATGTATTGTCTATGTATGGACATACTGTACATCAACCTACTTCCTTTTTAAAACTTTTTTTAACTACTTTTAATGCGGCGGGGAGCGGCAAAATTGTGACAGAGGGGAATAGGAGATGTCCCCTAACACACTGGTATGTTTACTTTTGTGCGAATTTAACAATACAGATTCTCTTTAAGGTCGTTATCTTGTTGAAAGATCCAGCCCCGGCGCAGCTTCAGCTTTGTCACTGATTTCTGGACACTGGTCTCCAGATTCTGCTGATACCGAGTGGAATCCATACGTCTCTCAACTTTGACAAGATTCCCAGTTCCTGCACTGGCCACACAGCCCAACAGCATGATGGAACCACCACCATATTTTACTGTATGTAGCAGGTGTTTTTCTTGGAATGCTGTGTTTTTTTTCCTCCATGCATAACGCCCCTTGTTATGCCCAAATAACTTGTCCAAATGTGCTTTTGCATACCTCAAGTGGCTCTGTTTGTGCTATGGCCAGAGAAAAAGCTTCCTCTGCATACAGCATCTCCTTGTGTAAAGTGTGCCGAATGGTTGAACGATGCTCAGTGACTCCATCTGCAGCAAGATGATGTTGTAGGTCTTTGGTGTTGGTCTGTGGGTTGACTTTGACTTTTCTCACCATTTGTCACTTCTGGCTATGCGAGATTTTTCTTGGTCTGCCACTTTGAGCCTTAACTTGAACTGAGCCTGTGGTCTTCCATTTTCTCAGTATGTTCCTAACTGTGGAAACAGACAGCTGAAATCTCTGAGACAGCTTTCTGTATCCTTCCCCTAAACCATGGTGGTGAACAAACTTTGTCTTTAGATCATTTGAGCGTTGTTTTGAGACCCCCATGTTGCTACTCTTCAGAGAAAATTAAAAGAGGAGGGAAACTTAGAATTGACCAAGCCAATTTGAGTTCCAAAATTTCATTCTAAAGATTTTGGAATCAATAAAATGACAATAAAGTGACCAAATTTATGCACCTGCCTAATTTTATTTAAACAGTTATTGCACACTTTCTGTAAATCCAATAAACTTCATTTCACTTCTCAAATATCACTGTGTGTGTCTTCTATATGATATATTTAACTGACATTTTTTATTGTAACATCCAATGATTTATACAGGAAAATCATGATGATGACTAACAAGGATACCCAAACTTTCGCATCCCACTGTAACTGATGCAGTAGGTGCAATTTTGTCTGTAATTAAATCCCACCCAAATTTAACTTACAGTTTTGAATAGAGTGGGGTAAGGGTTGAAGTTACTAATGCCCATGTCTCTTTTGGGGAGTAATGTCTCACTCTTGGCATTTGTGATACCAAGAAAGCAATCAAAATCTGATAGACAGTCTACCACTCTCTTGATAGCGACAGATACAAACTACAAAGGGTCATCATATCAGTGGAGAAGATCACTGGGAAACTCCTTGCCCCACTTGACTTGCTTTAAAACTCAAGATGGTTTTCCAGAGCATTGAGGATTGCTTATAACTACTCGCACCCAAGCCATCGCTTATTCGGTCGACTCCCCTCAAGCAGAAGGCTTTGAGCCATCTCCACCAGGAGTTTTAGGCACAGCAACTCTTTTTTCCTTTTTGCTGTCAACCTCCTGAACTCTCTCCATGCCCTCCCCACTCCAGCGCCCCGCCTCTTTTCCCCCTTAAGGTTGCGGCCGCTGGCTGTTGCTATTGATGGACTATCTAACGTAACAATGTTTAGATGTACCTTGCCACTGCTGCTTTTATGTTTTATCTTATGTCTTACAATATATTGTTCATATCTTATTATTGTCACCTCAACTCCGAGCCATGAATGTGCCATATACTATTCTGGACACGACCCAGTCGTGCTTGGTGAATATGTTCGATTCTGATTAAAACCGGTGAAGGTGGATTAGCAGTGGATCTGGTGATATTAGCATTACATTGGTTTTGGAATTTCAAAAGGAAAAACACATTTATGAGTCTGCTTTTAAGGAAATATGAACTTAATTTTACTTCTAATATGTTCAATATTATCTGGGTATTTTGGGTGGTTTGTAGCTTTGCACTAGTGGTTACAGAAGAAACAGTACAGTCTGCTATAGCTAGTACATTCTATCACATCAAAGCATTCTTAATCAAAAAGACTGTCAGAAAACTGTCCTATAGCAAGAGTCCCCAAATGTTTTAAACAAAATGCCAGGTTTCTGTCATTCAGACTGTTGAGTAGAACTATCACCATCACCCCACTCCACATCATTATTTTTCTCACCTATCCCCCTTTCTCAACGGCTTAATTGTACCCCCATTGAGTTCATCTCATCAATACAGTCATCACATTAAGAAAAAATCTCAAGCAAAAACATGCTTGGAGCTAAGTAAAGTTGAGCACAAACAGCCCAATTTCTAGCGAAAAATCGTTAGAGTGGTTAGATAATTCTGATCGGATGTGATCGAATTGGTTGTAAAAATATTCTCCATTGATGGGCACAATTGATTACAAATGATAATAAAAAGAGTTATCTGTTTGGATTTTTGTTGAACCAAAATTTGGATTTTCTTGTCAGTTGTCGTAGGTAGAAAGCAAAGATTGGTTCATTGATGGTGTAGTGAACAATGTAGTATGATATTTCACTTCCTATCAGAATTATGTAATCGCTCAAATGGTTTTTCACTAGAATTGGATAGTTAGTGGCTACCTTAACACTGCTTCCATGCTTCATGTTTATGTTGTAAGTACTTCATTGATTCTATAATGGCATCAATATCATCACTTCAAGCATAGAAATAAAGCCTAAGACAACTATCACTCAGCTATTAGTGTGTTCTGTGCATCAACTCACCTTGCATTGAAGCTGTGTGGACTCACTTAGAATGGAGCCGAGTAATTAAATAATTACCAGCTCAAAGCCCTCTCCTCTCACCTTCTGTAGTTGATCATGCTAAGTTATTAATAATGATTTTTGAATTGATATAGCACTGACCTCTTCTGCAGTGCTTTAGAGTATATACAGTAGCAAGCAAAAGTATGTGTACCCTTTGGAATTATGTAGATTTCTGCACAAATTGTCATAAAATGTGATCTGATCTTCATCTAAGTCACAACAATAGATGGTCACAGTCTGCCTAAACTAATACCACACAAATACTTACATTTCTATTTTCTATAAATGGAGAAAGTTCAGCACTGCTGCTACTCTCCCTAGGAGTGGCCGTCCTGTAAAGATGACTGCAAGGGCACAGTGCAAAATGCTCAATTAGGTGAAGAAGAATCCTAGAGTGTCAGCTAAAGACTTACAAAATTTCTGGCATATACTAACATCCATGTTAGCGAATCTATGATACGTAAAACACTAAACAAGAATGGAGTTCATGTGAGGATACCAGAGAGGAGCACCTGGATGTTCCAAAGCAGTACTGGCAAAATTTACTGTGGACAGATGAAACCAAAGTTGAGTTTTTTGGAAGAAACACACAACACTGTGTGGAGAAAAAGAGGGACAGCAGACCAACATCAAAACCTCATCCCAGCTGTGAAGTGTGGTGGGGGCATCATGGTTTGGGACTGCTTTGCTGCATCAGGGCCTTGATGGATTGCGATCATCAAAGGGAAAATGAATTCCAAAGTTTATCAAAACATTTTGCAGGAGAACTTAAGGCCAACTGTCCACCAGCTGAAGCTCAGCAAAAGATGGGTGTTGCAACAGGACAACGACCCAAAGAATAGTTTTTTGTAAATTTAAAAACAGAATGGCTTTAACAGAAGAAAATACACCATCTGGAGTGGCACAGTCAGAGTCCCAGACCTCAACCGGATTGAGATGCTGTGGCATGACCTCAAGAACATTGCTGAACTGAAACAGTGCTGTAAAGAGGAATATGTAGAAGCTTTCCAGAGGCGCCAATAGAATAAAAGTCACTTAAACGAGCTTAAAACCGATGGGGCAGTGGTGGGCCTATCCCATCCATGCAGACAAAGCAAACAAAGGAAGGACTGTGGCATCAACAGATAAACAACAATTTATTTATACTCCACAGTAAAAATAGGCAACACGTTTCACGGGCTCAATCCCGCTTCATCAGGCCAATCAAAAAGGAGCATACAGCTGAAAACAAAGTGTCAGAGGACATAGTGTAAGGCAGGTTTTGTGAGTATCACTCATGTTCACAAACAATTCAATGTCAAAACATAACTATATGAACATCAAAACATATTCAGAGGTACTTATTATGCAACACTCTTAAATCGTGCAATTCTATGCAAAGTGATTTTATGCAGAACGTTTTCATGTAGAAAACTCGGGATTTAGCCTATTAGCTCTACTGGCCACTGTATTCCTTTTGCTTTTCATGCAACAGTTATAAATAGAGGTACATTTGATCAGGTAATTAAATACATGTAAATTAATATGTTCCTTAATGGGATCAAGTGGTATATAATAAATGGGAGCTACCTGTTGATTCAGTATTGGGTCTGGGTATGATGTCATTGCTGTGGGGCGGAGTAGAGATGGAAAAGTACCAAGTGTGAAAACGTACACACTGGCGTGATGGCTGCTGCCTATAGTGGCTAGATAGTGTAATGGTCAAGGGATCTGCCTCCTACACAGGTGACCCGGGTTAACATCCCGGCAAGCAAGCCAGCACCCAATTTAGGGTAAACAAACATTTTGGAAAGTGAGGGAGATAACGTGGTAATAAAAAGTTTATAAAAAAAATGTGTAAATAATAATAATAATAAATAAAAAAAAATTGATTGTAAAAAAAAATAAAAAATTATAATAATAGTAATAATAATAATAATAATAATAATAAAAAGAGAGTGACATTTAAAAACTATAGTGGCTATATGTGGATCCAACATTCAGTAAACCTTTTCCAGTACTTCATTCAGTCCTCCTGGAATAAGGGTTTTGAGTACTTGGATCCAATACATTTCTCTTTTTTTGAGATTTTCATGGGCGTTGGGTGAAGTCTCACCAATAGAGTCAATCAAGGTTATGGAGAAGGAGTCTGGGTTACTGTGGTGGTGTGAATGAAAATGCCTGGAGACACTGTGGAAGGGAAATTTATTTAAGATGTTTCTCTTGTGCTGTCCTATCCTGTTACGTGCCACTTGTGTTGTCCTGCCCACATACTGGAGGCGACAGGCACAGGTTATGACGTAAATGATATATTTTTGAAAGGCAGGTGTTGTTCTGTTTGATGGAATATTGAATACCTGTGGCTGTGGAATGAAACACTGGGGTATTGGTAACAAACTGGCAGGCAGAACATCTGGGGCTTCTACAAGGGTTAGAGCCTGGTTCGACCGGGGACATGGTAAGAGTGGGAGCTGGAGGTGGTGTATGGAGACGACTAGGGGCTAGGAGATTCCGGAGATTGGGAGCTCTCTTATAAGTGATTGCGGGTTTGGATGGTAAAATGGTTTTAAGATAGGGGTTTTGTAGAAGGATTTCCCATCTATTATGAAGTTCTTTGTTGTATCTTGTGATAAACCGTGGTGGTGGGTCTGATGTGGTGAGAGAGGAGGACGGTGGAGCTAGGTTCATAGATTTTGCTCTCCGACTGGCGTCTCTAATCAGTTTTCTAGGATATTTACGAGCTGTGAATTTTTTGGTCAGTAATTTAGATTGTTCCTCATAGTCAAAATTTTCAGTACAATTGTGGTAAATACGTTTAAACTGACAATATGGGGTATTGAGTGTCCACGGCTGGTGATGATAACTGGTAAAGAGGAATGGTCAAGAATTACTCCTGACCATTCTGCACGTCTGATCTGCAACTACAGGAAACGTTTGGTTGCTGCCAAAAGAGATTTAACCACTTATTAAATCCAACGGTTCACATACTTTTTTCACCTGCACTGTACATGTTTACATGGTGTGTTCAATAAAAACATGGGAAAATGTAATTATTTGTATGGTATTAGTTTAAGCAGAATGTGATTGTCTATTGTTGTGACTTAGTTAAAGATCAGATCACATTTTATGACCAATTTGTGCAGAAATCCATACAATTCCAAAGTGTTCACAATCTTTTTCTTGCTACTGTAGTCTTGTCACTCAGAGGGGCTCACAGTTTAATCCCTACCATAGCCATATGTTAATCGTAGTCTACAGCCAGTTTTAGGGGGGAGGGGCAATTAACTTATCTGTATTTTGGGGGAATATAGGAGGACACCAGAGTGCCTGGAGGAAATCCACGCAGACATGGCAAAAACATGCAACCCCCATGCAGATAATTCCCTGGCCAGGATTTGAACCAGGCGCCCAGTGCTGCAAGGAGAGAGGGTGTGTAAACAATCAACATGATGCTGTAGTTTCTTTACACCACCTCTGCCATGGAACTGACCATGGAGATGGTCTTTTTCTACTGCTTGGTCCTGAATTCCTGCCTCCCATGTATTGTGTGCTGGCCCATCCCCTTCTCTCATGCAACCACTCCTGTGCCATCATATTGGTGCAGGCAGGAAAAGAGTCTAAATTCCCTGGCTATCACTGCTACTCCTTGACTTGCATTGCTACATAACTGGCAGCATGTTCACGTATGCAGTGGAAGAGTCTCCATAACACAGTTGGTCAGAGAGCAGTGAACAGTTGGGAATGCTACTGGGGTGTTTAATACCATACAAAACACACAGGAGTTCTTTTCCACTTAATTTGGTAGAGTATTTATGAAAAAGTGACTATATTAGTTAGCTAGTTTAGTTATTGTATATTGTTGTCTATAAGTAGTCTATTTGCCTTTATTCTTGTTTTCTGATATTATGAATATGGCCCGAACCTCAGATTTTAGATTCGTGAACCTCGAACGCGAACTTCCGCAAAAGTTTGCGAACCGGCGAATCGCAATAGACTTCAATGGGCAGGCAAACTTGAAAAACTACAAACACTGTTTCTGGCCACAAAAGTGATGGAAAAGATGTTTCAAGGGGTCTAACACCTGGAGGGGGCATGGTGGAGTGGGATACATGCCAAAAGTCCTGGGGAAAATTATGGATTTGATGCAGAGCAGGGTTATAATCCCTAAAGGGCAGAAATCACATTGCATTCCTAAATTAGAGGCATAAAGTGCTTGAAGTGCGTGTGTATACATGATCAGCAGGTAGTGTAAGTAGTGTACTGCTTCACACTGACAGACCAAACTCGCTGTGTAACGCACCGCAAAGAGCTGTTTGTGTAGTGATGGCCGTGCTGGACTGGTGCGCACCATGGCGAGAGTGCAGGCGATGGCGGTTTTAAAGCCCATATGGTCGGTCTGAGGTAGCTCAATGACAGAACAACAGTGACTGTCCAGCTGATCTAATTTGGTCTGTCCTCAATGAAGAAATGACCTTATTATCTTGGGTGTGCCCCCCAATACACTCATATAGGTCATTGCTTCATTGTGATACGCAAGCCCCTTCACCGCAGCAAGGTTATGATCACGAAGAGGAATTGACGCATGTACATGCCTTTTGTTTTGTTGTTGCAGCCGCAGTGCAGCCAGAAAAATGAGGCAGGCATGTACACGCACCAGAATTTTTTTTTTTTTTTTAGTGGCTGCTGCTAGCAGCGGGCTTAAAAATTCAGGCATCCACCTGGAGTCCTGGACCCTGTTGGTGGTGGTGGAGAAGGCAGTCAAGTGGCCTGCAGGCAGAGATGTTGTGTGGGGACTGTCTTAGTCTTGGGGCAGGCAGTCACACAGCGTTTAGGCAGAGATGCTGTGTGTGGGGACTGACTTAGTCTTCGGGCAGGCCTGACCATGCTTTGCAGACCACGTGGTCAGATGGACCTTTGACCCAACGCTTTGTGCCAGAGATGACACCACTTGCCTTTCAACATCACGGTACAGTTTGGGCATCACCTTTTTTTGAGAGATAATTGCGGCCTGGTATCTTCCACTGCGGTGTGTGGCTTTGCTTTTGTGTGCAGCTTTTCCTCAGGTGGTCATCCCAGTGCAGTTTGTGCTTCGTCATCATGTGCCTTCGTAAAGAAGTTGTCCCTACGCGGGTCTTAGTCTTTCCACGGCTCAATTTTCGGTGGCAGAGAGTGCAGATGGCATTGCTCTCATCTGAGGCAGACACACACAAAAATTTCCACACCGCTGAGCCCTGGGATGATGGCACTTTGGTGGTGGGGGCCGACTGAGTGTTAAGTGGGGTGCCAGAATCAGAGCAGGAGGAGGAAGATATGTCACGCTTCTGTGCGGAAGCTGAGGAAGATGAGGTGTTCTGTGTTAAATAGTTAACTGTGTCCTGACAATCTTGGGGTTGATGGCACGTGCCTTCTGAACACTGTACTTTGATCCAGGGCCACACAAAATCACAACAGCATGACCTTGAACAGACCTGCCGGGTGGCCTGCCTCTGGCTCTCTCTGCTTCTGCCTGTTTTGTCCATATTTGGGGGTATAAAGTGAAAGGTATGCACTGACTTGACTAATACAATGTGCTGTCATACAGGTGCAGTGAACAGGTATGCACGGACTGGTATCAATACAATGTGCAGCTGTCACACACACCGGTACACTGAACAGGTATGCAGTGACTGTTCTTTTCCACGGAAGGTGGCGGTATCTCAACTGTTCTCATATGAAAAGTTCACTTTAAAAGTTAAATAAAAGCAAGTCCACATCTGCAGAATCACGCTATTCACAACTTATGAAGATATCACAACAAACAAACAAACAGAACATTTATATTGCACTTTTCTCCTGGCGGACTCAAAGCGCCAGAGCTGCAGCCACTAGGACGCGCTCTATAGGCTGTAGCAGTGTTAGGGAGTCTTGCCCAAGGTCTCCTACTGAATAGGTGCTGGTTTACTGAACAGGCAGAGCCAAGATTAGAACCCAGGTCTCCTGTGTCAGAGGCAGAGCTCTTAACAGCCACCGCTGGAGCTTCTGATGAGTCAGAGCCCTTAACAGCCACCGCTGGAGCTTCTGATGAGTCAATATGACGAAACATGTAAGGCGGGGTTACTGATGCGGAAGTAAGAGCCTATCTACAAGGGTATCGAGCGGCATCCTCAGCTGTGGGGATATTGGCAGTGCACGCCATTCTCGACTACAGCAACAGGAATACAAGTGCCAGCCAGGGTCCAACAAAATGGGAGAGAGCCCGTACCCAAAACTCTGTGCTGCTTTTAAAAGAAAGGAATTTGTAAGTGCAATCTTATGTTTTATATGAATCAATGTCACTGGTTTTGTGAGGCGTTTGTTTTGAGGTAATATCTATATGGAAGTTGGCATGTGATGCAGAAGAGGAGTTGCTTGGCACTCGGTGGGAACACACAGCAGTTCAGTGTGGTGGGGGACAGCCCCAAGTGTCCCAAAGCGCTGATAGACCCAAACAGAGGTCTTATTTTCTGGTGAGTGTCTGTTTACCGGGTGCTGGTGGAGGTGATAGGAAGATAAGAAGTTGTGAATATCATGATTCCGCAGATGTGGACTTGCTTTTATTTAACTTTTAAAGTGAACTTTTCATATGAGAATAGTTGAGATAGCGCCACCTTCCGTGGAAAAGATTTTTTTTTTTAAGTAAGAAGGGGCTGCTCCAACTTATTGGACTCTATAGGAATCCATTATATGAGTGGTGTAGCGCTGTTCTCCTTACATGAGCATGCAGTAACTGGTATTACAAATGTGCAGCTGTCACACACACAGGTACCCTGAACAAGTATGCAGTGACTGGTGTATAACACTGCTTGCTGTCACGCAGGTGCAGTGAACATGAACAGGTATGAAGTGACTGGTATTACAAATGTGCAACTGTCTCACACAGGTACCGTGAACAGGTATGCAGTGACTGGTATATAACACTGCTTGCTGTCACGCAGGTGCAGTAAACATGAACAGGTATGCAGTGACTGGTATTACAAATATGCAGCTGTCTCACACAGGTGCAGTGAAAAGGTAGTCCCTGAGGGCCCTATTCCACTAGAGCATTTGCAATTGCTGAATCGCAAAATTGCAATTTGCTAGCGATTTTAAAATCGATGCGGCTTGCTAAATAACATAGGAATTGCGATAGGTAATTTCCACTACCACGGTTCGGTTTTTACTAAATCGCGATCGCGCCGCGAAATGATTTTTGCGGCGATTTAATGCATAGCTAAATCGCGATCGCAAACGTCGGGAAATTGCTGGGAAATATTTAACTTTTGCTGAATCGCTAGCGTTTAGCGCGAATGCTAGCGATTGCTAGTGGAAAAGGGCCCTGAATGTGCCAGGCCTTGCACAGTATAGCAATTATCAGCGCTGTATATGCAAGTGTCAGTGGGCCACACACAAAAAAAAAACACATCAAAAGAACATTATCTCTCAAAAGAGCTGTTTTGGGGTGCTTCTTAGCAATAAGTATCAGCAAGGAACAAGCTAACGAGCCTAACAGCCTAACTAAGCTTTCCCTAATCTGTGCAGCAACCTCTCTCCCTTCTCTCACTACCTACGCAGCACACAGAGTGAGGAAGTGGCCGATGCTGCTGCTATTTATTAGAGGGGGGGAGCTTCAGGAGGGAGTGTAGCCTGATTGGCTGCCCTGTGTCTGCTGACTGTGATGTAGAGGGTCAAAGTTTAGCTTAATGATGTAGTATAGCAGGCGGGTTGAACTCGCATAAAGTTCATGGTTCACCGCGAACGCGCGATGTTCGCGCGAATAAGTTTGCAGGCAAATCGTTCAGGCCATCTCTAATCCTGATTTAATTTCCTCCCTTATTGTTACTCATATCTAAGCAGCTTCTCCCTTCTCAGCCTTGTGTCACACTGAATTTCCCTCAGCTAGTCAGTGAGAAGCAGGAATGTGGGAGGGGAGATGACAAGCTTCCCTCTCATCGGCAATGTGCCAAATAGAGCCAGGCTGACTGAGGTAAGATTTCATACAGCAGAACCATTTATGATTAGATTGGAATGCTTGCAGTGCAGGGTCAGGTTGCAGGCTTCATAATAAATACAGAACAGTGAGTAAATGGAATTTGATTTTGTGGCTGACAACCCCACTTAAACATAATTTTTCCTTGGGCGTAAGGAAGGCTGTCTGGTGATCCCCTATATAGTATTTTCATAACCATATGGGCTGGTTAGTTTGATAGACGGACCAGACACTGAGTAGTCCCATTTTCTGTTACACAACAGTTATCATGCCTAGGAAGCGGGTTTGTCAGAATTTGAAGCAGGAAACCACACCACATCTCTCTAAATTCCACACATTTCATGATAAAATTAATTTTCCACTACTTCCATCTGTTTTCGACAAATTTAAAGACATATTTTTTGGGGGAAAAACTGCTTTCCAAATCTTAATCGTCATACCTTATTACGTTCCACTTCTTTATTGTACTCGCTAGGCCAGAAAATGTGTTGCATTAGGAAAAATGCAATAATAATTGTTTATAAATATTGTCAAACCTAACCATGTATATGTCGGTACAAAATGGAGACGAAAAAAGTTTTCAAATATATGGAAAAATAACATATAAAATGCATTTTCAGAATGACAAGAAACTTTTCCAATTGAAGTTTGAGAATGATGTGAAAAATTCCCCTTTATAAATATGATTCCTGGTCTATAAAAAGAGGACAGCAAGTACTTAAATGTTTGGTTTGCTAAAGTTCCTCAGTTTAACAGTGTGCATCTCCAGCAAAGGAAATCTGATGGTCATAACAGATGTGTTGCCCTCACATGTAAAGGATGTCTGTTGTTTCTAAATGATGTAGATGGGAGACATAGACAGGACGAAAAAAAACTTCTTTCCCTTCACCTCCCAGCTGTAATAGAAAGCACGATAAACACAATTAAACAGCTCTTATTGAAATCTGGTTTGGATTAAGGGAATGTACAAAAGTCTTTGTCGTTGCTAAACGAAATGTTCATCCGCCAGCATCTGTCATCCAATCCACACAGTAGTACATTTTTGGGATACTGATGCAACACTGACAGGTTTAACGAAAGAGTTCACCAGAATGAGAATGGATTTTATATGGCTTTACATTATTTGCACAGCTGGGATGTTTATAAACAGAACAAACTGTAACAAGCGCAAATACTGAACCACATCAAGTACTTCCCTTGTTGCGTGTGTTATTATATCAGCAATAAGGGCGTTGGCCCTGTCTTCACACACCAGAAGACCACAACTAAGCATCTTAAAAATATCATGTACATTTCTAGCCTGTAACTGGAAAAAAAACTACTATGATCTTTTCATAGTTCTGGCATGTTGTTCCAGCACTTCCATTCTGAAACATCTGCAAACTTAAATCCCAAAGTAAAATATTTTTCACTATATCTTGTCTTCAGTTTCTTCCAGAGTTTTGCTTAGCCTTTTTTTCAATGCACCTTTAAAATTGTTTGTGTTTTTCTCCCTTTTCAGTACCTAGGGAGATTCTCAGAGCTCTGCAGTTATGCTAAATGACATTTCTTTTTCAATGTTTGGAGCAAATGGAAGTTTATTAAGTAGAATAAATTCCACAAACGGAAAATGAACTTTTTTAATAGGCATGACTCACTGAGAAAGCATTAACATTGTGACTTGCAAAACAATGTGCTCCTTTTGCTCAGTGAGGTTAACGTGCATGCTTCATAAGCTTTCCTAAAAGCCATTTCCTTGGTTACATCTTTCTGAAAGAAATATCATGTGCACCTTCTTAAGCTGAACACTGCCTTAAAGAAGACGTCTTCTAAATGTTTAGGTCTTGAAAAGCATGCTATTCATTAATTGTGCAAGTTATTTTAAATGATTTGTGCTCTAATTTTTAACTATCAACATAGCACTGGTCAAATACCACCAGATTCTGAATTCAAATTTGATTTGACGAGAGAGAGAGAGAGAGATATGACATATTTTGCAGTGCTTTTACACAGTATCCAGCCACAGTATATAGCCATGCCACAATCTAATCCCCAGTACAGTCATATGTCCATAATAATCTAGAACTGTGATGGCAAACCTTGGCACTCCAGCTGTGGTGAAACTGCAAGTCCCTTGAGGCATTGCAATACTCTGACAGCTCTAAGCATAACTCGGGGAGGCAGAGGCATGATGAGATTTGTAGTTTTGTCACAGCTGGAGTGCCAAGGTTAGCCATCACTGATCTAGAACCAATTTGTGGGAGTTCAATCAGTTAACTTTCCTGTATGTTTTTGGGATGTGGGAGGAAATCAGTGTGAGCAGAGGAAACCCACCAAGACACAGGCTGAACATACAAACTTTGTGCAGATAGTTCCCTTACTGGGTTTCGGATTGGGTCCCAGCACTGTAAGGCGAAAGTTCTAAATATGTGCATCACTTGACTGTGTGGCAGTTCCGTTCATGTCTTGATCACAGCACCCTGACTACCAAACTGCTAAATTTCAGTGAAAACTGTGTGCCTCCTACATCTTTCATATATTACTGAAGTTTAAATACGTGCAAGTCAGACAGTCAACAGCGATTTTTCTAAATGGGAATGGCAATATAGCAATATATGCATTTATGTCAAAGCTTACTGCAATTTACTGCAACAATGAGTATAACACGGGTCTTCACTATACAAGACAGGCTTTGTTATCTTTTGCTTCAGTCTGTAGCTTTTTTTTTTAAAGAAAGTTGCTGTAAACCATGGCATTAGTTTAAGGCTTGATGTAAATTATAACCAGAATCGTCCTCCCTCTTTCTCTCATTGGTTCAAAAGTCTGCATGAAGTGGGAAGTAAAGCTTATTTCATCCCTAAGCACACTGACTGTGAATGGTCCAATACTTTCATCTGAGGGGCCTGACGCTGTGTCAGAATAGATCCTACAGCATTGCCGGCAGCTAAAATGGGCCTACATAATAATTTATTACGTGGTGCAGCATGGTGCAGAAGGGATTCAAAGAACTCTCCACTGTTGGACCAAATCTGACAGTGGAGCAGAAACGGGTAATATATTGTGACTAAGCAGTGACCCAAAAAAAACCAAGGTGGTCACAGGTATGTCTATATAATGCATTTTATTTAAATATTTGAGCTATATAGATAGCAATTGATGAAAAAAATGTAAAACATGGAATTAAGGTCCGATTTGTGACGTTTCCCTGTATGCAAATATGGATGGAAAAACGTAGCCTATGGAAATCAATAGTGTGTCATCTGATTCGCATGTGGGGAAAAAAAAGGATGACATACAGCAAAAAATCGTGTCATGCATGGGGGAATCCCTATAGCCTTGCATGACACAGCTAGACAAATTCAAATGCGTTCTCACATCGCAGCACGGGCTGGCATGTGTATCACAAGAGACATGCCAGCACAGTGGAAACGGACCCTTACACTTGAAAGTGACACTTTTTTACACATAATAAAGACAAGTGTTTATGATAAGTATGGCTGCAGTTTCCTCTGTCGCTGCTTTTGTTAAGCAGTACCTGCACTGCCCCAAACTCTTCACAAGCATCTTAGTATAAGGCAGAGAAAGCTGTTCAGCTCAAAATAGATGTGGTGGCCTTTTAAAGGATGGCAAATTAGCTTAATCTCCAGAAATAATGGAAATTTTCAGATTACCAGATTTTTAAAAGTGGTAACCAGTTTTAGGCAGTTTTCTCACTTAAAATATTTCTGTGATTTCTGGATGTGTTTCTCCACATTTTTTGTACTTGCGATTCTGCATTTTAAATTTTCTAGGCTCCAGATCTCCAAATCTTTTTTTTTTTTTTTTGGACCTCATTTTGTGCGAACTTTCACATTTATATTAAATTTTATATATAACTATAAGTATATGTGTGTGTATGTATGTATGTATATATATATATATATATATATATATATATATATATATATATATATATATATATATATATATATATATATATATATAAATTATTTGTAATTAATTTTAACATTTTGATGTGAATTTTCCCATTTGATGTGCAAAAATTTGCAGTTTGTATCAACTTGTATTGCATGCAGATTCCGTATCCAGTGTGGAAAACAGCATATGTGTAGGCTGTGTTTTCTGCAGGAAATTGGCATGCAAAAATTTGCACAACGGAAAGGAAAGCTATTAAAGTTAACTAAAATTCTTAATGCCACATATATTTCCAGTAATTACTAGCAAATAGCAATAGTAAGGTGTTTTACTCATCTTTTCTTGTTTTAAATGAGGTCAATGACATTTACAGAGAACAGTTCTCACTGTGGGCATTACTATGGAGGACTGTGCCCAGCACATCCAGCATACAGGAACAATCTTCACTGGCTCTAATACTGTGTATGGAATCTGTTCAGAATAATAGAAAGCAGACATATAGCTTCAAAGGTGTGTAAATAATCATCATCTGAAGCTCTGTCTTCCTATCTGTGTATCTCTTTGCCATGCAGTGTAAAGTAAACAGTTTACAGCCAGGATACAGTTCCGCTCTGCCTCCCCCTCCCCCAATGTCGACACAAAATTGTTACAAAACAGCTGGTAAACACAGCTTCTTCTTTTTTTTTTTTACACAGTCTGTGCTGAGAAACCTCTGAAAAGCTTTCTGTTGTTGCTGGCTCTATAGGTATGTGGGGGTTGCAGAAAAAAAAAGCTTCTTTGATAGCTGTTCTTTAAGTCAAATGCAATGCTATGCAAAAAAGAAAGCAAGTCTCAAGAGTGAATGGTCCCTAAAGGATCACCTCTCTTCATTGATCACTACTTTTATGTACTGGAACTTCAGTGATAAATATCAAACTTTTAAAGCGACAATCAATCATCTTTAATCACTTAACGACCGCCTAACGCCGATAGGCGTCGGCGGGTCGTTAGTGGTATAGCATGGAAACGGCCGCTCGATCGAGCGGCCTTTCCATGCCAGTTCACGGAGGCTGTCTCCGTGAACAGCCGGAGAGCCGCCGATCGCGGCTCGCCGGCGAAATGTAAACAGGCGGGGAAGAAATCCCTGCTGTTTACATCACACGGCGCTGCTGCGCAGCAGCGCCGTGACGTAGATCGGCGATCCCCGGCCTCTGATTGGCCGGGGATCGCCGGCATATGATAGGCTAAAGCCTATCCTAGGATGCGCAGGACGGACTTCCGTCCCGCGCATTACGGGTGAAGAGGGAGGTGAGCGGAGGGAGGGCGGAAATGGCTGCGGAGGGGGGCTTTGAGGAGCCCCCCCCCCCGCCGAACGAACAGAGCCGGCGGCGATCAGACCCCCCCCAGCAGGACATCCCCCTAGTGGGGAAAAAAGGGGGGAAGTCTGATCGCCCGGCCACATTCCTGATCGGTGCTGCGGGCTGTAGAGCCCACGCAGCACCGATCATTAGAAATCCCCCTGGTCCTTAAGTGGTTAAGGTGGCTATACACTGGTTGATTTGCCATCAGATTGCCCAACAGATAGATCCCTCTCTGATCGAATCAGATCAGAGAGGGATCGTATGGCTGCCTTTACTGCAAACGGATTGTGAATCGATTTCAGCATGAAACCGATAACAATCTGTGGAGCTGCTGCCGCCGCCCGCCCGCATACAGTCCCCCCGGTCTCCGCTGTCTTCTTCTCCTCGCTCGGCTCCAGCTTCACTGAACTTCCTGTGTGGGGAAGTTTAAACAGTAGAGGGCGCTCTACTGTTTAAACTTCCTGCCGGGACAGGAAGAAATGAAGCCTGCCGGACTCGGAGCCCAGAGGAGCAGGAGCAGCAGGGAGAGCGGGGACACGTGCCGGTGGAACAGATAATGTATTGCCGCTGTAATGCGTCGGTCGTCGGGTATTCGAACGCTGCTATCGATGCACTCCAGACCTGCCGGCGATCGAGCGAAATGTTCCGCACGGACAGGAACGACGGGAATCGACGGGAACTATCGATTTCGGTCGGAAATCGATCGTTCGGTCAACGTTTGCGCAGTGATTTCACAGCAGATTCGATGACAGTGATAGAATCTGCTGTAAATCGACGGGAAAATTATTAGGTGTATGGGCCCCTTTATTGGTTGATAGTGGAGGAAGGGTGATTGACACTGTCGCAACAGGACATGCATTAACTTAGGACAAAAGAATACAACATTTTACCTGACTAATAAGGAGATAGAGTTCCCATTTAACACCAAATTCTATGATTACTCTTTTAATTTGCAACAGTAAGTCTCTTCACTTTAGAGATCATAGCAAACAGCCAGCTAATATTTATCTGATCAGAGAAATAAAAGAATAAATGGAAGGTGAAAGGATCTTTTCCAAGTACGCGTCTGGTAGGGTAATACCATTTATAGCACAATACAGATTCAGTGGCTGGATAGTGTACTGGTTAAGGGCTCTGCCTCTGACACAGGAGACCAGGGTTCAAATCTCATCTTTTTCTGTTCAGTAAGCCTTCCCCTATTCAGTGAGGACACCTTGGGCAAGACTCCATAACACTGCTACTGCCTTTAGAGCATGTTCTAGTGGCTTAAGCTCTTGTGCTTTGAGTCTGCCAGGAGAAAAGTGTAATATAAATGTTCTGTGTCTTGTCATTGGCCTCAATTCATAAAGCATTACTGCATGCGGTAATGCTGAAAATAGCAGACTTTCCCGAGCACTTAGTAAAGTGTCAATTCATAAAGGCTGTTACTACATGAAAAACTGAAATTACCGAGCAGTGAGGTAAATTACCGACTTAGTTGTAATTATCTCCAACACATGTCAGTAAATTGTCAGCAAATGTCAATTCATAAAGCCTTCAACAAGCGGTAAGTCAGACAATAATTACCGACACCTCTGGTGAGGTCTTAACAATGCAAAGTCTCCGTAAGGCTGTGCAGGGAACCGAAGTCTCTGTGAGTCTGTGCAGGGAGCCAAGTCTCTGTCTCTGTGAGTCTCTGCAGGGAGCCGAAGTCTCTGAGAGTCTGTGCAGGGAACCAAAGTCTCTGTGAGTCTGTGCAGGGAACCGAAGTCTCTGTGAGTCTGTGCAGGGAACCAAAGTCTCTGTGAGTCTGTGCAGGGAACCAAAGTCTCTGTGAGTCTGTGCAGGGAACCAAAGTCTCTGTGAGTCTGTGCAGGGAACCAAAGTCTCTGTGAGTCTGTGCAGGGAACCAAAGTCTCTGTGAGTCTGTGCAGGGAACCAAAGTCTCTGTGAGTCTGTGCAGGGAACCAAAGTCTCTGTGAGTCTGTGCAGGGAACCAAAGTCTCTGTGAGTCTGTGCAGGGAACCGAAGTCTCTGTGAGTCTGTGCAGAGAACCATAATTACAGCTTGTAACAAAAGAGAGATATCACCACACTTCTGCTGTACCACTCAATGGGCTGCAGTAATTTACCGAACTTCAAAGGCAGCTGTGAAAAGCTTTATGAATGAGCACACAAAGGTCTAAATCACCAAATGCGGTATTTTCCCTCCCAGATTTTTTACCGCAAAGCCTTTTATGAATTGAGGCCATTGTCAGCACATATTGGCATGGGTGATTCATTGACATTGTCTGTCTGTTGCTGGAAAATTTAGGTACAATGTGAGTATGAGAGGGCATGGTCGCAAGTGGTTGGCAGGGAAGTGGAAATTGGAACATGCTGTCACACTTACATTGGCAGGTTCAGTTAGATCTGCACAACTGTAAAAACATAATCAAGGCAGTTTAGACCATTGCTCCATACAAAATGGCTGCCGAGCATTGACAGCGTGCTTTAAATCATTCCATAGACTTTAAATGTTATTCAAATTAGAGGACTGTGACAGCCATTTTAGAACTTTGTACTTCACCCTCAGAATGAAATGGTTTTGTAGATTTCACCTTGTGTTTTGGGTCTTTGTCTTTGTTGGAATATTCAGTCCCTACATACCTTTACATTTCTGACTGATGCTTGGGCACTATTCTGCTGAATTTTTTGATATTCGGTTGAATTCAGAAAACCCACAACTTTGACAAGGCACCCTGCCCTAAAATAGCCACACAGTGCCACAGCATCATAGAACATCCACCAAATTTAACAGTAGGCTATAGGTGTTTTTCTTGGAAAACAGTATTCTTCTTCCAAGGCACTTTTTGTTACAAAAAATAACTCAAATTTTTCTCTTATCAGCACTTTATTCCAAAATTAATCTGGCTTTTTAAAATGAGCTTTTTGCATACAACAATCTACCCTGTTTGTGGCATGAGTGGAGATAGGGAGTGTACCGTGCAATACACTATTAACGGGATCCGAGGTACCTCTTTAAAAAATGTCTTTTTTAACCCACTGCAATGGGGGAAAGCAGGTACATGTGTAGAGATCTAAAGAGTGTATGGGCATCTCCTAATGCTGTGTACACAGATGAAACTCAGTTATACTGGCTGAAAATGACTGCCTCTGCTGAGAATCCAGCACATGCACAGCAGTGCCAACCCATTCGGCCACTCAGCCATCGATCAGCTTGGCAGATTGCTGAGTCCAGGTGAAGAGCATTGTTCTCCCAACTAACCTGACTTCCACATGACGTCACACCTGTGCTGCTCCATTAGCCCTCCGCCCCAAACCACCCCCATAGCGACAGAACACTTTGCCAGCCTGCAGGCTAGAAACGCATCTGTGCAGTCTAGGCCCTGCACTGTCACCTGAGGGATCGGGTGCCATTCCCCACTGGGCGACATGCCTCATGTGTATGAGGCTTTAGACAAAGTTTATTTTTCACTTCATCATGTATATTTTACACAGTATTGTTGAAAGTACCTGTAGATTAGCACTAAACCTTATTAGTGTGAAGGTGGTCTTTTTACTTTTAATTTTTTGATGATACAAAATTACAGGTTACATTTATGGCTGAAGCTTTATATCAATTTTACATAATTTTCAAAAGAAAAAAAAAAGTGTGATTGTTGTGTTTGTCATAGTGAAAGGTGAAATTGTTATTTATGTATTCTTTTAACTTGTTCTTGTAAGATGGAGAGAACAGACAACAAAAATCTGTCTAGCTCTTTCTTTTTTTTTTCTTTTTTTATGAAATTCCCATACAGGTTCTTTATTATCAGACTGCATTTATAAATGTGGCTTTTTTTTCTGTATTATTCATTGGTTTTGTTAGGATTTCCTGTACCAGACAGTGCCATTGTTGTTTCTACAGCAGATGTCAGTGTATAACTAAGCAGAGCAGATTTACTGTATCTTGTTAATTGACACAGCTGTGTATTAGTAAGAAGAACCATAAGATGGAGCCCTTGACATTATTATGAGAATTTAAGGTCCTAGCCTAATACTTAATATACTGTATTTAGAGGTATGTTAGTGTGTCTGCTCATGTTCCTATAATGAACAATAATTCTGGTGAACTGATTTCTACACAGTTATGGAGGTTTTAATGTATAACTTTGTATTATGGAGCACAGTTGTGAAACTTTTAAACTCTGTGTCTATATAGTACTTAGGGCCATATTTATTTTCCTAATTCATAATAGTTTCCTGAAGTATATTGTACATTGTAAACTACTGGAAATGTTTAGATATTGCTTGATACCTAATGGGTAAGACTAGAGCTGTCGACAGTTGCATATATAGTGTTTTTATAAAAAGAGCAAAGCAAAGTATTTCTAATATATGTGTGACAAGAAGCAACATTTTACAGATTGAGGAAAACATCAGTACGTATAAGTTTGAATCTGCTCCTGAGAAAGTCCCTAGCAGTTGAAGATTTAAGATGGTTAGTAAAATGCTAATAGTTTCAGTTTGCATGCAAATTTAATGCAAGTTGCAAGCAGCTTACAGTGAAATAAATCAAATACCCGTTTTCCTTATTTTTTATTTTGCTGTCTACAAGTTGGATAGGCAAGCCTGTGTAAAATTAACAGGCCATTGATAGAATGGCAACTCACTCACTGAGTAGAAGTGATGTACTATTGGAATTCCATCTTGTTCATGTAAAGGTGAATAATTGAATTGGATATTATTATTTATTTTATTGTGGGAATTTGCAATTCTCTACATGTATGACCTCACCGACCCTATCTGGTATTTATTTCTTTTTCATATTTGAATATATTCTAATATAGGATATTTGAAATTTATCTTAAAGGGGTTGTCAGGCAAAATGTAAAATATTAGGTTTACTCACCTGGGGCTTTCTCCAGCCCCTTGCAGCCGACTGTCCCACGCCCTCCACCACCATCCCGGGCTCCCTGCACGGTGCAGAGGCCAACCGCGGGGTTGGCCTTACTGCGTCTGCGTGAAACGCCACTGTCAATCATGGCCACGTTGTCCGTGGCGCACTGCGCAGGCCGTGCGGGGAGCCTGGAACTGCGGCAGAGAGCAGAGCGGTGGGACAGTCAGCTGCAAGGGGATTCCTTTAAATTCTTTGTCAAATTGTTCTCATTAAAGTGGTCTGAGGACATAACATTCCATAAAAATGTGTTTTCCTACTGTTTATTACTCACATAGTTACCATATTTGCTTTTGTGCATAAGTAATAATGTCTGTTTAAAAAGTACAAGTTTCCAAAGTGTAGTTTATCTTGCCCTGAAACCTGCCATTGCATTTTATTGAAACTGCTTTTTATTAAATATTAACATCTTCTAATTAGCTGTTCTGAGCTGTTTGTGTGCTTGAAGCACAGAGAGCTTCACAGAGAGCTCCTTTTCACTTTTTACACTGTGTTTACACATACAGTATGTATCAACATTGGAATGCAAACAAAGATACTGTTATCTCAAGTTTGGATGCAGATTTAAAGCTGAATAGCAGGACAAAGTGCTTTGTTTAACCATTTCAGTGATGTTCTGCTAAAAAAAAATCTGGGATAGTAGTTTTCAAGCTGTGAGGAATCTTTTAGAGCAAAGTAGAAATGCTGACTTTCAGACCATTTTAAATCAATTTTAGTTCTTTAAACTTCTGTTTTTTTATAGATTTTTTTATGGTATTTGTAGCAATAGTATGTTTGACTTAAGTGATTGGCCAAGATTTGATTGTTGCTATAAACTTTTTTATTAAAATACACCTTAAAACAATACTTGGCAAATAATACAACACAAAGAGGTCCAGCTTAAGGCTTCTTGCACACCAAGACGTTGTGTTAGGTGCCACGTTAAGGTCGCATAACGTGCACCTAACACAACGTATGGTGCTGCAAAAGCCGACGGTAGAGTGAGCCGCGTTCGGCGGCTCGATTCCTATAATGTCTCCCAGAGTGGCGCTGATTGGCCAGCGGGACCACGTGATGCGGAGCGAGACACTCCGCATCACGTGGTCCCGCCGGCCAATCACCTACCGCCAGTGCAGTGAATATTAAGTAGCCATGTGCGCGGCTACTGTAACTGGCTCTCCCCGCCTCCTCTCCGCCCCCCACTGCGCATGTGCAAACAGTCTAACGCGGCTATAGCCGCTCCAACGCCGTAGCATGCTGCACTTTGCACCGACCGTGCAGCGTTACATGTAACGCAACGTGGGCTGTGTGAACAGCCCACTTGTGTTACATTGCTGTGCGTTGGGGGAGCGTTACAGGCGCACTAACGTGCGCCTGTAACGTCTTGGTGTGTAAGCAGCCTCAAGGGAACCTGAGATAAAAAAAAAAAAAGACTAATTATACCTGGGGCTTCCTCTAGCCCCCTCCGGCCTGATCGCTCCAACGTAGTCCTCCTCAGACTATCCATTCGTTCGCGGTTGGCTCCGGAAAGTCCTCCAGTGCGGGGCCAACTGCAAATGTGTGGCCTGGCCATGCGCCCACTCCTGCTATGTTCACATTACCAGGAGTGTTCAGTGCCTGCACAGTACTGCAGTACACAGAACGCTCCCTGCGATGGGAGTGAGATGGGGGAGGGTGCCTGGATGGGCTGTACATGTGTGGACTGCCGCAAATGGAGTATTTTATCGGGGCCAGTTGCGAGCAAAGGAGGAGGCAACTGAGGATGATGAGAGAATGAACAGGCCGGCAGGGGCAGGGTTGGGGGCTGAGGAAGCCCTGGGTATGTATTATTTTTTTTTTTGTGGCCCCATCTCTGGTACACTTTAACATTTCTGAAGTTCCGCTGGAGGAGTGGCCTTTGGAAGAACATCCTTACGGAGGAGTTCTTGTAGTTCTATTATCTTCCACTAAAGTGCTAGTCAACCTTGGCCTTTTCTAGAATAATTGCATAGGCAATCTAACGGTAGCAAAAGACTACCATTAGACTGTTCATTCCGAAGAAAGCATCATCATTGGAGATCTGGCACTGATACAGTAGAGCTACTGCTTGTAGAATTGTACATGCCTATTGCTTTAAAGTAGAGGGATAAGTGCAGATAAAACCTTTATGGCAAAAGCCAGCTAGTAAATACTAAATCATTGCTTTGTTTATGCTGCCAAGGTTTGTGGGACTTTAAAGTGATTTTCCACTTTTGTTGATTTAAAAAAAAACAACCCTTAGGGCCCGTTTCCCCTAGAGCGGTTTGTGCCCGAATTCAGGCGCACAAATATGGGTCCAGAATCTCAGCCTGTTGAAATCAATAGGCTACTTCCAAATTTGTGTGCGTGAAAAAATTCTGAAACACTACTTCAGAATTCTGGACAACCCGTTTGAATCCTCATAGCCGTGCATGACATTGCTACAGGGATTCGGATGAATAATTAGCATACACAAGTGCCAGCATCTGTCTCAGAGACAGATGGCTGGTGCTAGTGGAAACCTACCCTTAGTTCATATCTATCCTTTTTTGTTTCCAGACATCTATTTTTATTGTACCTACAGAAGCACATAAGAGCACAACACTTACTAAGTCTTTCTGTTTGGTAATCCAGAGTTAAGCTGGGCTCACATGTACAATGCTTCTCGGCAGAGGTGGTTGGTAGGGGCCCCCTAGACTGAGAAACTAATACGTGTACAGTGTTCCCCACCTCACCTCGATGCATGGGCAGTTGATCTGCTGTGGTGGATCAACTCAGTTAAGGGCATTTTTCTTCCCCTCTTCCCACCTTCTTTGTCATGCGCTACTCCATTGTGCACCACTACGTCGACTCTCCTCCACTTCCATAGCAGCTGAATGTGCTGCTTGCCTACAGGTAGTGTACAGAACTTGGCACCTAGCTTTACACTATTTTCTGAACTGTGCAGCTGGTTTTGCATGCAGTTATATAGAAGTTGGTCCCATATTAAAAAAATGTAATCGCCGTACATCACACTGACCAGTCCCGTAATTAGGAATGTGGAAGCAAGAATCATATGTTCAATTGGGGAACAAATTGTGCCTTACTCGCTTGCCATGGTTTTCCATGAGAAAGGCCCTCTTTTTTGCGATGCAATAGTATTTTTATTGAAGGAGTGCAGGAAAACATGAGGGGTGGTAACTGTGCCAAATTAAGTCAGGAAGTGCGGAATGGACATTTGTAGGAGCAAATCATTTGCTCCCAAGATGCACTGCAAGATCCAGAAGCCAATTAGAAGAGATCCCAGCACAGGCATATAGATAGAGGGGTGGAAAGAGGGTTTACCTCATTCCTCTTGATGATATGCAGAGCAAGGGAAAGCTGTGTAATGATTCAGGGAAAATGTAGTAGTGTTGTTGGGACAGTTTAAGCAAAGCAACATAGTGTATTTAAGAGCATGTAGAACTGTGTTCAGTGCAGGATGTGTGTAGTGTTAGTAGGGTAGACAGACATATTAGTATTACAGAGGGTATGGATTCAGTTCACTGGTCCGCACTGCAGCACTAACTGTACTGTGTATTGTGGTCAGTGTACTGTGACCGGGTATCCAGATTTTTTAACTTTACTTTAGCTAAGCTAAGCACTAACTGTACTGTATATTACTATCAGTGTACTGTGACACGGTATCCAGACTTGTCACTTTACTTCACTTTATCTTTCATTGTTGCAGCCCCAGTGTTTATTGGTGAGACAGTTACCTTCCAGAAACAAATAAATACCATATATTCTGGCGTATAAGGCGACTGGGCATATAAGATGACTCCCCAACTTTTCCAGTTAACATATAGAGTTTGGTATATCCTCCCCGTATAAGACTACCCCTCTTCCAACGCACACCAAATTAAAGTAAATAAATAAATCATATACTGGTGCTATGTATGAACAGTTACTGGTGATGTACTATATGTGGTACCCAGTATATAACAGTATATGTGACTGGTTGTATTGGTCATCTCTACCTAAGTGGATTGGTCAGCTCTCCTTGTCTACCTGTTTATCAGAGCGGTATAAAAGAATAGATTGCGGTGTGCCCATAAAACACGCCTTTTTCACCCTTTTGGCCCGCCCTTGTATCCTATTTACCTCCTTCTCTGCCTCTCAGATCTCGCACAAGTGTGCCTGCACCGCTTCACTACAGTCCTCAGCAGCCAGATCTGAGAGGCGGTAACAGGATGGGGTGTATCATCCGGCATCAATGATACCCGGCGTATAAGATGACCCCTGACTTCTGATTTTCAAGGGCTAAAAAGTATTCTTATATGCCAGAATATACAGTAAGTGTGAAATTGATTTTTGCATATAAGTTTGCAGCATTGCAAACCCAGTGTTTATTGGTGACACAGATTGACATTTCAGACCTCCATGCTCCTAACTTTATAATTAGAAACTCTGGGGGTATTGATCATGCACTATACTCAGCTCTCTATGGCCTGGTGCACACCAAAAACCGTTAGCAGATCCGCAAAATGCTAGCAGATTTTGAAACGCTTTTTCTTCTTTATCTGTAGCGTTTCAGCTAGCGTTTTGCGGTTTTGTGTAACGGTCTTGGTGTAGTAGATTTAATATATTGTTACAGTAAAGCTGTTACTGAACAGCTTCTGTAACAAAAACGCCAGCAAAACCGCTCTGAACAGGCGTTTTTCAGAGCGGTTTGCGTTTTTCCTATACTTAATATTGAGGCAGAAACGCATCCACAATCCAAAAAATGCCTCACCCCGGGAGTATGCGTTTATGCAAAACGCCTCCCACTCTGGTGTGCACCAGCCCATTGAAATACATTACCCAAGCGTATCCGCAGCCGCAAGCGGATCGCAAAACGCAGCCGAACCGCTCTGGTGTGCACTAGGCCTATGTCAGTTACCAATGTGGTCTCCTGGGCGAAAACGGATTAGCGTTTAATATGCAGGGGGCTTTGCAATTCAGGTTTTAAGTCGGACCATTGGATTTAATGCAATTTCTGGAAATGTTTCTGTGAAAATTCACAAAATGATTGTAATTTCAACCACCTTTTTGAGGTAAAGCCATCGGCATTTCACTCATCTTTAGCTGTAAATTTTTTTCACCTACATTTTAGTTCTTATTCAATTTCTAAGTGCTGAAACATTATTATAAAGAGTTATTATAAAGAGAGGATAAAACATTATCTCCCAGGAGAAAACTCAGGAGAAAAAAGTTAATTGCATATGGGCCACAGTCTGAAACCCACAGATGTAAATAATGGTGCATTACTTCTGGCCTTGATGTAAATGCCATAGTCAGTGACTAAAATATAGCCTGACTCAGTTGCAGTTTGATATTTTAGCTATGACCCTTTTTAATTACCATTACATAACTGGTGGTGCAAGCTGTGCACTATGGTTACAATGATTTAAAACTAATCTATGCTGGCTGAGGAACAAAAAGTTAGATACTTAACTAGGTAAAGGCAAGTCTCTGGGTTGTTCAGAGGCTTCCTGCGTTTTCTTTGATCCCACTGCTGCTGCCTGGGACCTGCTGACAGTTTGCGCCAATGCTCTCATTTGTTAATGTGCATGGACGTGCTGAGCTTGTGTGAGTACAGCCACACCTGCACAGTAGCATGGAGCCACTCGTGGACGAGCGGCTTTGACCTGCTGCACAGGCGGGCTATACTCCCACCATGCTCATACACAGCAGGGTGAGCAGACCCAAGAACATATCCAGCAAGCTCTTGTTCAGAGTGCCCAAATGTGGCAACAGTGGGGTCAAGGATAACATGGGAAGCCTCTTGACTATTCACAGGCTCCCCTCTATGTAAATATCCAACTTTTTGTCCTCAGCCAGTTCAGGTTCACTTTACATTTCACCCATGTGAATGGGCCGATTATATTGTGTAGCATATCACTATAGCTGAATTATTGTGTAACTTAAAAGATGTTTAAAAATGCAAAATCTGCTTTTGGCATAGACTGTAAAAGCTAAATTCTAGATGAGCAGAATATATTTTGCATGCGCTGTTCAATATAGAAATTGTGTTTACTTGATTACTTCTAAGCTGCTATAGGCCTGCAGTGCTATAAACTCAGCACCGTACTGAAGAGATGGCATAAGGGAGCACGTAATATGAAAAATACTGTGCACCAGGGACAGTTCTTCAGTGATACTCTTTGTACAATATCCAATACATGACTAGGAATTTGGCTCCATGTCTTATCCTTATAGTAGGAAAATGTGTGTGTGTTTTTTGTTTTTTTTTGTAACCAAAGTTGTTCATTCATGTTTCTCACACAACTATCATAATATATTATTCCTCCCTTGTCTCCTTATCCCCTCGTTGGGAGAGACAGGGCTTTTCTATATAGAAATACATAACTCACTAAAGCATTTCATCATTTTAAGAAACAGCTGAAAAAGACTTTCAAATTTTGCTATTTATTGTCTGTAATTTTAAAATACTATATTCAGCCTGTCAGGCTTCCCACATTTGCAGATAGTTTGTTTAAATTACGTTTGAGGTGTGATGCAGCCACTTTGAAATGATTTTGCTGAAAGCTAAGTGTCAAGGCAGAAGGTGGGCTACCATGAACTGATTAGGGCATGAGGCAAACTATACATTTTCCTAGAAAACATCCTGTGATGAAAGCTTTTACCTTAAGTAATTTTTCTAAAAGACATGTATCCTCCAAAGGATTCCCTGTGTATAATTTCTTTCAAGAGTAGGTCTAATCCATTTATAAATCCATATTTAATGGGCTCCGTGAGTTGCACGTTAGATGACAGGGCCTTCAGTATGCTGTAGATCCTATCACAAAGCAGGAGAACGTTTGCCTTTGAGATGATGGTATTGATGGTAATAGTGTTAACTCAAATAAGTTTAATTTACACCATTAAATCATGTTATATTATAAGACAAAATAGGCAGGTGCGCTCTAAACGATTAGTTGTTATCATTGCTGTTTAGTGGACCCCTGTACATAATAAATTTAGGGGTTCCCATGGGAGTGGGTGTGGTCATAAAAGTGGGTGGATCCAAAAACTCTTTCTATTTACTTCCAGGATTTGTTATGACACTGATCACTGGATAAATACAGTACAGTAGAATCCCGGTTTTCTGGAATTCAACTAACTGGAAGTCTCAAGCAATCGGCACCTGAGGCTGCTTGAGACTATTCGTCAGTTTCTAGTAGAGTTGGGCCGAACCTCCGATTTTAGGTTCGCGAACCTGGTTCGCGAACTTCCGTGGAAGGTTCGGTTTGCGTTAAAGTTCGCGAACCGCAATAGACTTCAATGGGGATGCGAACTTTGAAAAAAAAAAAATAATTATGCTGGCCACAAAAGTGATAGAAAAGATGTTTCAAGGGGTCTAACACCTGGAGGGGGGCATGGCGGAGTGGGATACATGCCAAAAGTCCCCGGGAAAAATCTGGATTTGACGCAAAGCAGCGTTTTAAGGGCAGAAATCACATTGAATGCTAAATGACAGGCCTAAAGTGCTTTAAAACATCTTGCATGTGTATACATCAATCAGGTAGTGTAATTAAGGTACTGCTTCACACTGACACACCAAACTCACCGTGTAACGCACCGCAAACAGCTGTTTGTGTAGTGACGGCCGTGCTGGACTGGTGCGCACCATGGCGAGAGTGCAGGTTTTGGTGGCTTTACAGCCCATATGGTCGCCTGGCTGATGTAGCTGAATGACAGAACAGTGACTGTCCAGCTGATCAAATTTGGTCTGACCACAATGAGGCAACGACCTTATTATCGTGGGTGTGCCCCCCGAGACACTCATCTAGGCGCCGGTCATTGCTTCATTGTGATACGCAAGCCCCTTCACCACGGCAAGGTAATGATCACGAAGGGGAATGGGCGCATGTACATGCCTTTTCTTTTGTTGTTGCAGCTGCCCGCAGTGCAGCCAGAAAAATTAGGCAGTCATGTACACGCAACAGAAAAATTATTACAGCGGCCGCTGCTAGCAGCGGCCTAAAAAATTCAGCAATCCGCCTGGAGTCCCGGACCCTGTTGGTGGTGGCGGAGAAGGTAGTCAAGCGGCCTGCAGGCAGACATGCTGTGTGGAGGAACTGGGAGCGACTTAGTCTTCTTGGGGCAGGCCAGGCAGCCAGTCACACGGCGTGCAGGCAGAGATGCTGTGTGTGCGGGGACTGACTTAGTCTTGGGGCGGGCAGCAGCCCTCCGGGATCCATGCCTCATTCATTTTGATAAAGGTGAGGTACTTAACACTTTTGTGACTTAGGCGACTTCTCTTCTCTATGACAATGCCTCCAGCTGCGCTGAAGGTCCTTTCTGACAGGACGCTTGCGGCAGGGCAGGAGAGAAGTTGGATGGCAAATTGGGACAGCTCTGGCCACAGGTCAAGCCTGCGCACCCAGTAGTTCAAGGGTTCCTCATCGCTGTTCACAGCAGTGTCTACATCCACACTTAAGGCCAGGTAGTCGGCTACCTGCCGTTCCAGGCGTTGGTGGAGGGTGGATCCGGAAGGGCTACGGCGAGGCGTTGGACTAAAGAACGTCTGCATGTCCGACATCACCATGAGATCGCTGGAGCGTCCTGTCTTTGACTGCGTGGACACGGGAGGAGGATTAGTGGCAGTGGTACCTTGCTGGCGTTGTGCCGTCACATCACCCTTAAAGGCATTGTAAAGCATAGTTGACAGCTGGTTCTGCATGTGCTGCATCCTTTCCACCTTCCGGTGAGTTGGTAACAGGTCCGCCACTTTGTGCCTGTACCGAGGGTCTAGTAGTGTGGCCACCCAGTACAGCTCATTCCCCTTGAGGTTTTTTATACGGGGGTCCCTCAACAGGCAGGACAGCATAAAAGACGACATCTGCACAAAGTCGGATCCAGTACCCTCCATCTCCTCTTGCTCTTCCTCAGTGACGTCAGGTAAGTCAACCTCCTCCCCCCAGCCGCGAACAATACCACGGGAAGGTTGAGCAGCACAAGCCCCTTGCGATGCCTGCTGAGGTTGTTCTCCTGCCGCTGTCCCCTCCTCCTCCTCCTCCCCCAAAGAAACACCTTGCTCATCATCCTTAGAGTCTGACTCGTCTTCTGCACACGACTTCTCTTCTTCCTCCTCCTCCCCCCTCTGTGTTGAGGAAACAGCTGGGTCTGATGAAAATTGGTCCCATGCCTGTTCCTGCCGTAACGGTTCCTGGTCACGCTCATTCACAGCTTCATCCGCCACTCTACGCACAGCACGCTCCAAGAAGTAAGCGTAGGGAATTAAGTCGCTGATGGTGCCCTCACTGCGGCTCACCAGGTTGGTCACCTCCTCAAACGGCCGCATGAGCCTGCATGCATTTTCCATCAGTGTCCAGTTGTCGGGCCAGAACATCCCCATCTTCCCAGACTGTTTCATTCTACTGTAGTTGTAGAGGTAGTGGGTCACGGCTTTCTTCTGTTCTAGCAGGCGGGAGAACATGAGCAGGGTCGAGTTCCAGCGAGTCGGGCTATCGCAAATGAGGCGTCTCACCGGCATGTTGTTTTTGCGCTGAATTTCCGCAAAGCGTGCCATGGCTGTGTAAGACCGCCTCAAATGCCCACAGAACTTCCTGGCCTGCTTCAGGACATTCGCTAAGCCAGGGTACTTTGCCACAAATCTTTGAACCACTAGATTCATGACATGTGCCATGCAGGGTATGTGTGTCAGCTTCCCCATATGCAAAGCGGCAAGCAGATTGCTGCCGTTGTCGCACACCACGTTGCCTATCTCCAGGTGGTGCGGGGTCAGCCACTCATCCACCTGTTTCTTAAGAGCAGCCAGGAGAGCTGCTCCAGTGTGACTCTCCGCTTTGAGACAAGACATGTCTAAGATGGCAGCGTCGTACCTGGCATGCAGCATAGGCCCTGCGGAGCTGGGGCTGTGTAGCTGGAGAGGAGAACTGCAACTCAGCCAAGGAGGAGGAGGACAGCGAAGAGCATGTAGCAGGAGGAGAGGAGGTGGCAGGAGGCCTGCCTGCAAGCCGTGGAGGTGTCACAATTTGGTCCGCTGCGCCCTGCTTGCCATCGTTCACCACCAGGTTCACCCAATGGGCTGTGTAGGTAATGTAGCGGCCCTGCCCGTGCTTGGCAGACCAGGCATCCGTGGTCAGGTGTACCCTTGACCCAACGCTCTTCGCAAGAGATGACACCACTTGCCTCTCAACTTCACGGTGCAGTTGGGGTATGGCCTTTCTCGAAAAATAAGTGCGGCCTGGCATCTTCCACTGCGGTGTTCCGATGGCCACAAATTTACGGAAGGCCTCAGAGTCCACCAGCCGGTATGGTAACAGCTGCCGAGCTAACAGTTCCGCCACGCCAGCTGTCAGACGCCGGGCAAGGGGGTGACTGGCCGAAATTGGCTTCTTCCGCTCAAACATTTCCTTCACGGACACCTGACTGCTGCTGTGGGCAGAGGAGCAGGAACCGCTCAAGGGCAGAGGCAGAGTGGAGGAGGGTGCCTGTGAAGGTGGAAGGGAGAAAGCGACAGAAGCAGATAATGCACCTGATGGAGGAGGAAGAGGAGAAGGAGGGTGGCTTTGCTTTTGTGTGCTGCTGCTGCTTTTGCTCAGGTGGCCATCCCATTGCTGTTTGTGCCTTTTCTCCAGGTGCCTTTGTAAGGCACTTGTCCCTACGTGAGTGTTGGCCTTTCCACGGCTCAATTTTTGTTGGCAGAGCGAACAGATGGCTTTGGTCCGATCTGAGGCACACACATTAAAAAATTTCCACACCGCTGAGCCACCCGGGGATGTGGGCACTATGGGGACCTCAGCAGCTGATGCTGAAGGGCAAGTTGGCTGGCTGTACATAGGTGGCGATACATGGTGCCGGACTCTGCCACCAGCTGTTTCTGACGAAGAGCTGCCCCAGCTTCTTTCAGCAACTTCTCTCCTCCTACTACTCTCTGACTCCCCCTCTGAACTGTCCCCCTCTTCATCTCCTCTATTGGGAACATACAGAGGATCCCTATTACCGTCATCATCGTAGTCATCCTGCCCAGCTTCGCTTGCCTCAGACAAATCCAAACTTGCACCATCAGTAGGTCCTTCATCCTCCTGACACGTTACATCCATAGTGTTGCCGCGTAACTCAGACATATGAGCTGGTGAAAATTCATCTGGCTGCAACAACAATGGCTGTGCATCAGTGATTTCACCACTAAATAATTCTTGCGAAGTGTCAACTGCAGCAGAAGTGGTGCTAGTAGTAGCGCTGGTGGCTGAGCAAGATGAGGTGTTCTGTGTCGCTAAATACTCAACCACGTCCTGACAATCTTGGGAGGTGATGGGACGTGCCTTCTTCCGAGCACTGTACTGTGGGCCAGGTCCACACGAAATTACATTTACACGACCTCGCGCAGACCTGCCGGGTGGCCTTCCTCTGGTTCTGGCACTACCTCTTCCTCTACCTGTTTTGTCCATATCGGGTATGCACGGAGTGGTATATCACACTGCGTGCACTCACGTAGGTAGGTGGGTTCACTTAACTGCACAGGTATGCGCACTGATGCGGTGGGTTCACTGAACAGAACAGGTATACAGTGGCGGGTTCACAGAACAGGTATGCAGTGGCGGGTCCACTGAACAGAACAGGTATGCAGTGGCGGGTTCACTAAACAGAACAGGTATACAGTGGCGGGTTCACTAAACAGAACAGGTATACAGTGGCGGGTTCACAGAACAGGTATACAGTGGCGGGTCCACTGAACAGAACAGGTATGCAGTGGCGGGTTCACTGAACAGGTATACAGTGGCGGGTCCACTGAACAGAACAGGTATGCAGTGGCGGGTTCACTAAACAGAACAGGTATACAGTGGCGGGTTCACTAAACAGAACAGGTATACAGTGGCGGGTTCACTAAACAGAACAGGTATACAGTGGCGGGTTCACAGAACAGGTATACAGTGGCGGGTCCACTGAACAGAACAGGTATGCAGTGGCGGGTTCACTGAACAGGTATACAGTGGCGGGTCCACTGAACAGAACAGGTATGCAGTGGTGGGTTCACTAAACAGAACAGGTATACAGTGGCGGGTTCACAGAACAGGTATGCAGTGGCAGGTTCACTGAACACAACAGGTATGCAGTGGCGGGTTCACTGAACAGGTATACAGTGGCGGGTCCACTGAACAGAACAGGTATGCAGTGGCGGGTTCACTGAACAGGTATGCAGTGGTGGGTTCACAGAACAGGTATGCAGTGGTGGGTTCACAGCACAGGTATGCAGTGGTGGGTTCACAGCACAGGTATGCAGTGGTGGGTTCACAGCACAGGTATGCAGTGGTGGGTTCACAGCACAGGTATGCAGTGGTGGGTTCACAGAACAGGTATGCAGTGGCGGGTCCACTGAACAGAACAGGTATGCAGTGGCGGGTTCACTAAACAGAACAGGTATACAGTGGCGGGTTCACTAAACAGAACAGGTATACAGTGGCGGGTTCACAGAACAGGTATACAGTGGCGGGTCCACTGAACAGAACAGGTATGCAGTGGCGGGTTCACTGAACAGGTATACAGTGGCGGGTCCACTGAACAGAACAGGTATGCAGTGGCGGGTTCACTAAACAGAACAGGTATACAGTGGCGGGTTCACTAAACAGAACAGGTATACAGTGGCGGGTTCACTAAACAGAACAGGTATACAGTGGCGGGTTCACAGAACAGGTATACAGTGGCGGGTCCACTGAACAGAACAGGTATGCAGTGGCGGGTTCACTGAACAGGTATACAGTGGCGGGTCCACTGAACAGAACAGGTATGCAGTGGCGGGTTCACTAAACAGAACAGGTATACAGTGGCGGGTTCACTAAACAGAACAGGTATACAGTGGCGGGTTCACAGAACAGGTATGCAGTGGCAGGTTTACTGAACACAACAGGTATGCAGTGGCGGGTTCACTGAACAGGTATACAGTGGCAGGTCCACTGAACAGAACAGGTATGCAGTGGCGGGTTCACTAAACAGAACAGGTATACAGTGGCGGGTTCACTAAACAGAACAGGTATACAGTGGCGGGTTCACAGAACAGGTATGCAGTGGCAGGTTCACTGAACACAACAGGTATGCAGTGGCGGGTTCACTGAACAGGTATACAGTGGCGGGTCCACTGAACAGAACAGGTATGCAGTGGCGGGTTCACTAAACAGAACAGGTATACAGTGGCGGGTTCACAGAACAGGTATGCAGTGGCAGGTTCACTGAACACAACAGGTATGCAGTGGCGGGTTCACTGAACAGGTATACAGTGGCGGGTCCACTGAACAGAACAGGTATGCAGTGGCGGGTTCACTGAACAGGTATGCAGTGGTGGGTTCACAGAACAGGTATGCAGTGGTGGGTTCACAGCACAGGTATGCAGTGGCAGGTTCACTGAACAGGTATACAGTGGCGGGTCCACTGAACAGAACAGGTATGCAGTGGCAGGTTCACTGAACAGGTATGCAGTGGTGGGTTCACAGCACAGGTATGCAGTGGTGGGTTCACAGCACAGGTATGCAGTGGTGGGTTCACAGCACAGGTATGCAGTGGTGGGTTCACAGCACAGGTATGCAGTGGTGGGTTCACAGCACAGGTATGCAGTGGTGGGTTCACAGCACAGGTATGCAGCCAGACAGGAACAAGTTAAGCCTAACTAATCTTTCCCTGAGAGACAGTCTGCAGCAGCTCGCCCTACTCTCACTAACGCAGGCAGCACACGAGTGACCGTAATGGCCGCCGCTGCCTGCCTTATATAAGGGGGGGTGGGGCTCCAGGGGCTAGTGTAACCTAATTGGCTACACTGGGCCTGCTGACTGTGATGTAGAGGGTCAAAGTTGACCCTCCATGTGCATTATGGGGCGAACCGAACTTCCGCAAAGGTTCGCCTGCGGGACGCGAACGCGAACCACGGAAGTTCGCATGGAACCGTTCGCAGGCGAACCGTTCGGCCCAACTCTAGAAACTTTCTAGCCCAGATTGCAGGCAAAACTAAAGAAAAAGCTGGATTCCAGGGCTCCCCAGAGGCTTCTGCATGAGCGGTTGGACTAACCCCTACACAGTGGCGTAGCTAAGGAGCTTTGGGCCCCGATGCAAGTTTTACAAAGTGGCCCACCAAGCACTCTATACATAACCATTGCTACGGTGTCCCAAAACCTGCCAATGGCAACTACAGTGTCAGAGGTGCAAGAAGGGGATGGGGAACCGTTTGTTAATGATTACCACTATTCAAAGTATCTATAGAAGTGATTATTATGAACACAGGACCAGTAGAGAGCTAATACTGTAGTTGAGGGAGGGCCCTTTGGGGAAATGATGTATATCTTCACAAAATGTGTTGTGCTAAGTGCTTGGCTCTATGTTTTTCAACAAAATGGGTTATAATATTTCAAATACTTTGTGTGGCTATACTTTGGAGGGCTTCCAGCCACATAGAAGTTGAATGTTGTTTTACCTTATGTGATCTTAACTAGTTAACTTCAAAGGGTTTTTCCCCTTAAGGACCAGAGCAATTTTCATCTTTCAACACTCCTCCCTTTCATTCACCATTAACTTAATCACTACTTACCACAACAAAAGGATCTATATCTTGTTTTGTTTTTTTATGTTTGTGTGTTGTTGTTGTTTTTGCCACCAATTAGGCTTTCTTTGGGTGGTACATTTTGCTAAGAATTATTTTATTCTAAATGCATTTTAATGGGAATAATAAGAAAAAAAATGGGAAAAAATTATTTCTTTTCATGCTGCAACAGATCTGCAGGATCCGATGCAGTAATTGGACCGCACATCTGTCTGTGGGATAATCCCAGGCACATGGATGTGGTCCCCCATATAGAATTTTGTAAAAATCTGCAATTGATTTGTTAACTGCATAAATTGTAACCTACCTTTGTATTGCACTGTTAAAGAGAACCCAAGGTGGGTTCTAAGAATGCTAATTGCACACAAAGGCTGGGTCTGCATATACTGCCCATCCTCTGTTGCTATACTGATTTCCCCCTAAGCCCTCCTGCGCTCTGCTATGCCCCCATAAATCATAGTGAATCGAGTGGAAGATAAGCGGCGCCGGCAGGGACGAGCGGGGGATCGAATCCGACGCGCGAGCGGGGATGCGGCAGGTACGCGCAGGGATGCGGAAGAGGCGATCCGGCGGCTAATCGAGCCGCCGGATCGCCTCGTGTAGATGAGGCTTTAGATTTTTCGATCATCTAGTTAGATTTTTCTGTTAGATTTTTCTGTTA
Source organism: Hyperolius riggenbachi (assembly GCF_040937935.1). Classification (NCBI taxonomy): domain Eukaryota; kingdom Metazoa; phylum Chordata; class Amphibia; order Anura; family Hyperoliidae; genus Hyperolius; species Hyperolius riggenbachi. Next base: position 153,620,484 of record NC_090650.1, on the reverse strand, counting down.
GATTCGCTGTTAGAATGCATAATTAGATTATGTTCTGTAGAGAATGGTCATTATCTCTGGTGCATTGTCTTCTGTTTATCTCCTGCTGAGTAGAACAATGCCTAATTGCTCAGCAGGCAGATGGTAAGATAGATACATTTCCAACATGTTGGAAATTTATCTATCTGGCAGGTAAATCTAACAGAAAATTGTATGGTGTAATCCCAGCATAATGCTGGGAATGCACCATACAATTTTCTGTTAGATTTTCTGTTATGCTGGGCATACACGATCCGTTTCTGCGGCTTGATTAGCCGCCGGATTGACTCCCGCACGTCCCCGCTCATCCCTGCGCGCGCCTGGATCGATTCCCGCTCGTCCCCGCAGGCGCTTCTCTTATCTTCCGCTCGTTCTCCGCTATTGCCCGCCCGCGGGTATCGAGCGCGGAATCGATCCGGCGGGTCAACGGACATGTCTGACATTATCAATCGAGCCATCAGCGGCTCGATTGATAACAAAAAAATTACCTGTGTATGCCCACCATTAGATTTTCCTGCCAGATAGATAAATTCCAACATGTTGGAAATTATCTATCTAACCATCTATCTGCCTAGCAATTAGTCATTGTTCTACTCAGCAGGAGATAACCAGAAGACAATGCACCAGAGATAATGACCAGTCTCTACAGAAAATAATCTAATTATGCATTCTAACAGAAAATCGAACAGAAAAATCTAACAGAAGAATCTAACAGAAAATTGTATGGTGTATTCCCAGCATTATAGCTCAGACTGAATTTGCAGCAACTGCTGATTGGATTAATGCAACTCTAAATAAACCGTCTACTCCACCACAGGGGTGCCATGGTGTCCTCCACCACAGGGGCGCCCGCCAAAACTGCTGCATTTATCATCCATCTGAACCGGCCCTAGACTACTAGGGAGATCTGTATATGGGAGGGAGAACAGGTAAAATGGGGAAATGTACATTCCTGTGGCGCATGTGTACTTTGGAAGAACTTTATATAAATGTTGTTCTTGCACTAAATGTGCATAAAGGGGACATTTATAAACCTTCATTTTGCAGGAATTAGCTAAACAGATTGTGACTCTGCTGTGGGAACACCCTCGTAGGGCAAAACTGCAAAAACGAGTGTTTTCCCGATCCACACCAACTCTAAGGCCTCATTTACATTGAAAATTGTAGCAATTTTCCCATGATTCTGCAAAATCGCAACAATTTGCTAGCAATTTTGCCACAATTGTATTTGCAATAATTGCTGCAAAAATGTTGCAAGCAATACTTGGAAATGTAAATGCAAATGCAGCACAAACACAGCCAGTGTGGACCAGGCCTATTATAGGTATACACTATACAATTTTCTGGCAGATTTACCAGCCAGATCGATTATTTCCAACATGTTTAATCTGAGTTTCGATCGATTTTCTGATCGATTTTTCCGATCGATTTCCGTTCACTTCTATGGAAATCAATTGGAAAAACAACCGGAAAATTGAAAAATCGATCGGCATTCAGTTCGGACATGTTGGAAAGAATTGATTTGCCAGAAAATTGTATGGTGTGTACCTAGCAATAGAAAATTGCAAACTGCATAACAGAAGGGGTGTATTTTAGTGATAGAGAGGTGATTAGGGTTTACTGTTTAACAACACTGGAAGCTCACTTTTGCAATGTATTTGAGGACATGGGGATATTTGTTAAATTTTAAGCAGAGATTCTATTTATAAATTAGTTTTTCATTATTAAATTTGAAGACCTACAGTTGTACAATAAACGTTTATTTTTTTAAAAATATGTCTGTTTATCTGAAATATACTACTAAAGTCGAGTTTCAATCCAGTCCCCTCTGAACAAATACAATGCAATATATAAAATACAACACATTTAAGATGTAATATCAAATCATTTATTTAGACTATTGTGCTGGTTGGTGTATGTATTTTCTATGATCCACCATATTAAAGGGAATCTGAAGAGGGAGGAATATACATTTTAAATAATACAGTTGCCTGGCAGATCCTCTGCCTCCAATACATTTAGCCACAGACCCTGAATAAGCGCGCAGATTAGATGTTTCTGACAAGTTTAGCTGCATGCTTGTTTCAGATGTGATTCAGACACTACTCATGCATGAAAGATCAGCAGGATGCCAGGCAATCAGTTTTATGGTAGCAGCACAATTTAAGAGATGCGATCAGACTACAGATAATGCCAATAGATACAAAGAGAAAAGCTTTTTCAAAAATATCAAAATGAATTTATTGCCTGAACATCATAATTCAACTAAACTACTAAAAACAGCATGAGATGGCCATCTCACCACACATACCTGCATCAAACACCCACACAACTGGCCAGTTATTAAGTTTGTCTCAAGCTAAACAAATGTCAGTGACAAAGCTCCACAATGAAATCAATAACTCCACAAGCCAGAAGAAAAATAGCTCTGATCAAGCAAAAGCAGTAGCGTGCAAGCCAGTGTGCAAAAGAATGGTGCCAAGTGCCAGTCACATATTATCATACACAGTAGACTCTTTGTAATGGTCTCACCACTCCGTAGTATGCCCTGTGCATCCAGGCATTCCAGCAAGATTGTCACCACCTCAGCTGTGGTGGATCTATTGGAACTTTATGCCCCTCCACGCACCCTCCGCTCTGCCAACAAGATGAAGCTGGTTATTCCCAGGATACACTTAACATTTGGTGCTCGGGCCTTTTCCTATGCAGCCCCTACTCTATGGAACTCACTTCCACAATCAGTACGAGAGGCTCCTTCTCTGGACAGCTTTAAAAAAAGGCTAAAAACTCACCTCTTTTCCCTAGCCTTTGAGACTGCATAATGCAGGGTCACAGCGCTTTGAGTCCCCAGGGAGAAAAGCGCTATATAAATATTATTGTTATTGTTATTGTTACTATAAGTCAGAGTGTCCTAGCCAGGATGAGGAGCGGGCAGTGATCCTCGCTGCATCCACAAAGGGCATGCACCACAGTAACTGTAGCCCGCAAGGGATTTCAAGCAAATCCATAGCGTCAGCAGGAAAACTGCTGGGCGCTTTCAGCGGCACAGCGCGAAGTCAGATGGCATCCATGGGTGAGTTAGTCACCTTCAGCCTACGTTGCAGAATCGTGGCCGTAGTGTGGAAACTGAAGCTGCGTGTGGGGTCTAGCACAGACGTGTGGCGGGACAGTGTCTCATGCAAGCACACAAGCCATTACATGGTTCGCTGGTACTTCTGGCTTCTTCAGTTTTATAGTAGGGAAATATATATATATATATATATATATATATATGGCAGCTTTCATATACCTCTGACTCGAGGTTCCCTTTAAAAGTGAATGTCTAAAATCGTTATGTACTTTGCATATCAAAACCAAATTTCTGAGGGAGACTTGTCAAGGACTTTGGATAATACCAGGAAAAACCATATCTGTGACTTTATAGGTACTTAAATATATATCCTACCACTTGAAACATACTGGTACAGCTGTAAAAAGAAACATTACATTGCATGCATTATGAAGTTCTTTACTGTATAATGTGAGATTTGCCATAGATTGCCAATGATTCATCAGCCCCAGAGACGTTGATTGTCCCCTCTGATCAGAAGCCAGAGACTGTATTTTTTTTTAAGGAATAGTGATGAAAGAAGGAACTAGCTCTTTGTGGTCAAACGGATGTAAGCTAGTCATAGCTTTACTATACAGCCAAGTTCTGTTGTTAATGTGCAGTGCTTTTAAAACTTTAGTCTAGATGTAGACGCCACAGTAGTTTTATTCATATAGTTCATGTTAGTTTGCTCCATGCCAAAGCATTATGTGACACGTTATTAGCTCATTAAAACATATACATCTGCATATAGTCTGGCACATTAGAGACTATTATTTTGGTTTCAATGAACTATGTTGTTTAAAACTATGAAAAACCTACTGCATATACAATACTGTACATTTATTGCTGACTTTAACTTACTTTAAGTGTATTATAATACATGACTTTTTGTAATTTTTCTTTGTGGGTCGCTGACATTCAACTACATTGTCATGTTTAGCACATTACATGTAATTGTAATTCAGGTAAACTTGTATTTTTTTGTATAGCTCCATTGAGATGCACAATAAGAACAGACAACACAAGACTGTGACCCTATCTAGCTAGGGAGTGGGTCAAGTGGCCTTGAGGAAAAAACACAAAAGAGGAACCCAATATGGTATAGTATGGTTGAAAAAACGGCAATTACTAGGAAAAAAATGAGGTACTCCCAAACCTGGGTTGCTGGACAGCAACCACCTTCGCATGTGGGGAACACCAATCCTGCACTCAGGTAGTTGAAAGGCCCCACTGTGGATAGGTTGCTTCTCAAGATAACACATGTCTTGAGCTACATGCACACGTATATATTGACCTGATGAAGTTAGTTTGTAGCTCACGAAATGCATTGTATTGCGTCATGCAAATAAATTATGGTTTGTTAACTCAAGCTTAGTCATCCTTCTTGAAGTAAGCCGCCTCTTGTATTTTTCTTACCATTATTTTAAATACCCACAAAAGTGTATCACTCTATTGGGTGCCTCTTACCCGGTTTCCACCCTATCCAGCTGTCCAGGCACTGATCATTTGATGTTATATGGCTATGGCTTGTATGTCAAAGCTCAGGACCCTTTCCTCCTCCCTTCCTCCAGTAAAATGATACATCACAAAAGATGTACAGGTATGTACAGATGAGCTGAGCTACCTGTTCATGTCCTGGCCTGACCTAATGCAAATTGTATACAACTTGGATTTGGGTTATATCATGTGTTCAGCTGTGCATTTTCTTAGTCCTGCACAGTCAAATGCACACTAGGCAATAATCACTAGAGATGGCCCGGACGGTTCGCATGTGAACTTGTTTGCGCAAACAACGCGGGTTAGCACCGAAACACGAACTTTATGCGAGTTCGACCAGCCCCTATACTACATCATTGGGCTAAACTTTGACCCTCTACATCACAGTCAGCAGACACATGGCAGCCAAGCAGGCTGCACTCCCTCCTGGAGCCCTCCCCCCCTTCATATAAGGCAGCAGCGTCTGCCATTTTCTCACTTTGTGTGCTGCTGTATTAGTGAGAGAAGGGAGAGACATTGGAGAGATAGGGAAAGCGATAGGAGGTCTGTCAGCTTGCTCCTTGCTGATATTTATTGCTGAAAAGCACCCTAAAACAGCTCTTTTGAGAACCAATATTCTTGTGATGTTTTTTTTTTTTTTTGTGTGTGTCCCACTGACACTGCATATACAGCCCTGTCTGTCACAGCTGGCCCTTGCTAATTGCTATACTGTGCCAGGCCCAGCACATTCTGTGCCTACCTTTTCACTGCACCTGTGTGACTGCTGCACATTGTATTATAATACCAGTCACTGCATACCTTTCACTGCACCTGTGTGACCGCATGCTGTTTTATATATCAGCAGTCAGTGCATCCATTTTCACTGCACCTGTGTGACTGCACATTGTTCTACCAGCAGTCACTGCATACCTTTCACTGCACCTGTGTGACTGCACATTGTTCTACCAGCAGTCACTGCATACCTTTCACTGCACCTGTGTGACTGCACATTGTTCTACCAGCAGTCACTGCATACCTTTCACTGCACCTGTGTGACTGCACATTGTTCTACCAGCAGTCAATGCATACCTTTCACTGCATCTGTGCGACAGCACGCTGTTTTATATACCAGCCATTGCATACTTTTCACTGCACCTGTGTGACTGCTGCACATTGTATTATAATACCAGTCACTGCATACCTTTCACTGCATCTGTGTGACCGCATGCTGTTTTATATACCAGCAGTCAGTGCATCCATTTTCACTGCATCTGTATGACTGCACATTGTTCTACCAGTAGTCACTGCATACCTTTCACTGCACCTGTGTGACTGCACATTATTCTACCAGCAGTCACTGCATACCTTTCACTGCACCTGTGTGACTGCACATTGTTCTATCAGCAGTCACTGCATACCTTTCACTGCACCTGTGTGACTGCACATTGTTCTATCATCAGTCACTGCATCCATTTTCACTGCACCTGTGTGACTGCACATTGTTGTACCAGCAGTCACTGCATACCTTTCATTGCATCTGTGTGACCGCACGCTGTTTTATATACCAGCAGTTAGTGCATTCTGTAATGATCGGTGTCAGTAAGCAGAGAGGATCTGATTATTAGTGATCTACAGTATCACCAATAATGCAGATGTCACCCGATTATTGATGATCTGCAGAATCACCAATAATGCAAGTGCGACTAACCTCTGGATACGGTAGCAGAAAAAATGACAATCAACACTGTACAATATACAAGATTGTGGAAATATCCACCACACGGTGATTCCTCAGAGGTGTGGTTACCTCTGAATGGGAACCCTGTGTGTGAGATCCTCGGCCCAGGTAAAGATTGGGATCTCAGCCCCTGGCAGTAATCGTCTGCTAGGGCAGGCGTCTCGGAAAGGCAAGCCTCAGAGATATCCCACCAGTGGGAGACGTTCCACTGGGGAAAAGAGAAAGGTCAGACAGGCAAAGGTTTGGCAACAGAGAGACGGCAGCAGTACAAGAACAGAGGGCTGATTCAGAGTCCGTTTAACAGGCAGGGTCGGCAACTAAGAATCAGATAGGCAAAGGTACAAAATCGAGAAGAGTAAAGAGTAGTCAGGGATAGCCAAAGTCAAAACACAGATAAATATGCAATACAATCCTAAACTGAGGTGTGACGTCCTTGATATCAACACCCGGGAACTGAGCTAAGGTCTGAGCGTTTACACCTAAGTATTCACGACAGCAGACAGTGAGAAAATGACATCTGTGGGCTTAAATGCAAGAGCTCAGTTCCACCAGCGGGGGCTGGACCTGAAGTCAGCATGTGATTGGCTGGCTGAGGTCAGCTGATCGCCGGATCAGCTGACCCGTCTTCTCAAGGAATAAATATCCTGCCGCCTCGTGCGCGTGCGCATGACCCTCTGCCTCTGAACTTCAGAGAGGCCAGGTCCCCGGTCACGCCCGCACACCGAAGTCCGCCGACTGAGTAGCAGGACCCGCCGCCATACTATCAGCCGCGGCGGTGCCTGCCCTGCTCTGCGCCGGCGGCTCCGTATGAGATTCAGAAACCGCCGGCTGGGAAGCGGAGGCCGCCGCCATGCTGCCCTGCGCGGCGGCGGCTCCGCTATTCTTCACACATACCTTTTCACGGCACCTGTGTGACTGCGCATTGCAATATACCAGTCAGTGCATACCGTTCACTTGAATGGATGGCAGACTTGCCCTCCATAACAGATTCTCGCTATAGGATTTCAAGTGTATTCATCTCATCATTATACAGCAGTCAGTGTATACCTTTCACTGCATCTGTGTGACTGCACACTGTATTATACTGGCAGTCAGTACCTTTCACTGCATCTGTGTGAAGGCACATTGTATTAGTCAAGTCAGTGCATACCTTTCACTTCATCCCCCCAATATAGACAAAACAACAGGCAAAGGCAAAGCCAGAGGCAGGCCACCCCACAGGTCTGTTCAAGGTCGTGCTGTCGTGATTTAGTGCGGCCATTGACCAAAGTACAGTGTTCAGAAGAAGGCACGTGCCATCAACCCCCAATATTGTCAGGACGTAGTTGACTATTTAACATAGAACACCTCATCTTCCTCAGCTTCCGCACGGAAGTGTGACATATCTTCCTCCTCCTGCTCTGATTCTGGCACCTCTCTTAACCTCCCTGGCGTTCAATTGCTGCGGCCACGCGGCCACGGGAGGCAATTTTTTGTTTTAAATGTATTTTAAATAGTGTAGCTATCACTAGGCTAGCTACAAATGTGCCCCAAGTCCCCCGGCACCGCTCTAGTCCCTCCGATCGCCGCCGGCTATATTTACCAAGCCGCAATCCTGCAAGAACCGCAACTTCCCCGAAAAGCTTCTGTCGGCGCTACGGCGACGATCGGACATGACGTCTGACGTCATCGACGTCATGACGTCATGTGCAGGCCCGATCCTCCCTATAGCGACGCCTGAAGGCTATTGGAGAGGCTGCACCATCGCTGGTTCCGGGGGGAGGTATGTATAAGGGCGGCGATCGGGAGGCATCAGAGGGTGGCGGCGGCGATCGGGGGCAACACGTAGCTAGCCAAGTGCTAGCTACATGATCTAAAACAATTATGTTTAAAAAAAAAAAAAACACCCGGGGCCATGCGATCCCATGCGGCGGTATGGACAAGCATGTCCATACCGCTCAGGTGGTTAACACTCAGTTGGCAGCCATCACCAAAGTGTCATCATCCCAGGGCTCAGCGGTGTGGAAATGTATTTGTGTGTCTGCCCCAGATAAGAGCAATGCCATCTGCACTCTCTGCCACCAAAAATTGAGCCGTGGAAAGACCAAGACCCGCGTAGGGACAACTGCTTTACGAAGGCACATGATGAAAAAGCACAAACTGCAATGGGATGACCCCCTGAGGAAAAGAAGCACACAAAAGCAAAGCCACACACCGCAGTGGAAGATACCAGGCCGCAATTATTTCTCAAAAAAGGCTATACCCAAACTGTATTGTGACGTTGAAAGGCAAGTGGTGTCATCTCTGGCACACAGGGTTGGGTCAAGGGTCCATCTGACCATGGAGGACTGGTCTGCAAAGCACGGTAAGGCCTGCCCGAAGACTAAGTCAGTCCCCACACACAGCATCTCTGCCTGCGCGCCGTGTGACTGCCTGCCCCAAGACTAAGCCGGTCCCCACACAGCTACATATATAGCAGCGGCCGCTTTAATAATTTTTCTGGTGCGTGTACATGCCTGCCTAATTTTTCTGTCTGCACTGCAGCTACAACAACAAAACAAAAGGCATGTACATGTGTCAATTCCCCTTCATGATCGTTACCTTGTTGCGGTGAAGGGGCTTGCGTATTACAATGAAGCAATGACCGGCTATATGAGTGTGTTGGGGGGGACACCTGACCCAAAATAATAAGGTCATTGCTTCATTGTGGACAGACCAATTTGATCAGCTGGATAGTCGCTGTTGTTCTGTCATTGAGCTACCTCAGCTCGACCATATGGACTTGAAAAACCAATCGCCTGCACTCTCGCCATGGTGCGCACCAGTCCAGCATGGCCATCACTACACAAACAGCTGTTTGAGGTGCGTTACACAGTGAGTTTGGTCTGTCAGTGTGAAGCAGTACACTAATTATACTACCTGATTGATGTATACACACGCAAGATTTTAAAGCACTTTATGCCTCCAATTTAGCAATGCAATGTGATTTCTGCCCTTAAAACCTTGCTGTGCGTCAAATCTGTAATGTTCCACGGGACTTTTGGCGTGTATCCCACTACGCCATGTCCCCCTCCAGGTGTTAGACCCCTTAAAACATCTTTTTCATCACTTCTGTGGCCAGAATTAGTGTTTGTAGTTTTGAAAGTTCACCTGCCCATTGAAGTCTGTTGCGGTTTGTGAAGTTCATGCGAACTCGACTTTTTGTGAAAGTTCGCGTTCAAAAGGTTTGCGAACCTAAAATCGGAGGTTCGAGCCATCTCTAATAATCACAAAATACCATACACAAACTCTATATGGCTCTTTACTAAAGGTAAAAAAGAAGTATACAAGCAGCAAAACATTTAGAAAATAAAAATCTGAAAGTATTGTTTTATTATTGTTGAGAGTTATGAGGAATACAATATAAAAAGGAGAACCAAACTGACAAAAATTGATCTGGTGCCACTACTTTACTATGTTTCCAATATTTTATCTAAGTTGTATAAGAATAGGTGCAAACATTGGGTTCTACTACAGTAAGGTGAGCAAAGAGCAACTTAGTTAAAATACATTCCATATTCAGCCAGTAAACAAATGTGGAGCTTATTCCATCCTGTGCCTATAATAACCATCCTAAACATATGAGTGTGATAATACAATTATTAGTCCAATACGGACTTGGCAGGTCCGGGATTTACATATGGGTGGATATTCAGTACTTGAACTCAAAATGGGAGGGAAATTAAGTGTTTAGTAAAAAACATAAGAAAGTTGAGGCAGGTAGTTGCCAGGAAAGAAAGAAAATGAGAAAATGGCCCTGAGAGATTGCCCACTCTGACCCACCTACACATTTTTGTGTACAGACATTTAAACGACCGGTCCTTTGGAAAAATCCGACGTGTGTATGTACCTTAACATTCAACACCTTTAGACACACTGTAAGGATCCCTCCTGTAGTGTATACTGTCCATTGCAGTGGAGCTGCAAACAGACAGTTCTGGCTTATCTGCTTGCATTCGGTTGTGCATTCGCAATAAGTCTCATTGTCATTTGCAATCGCTCTGCAGTTCTGGACAGCTCAGGATGCTGTCATCATTCCACCAATTGCTTGTTGCAGCTGAGCTGCGGCCAGATAGCCCTGGATCCTCCTGCATGCATGTTGGTACATAATACTGCATGTATTTCTTATCGGAGTCCTTTGCATTCACAGCCAGCTAGCAAATGGTAATCAAGCCAGCTCAGGATTGAGTGATTACCATTCTGCTGTGTGGAAATTTGCATGCTTGCATCCATTGGCTGATGCCGGTTTAAAAGTCTGGCTCCCATTTTAGACCCTGCTCGTCATAGCGGTCAGTACGCTGGTCTGCTGGGCACCTTGTTACTCTGTATAGTTCTGTTATTGTAGTTCAATGCGACCCTATTACTTGTGCTTTAGCTAGTTTCTTGATAAATATATATGCAGACTTGCTAATATATATCTATCCGTTAGTTGAGCCGTTTGTTATTTTTCTGTATTATTGTGTATTGCCTAGTTCCATGCTTGAGGGACGTTCGCATTCATCCGCGGTGAGTCAGTGAAGTCCATTATCCTGATAGCTTGGGTTCTGCCATCACCACGTTGGTGACTGGTAGTATTCCTGCTACTCTAGTTTCTGGGAACGTAACTTTAGTCTGTGGTTGCTATTAGTTATGCTCTATCCTGTAGTCTTGCCTGGGTGGATGCTTGCTGGTGACTGTTGTTAGCCTGCTTGCTCTGCTTCTGTGGACGTGACTGTGAGCTGCGGTTGCTACTAGTTACGCTCCAATCTATAGTCCTGTCTTGTACCTGTCTGAATACTTGCTATCGCTAAGGCAGCGCAACATCGCACTGCGCTGCCATTGTGTCTTACTTGTCTAGTTACGCTCCAATCTATAGTCCTGTCTTGTACCTGTCTGAATACTTGCTATCGCTAAGGCAGCGCAACATCGCACTGCGCTGCCATTGTGTCTTACTTGTCTAGTTACGCTCCAATCTATAGTCCTGTCTTGTACCTGTCTGAATGCTTGAAATCGCTAAGGCAGCGCAACATCGCACTGCGCTGCCATTGCGTTTTATTTGTAGCAATATCGGAAGCCCAGAGCTGCAGTTGCTCTGGGCAGCCTGTGTAGCCTCTTCCATTATTCAGCTACCAGCCTTGTTGCTCTGGGTGGTCAAAGTATGACCCCCAAGCATTACACAAACGAAATCTAAACAAAATACACCCACAAATACTTTCATTTCTAGGCCATTATGGAAGATCTTTAAATACTGGCATGGTGCCAACAGAATGACATAAAGTGAATGTAGTACCAATGTTTAAACCGAGATCAAGATATTTACCCACTTACTTTTAGACTTGTAAGTTTAACTTTTAGTATGGGAACATACATTTTGGGAGGTTTATGAGAGGCAATTTATTGAAATATATTATCATAAACAATACCCAACATGAATTTATCAAAGCCAGATTATCCCAAGAATGTCTACCTGTTATGAAGAGTTTTGTAGATATTTAGACAAATAAATTGGCTATAGGCATAATATGTTTGGATGTTACAAAATATTTTTTTTTTTTACATGTGATGGTTGCATTGCATGGGAAACTGGTTTTCAGAAAGTTGTGATCAATGACTTTCAGGCCCATATGCAATTCATTTTTTCCTGAGTTTTCTTCTAGGTGATATTTTCACACCTTGCTAGTAAAATGCCTTTTAAACCACCAGCAAGCAAGAATGTATTCAAAATAATTTTGAAAGTAATTTTTCACCTACGTTTTGATACTTTTTCAGTTGCAGTTATTAAACGTTATTTTAAAGAGAATCTGTACTCTAAAATTCTTACAATAAAAAGCATACCATTCTATTCATTATGTTCTTCTGGGCCCCTCTGTGCTGTTTCTGCCACTCTCTGCTGCAAACCTGGCTTGTAATTACCAGTTTTAGGCAGTGTTTACAAACAAAAGACATAGCTGCTAAAAGCTTGTGGTAGGCTCAAGTAAGCAGAGTGTGTGAGTCACACATAGCTTGCAGGGGGCCTGGAGAGGGTGTGTATAGCTTCTATCCAATCACAAGCAGCACAGCACATTCCAGCCAGACTGCCTGAGCCCGACAGACCCGACAGAGGAGAGAAGATTAGATCATATAACAGAGATAACACAACCACTGTGCAAGTAGGAAAGGCTGCAGTAAGCCAGACCACATTAGAGCAGGCATAGGAACTTATAGGATAGAAGAAATAAGGATGAAAATGTTGTTACAGAGTCTCTTTAAAGAGAAGATGAAAAATTAACTCCTAGAAGAAAACTCTGGAGAAAAAAATTAATTGCATATGGGACCTAGTCAACTTGTGACGCACCCAAAGAATTGATTTTGGGACTAACTTTTTTAATTTTATTATTATTAATATTGAGGCTGAGATTTAAAGTACCGTCACAGGGTTTGCAAATGATACATTTTTGTAAATGGGAGAGGAAAAGACCGGATCAATGAAAAAGAACAGCAGGTACCAGAGTGTCAATCACTGTGAAGGTGAGTACAAACTTTTCTCCCCACAGATAAAATGCTGAATTCATGGTTTCTTCATTAATGGCAAGTTTCCAAGGCAGCATATCATCTCCATGCCATTACAGTATGTTCACCAAGTTTGACTGCTGATATAAAGGTGATTACTGTGTGTTTTTACTAAGCTAAACAGAGTGGAATTTGTATTAGTGCGGTTCCATTTATGACCTTGCTATCCACAGAATATTATCAAAGAAGGTTTGGAAATAATTCAGGTGTGATTTTTGGAAATGTGAAATCCACTGTATAATAGCCTGCATGCCATGAATCCTTTTTTAGCCCAGTCTGTTTCTTGTTGTGGAATTATGAATACTACCCTTAGCCGAGACAGGAAAAGACTTTCTGTGTTTTGGATGTTCTTCTGAGAAGTTTTGTTACTCCCCGAATGAGTTGTTGCATTACATTTGAGTCATTCTGGAAGACTTACTCCAGGCTAGATTCACCCATTTTTACAGTCTTAACCATGCAAGTTTAATGGCTCACACCATGATTCATCAGATTCGGAACCTTTAGAAATCATTTGGTAACTCTTTCCAGGCACATATGTTATACTCTGTCATAGTTGATGTGGCTGTTGGATACATTTAAATAAATAAATAAATATTTAAATAAAAAGAAAATGTCAATTTCCTTGCATGTTATTACATTTTTGTTAAAAGATCAGTAATCATAATTCAGTGTAAAAATTACACTAACAAGGGAAACCAGAAAAAAAGCAAATGCTTTTGACATTAGTGTAAACAGTTTTTACCAAACACTAGTATAGGACTATGTTAAGCTTGTATTTTTATTACAAGCACTGTTTATTACATTTGTATTGTTCAAAATTGTTTCATTATTAAGAATTTGCTGCTGTTGATTACAAAACCTTCTATTTTTGATTATTCATGACATTCATACTTAATTACGTACTCACACTAATGGCCACACATCCAATCTCATATTTATTGATCTTTGTTCTGTACTATTCTTTGTTCTGCTCCCACTCTTTTCCTATCGCCCCCAACATGGGTATGCACACATTTTCACAGAAACTATCACAGCCTAACCCTGCACTCTCTCTCTCTCTGTTGCTGAATAATCTCTCCTCTCTTTGCTGTACTTCATTGATCCTGCCACTGCAGCTACATATAACCACAGTTCTGTCACTTCAGTCTTAGACTGAATATGAACTTCAGAGTAGCTGAGCAGTGTTGGAGAGAAAGCAACACCATAGATGACTTTCTGCTTTATAAACAACTGTATGTGTATACTCTCATTTGCAAAGCAGATTACTGTTACACTGTATTCACTCTTCCACAAAACAAAAGCAATTGTTTACCAATTTTTAATTCTTCTCTCTGCCGCTCACCCCTTTCTTTCTCCCTGCATACATGTTGAAGGAATTGCAACATACTTTACTGATAAAATTGACAAAATCCATGGTGGCTTCTTCGTTACTGTTATCTCTAATGGCCTTCACTCCACTCTCCCAACTCTCTGGAAAGTTTCTTATTCAAATCATGCCTCTACTCTATGTGCTCTAAAGGGGTACCTGAGGGCTCTTTCCTTGGTCATCTTTTTTTTTTTTTTTACATATGCACAGCCTTGACAAGTCAATACATTCAATGGGTTTTAAATACCACTTCTGTGTTTGTCACATAATTATATCTCTCTGATCCAGACCTTATTTGCCTTTTCTTACACATTCCTGACTGCCTGTCTGCTGTATCTTCTTTCATGACCTCTTGATTACTGACTTAACACGAGTAAAAAAGAAATAATCTTTCCACCCTCTCTGCTTTATTTAACAATTTGTCAATAACACTACTATCAGTTCAGTTCCCCAAGCCCATTGCTTAGAAGTAAAATTTGATTTCCTTCTCATTGATCCCACACATTGGCCTCAATTCGCTAAGCTTATCTCCTGTATTTATAACGTTTCTAGAGTTATCACTATGGTAATACGGCATGTAGTATTCAGGAAACAGTTTACCTCAGGCAAACCTAAAGTTAACTCTCCTGTCTTTAAGTTAACTCTTCAATCATTTAAAATAACTCCAGAATTCTAAAGTTAAAGGCACGCTGTTAATTAACTGCATGTGAAAATAACTACAGAGGAGGTAACTTAACTACAGAGAAGGTAACTTAAGGAATGAAGAGATAAGATAACTCTCTCACTGTGTGGTAGCAAGTTTTCTCTTGCTTTATTATCTCCAGCATGATTTTAGTGAATTGAGGCCATTGACTCTCAAACCACCTACTTTTATCTTCAACTCAGTAACATACAGTATCTCACATTTATCCCTTTGTCACTCAGGACACTACTAAAATACTAGTGCATCACCTTATAATCTCTAGACTACTGTAATACCCTGCTCTGTGGTCTACCAATTATAACAGACTTGCATCACTCCAGTCTATATTGAATGCAGCTGCTCAGCTCATCCAGCTCTCTTTTCCCTCCTCATCTGCTGTTCCTTTGAAGTTCTGACTGCAGAGGCAAATCATGCAGCATTCAAGTTGTGGTGCTCAACTTATGTAATACTTACAGAAGGGGTGCCCAGTAGGTCAATCGGGATCTTCCAGTAGATCGTGACCACCTGCTTAGTAGATCGCAGCCGCGTGACCACATCCTGTCAAATTTTCCTGCCGCGTAGCCAGGGCTGTCAAAATTTGCTACCACTGTGTAGCCGCGATTTTCAGAATTTGATGCCTAGTTGCATCAGTGAGGAGAAGGGAGAGGTGCAGCTGAAGGGGAGAGGAGCAACTGGTGAGACAGTGTCTCCTCCCTCCAGGCTGTGAGACGTGCACAGAATCTCCTCCCCTTCAGGCAGTACACAGGCAGCAATGTGGCCATTCCCCTTTAGCAGGACGTAGAGTGTGAGGAGCTCCTAATGGGGGCTGCTAATACTGGGAACACCTCTGTCTATTATTCTGGAGGGGGCTGCCAACACGTGGACACAATCTGTCTGTGCTGGGGGAGGGGGGCAGACTAATACTGGGGGCACAATATGGTTGTCTATGCTGGGGAGGAGGCTAGTAATACTGGGAGCATGATTTGGCTGTCTATGCTGGGGAGGAGGCTACCAATATTTTGTGCATGATTTGGCTTTCTGTGCTGGGGGGAATGGCTATCTCTACCTCTGTGGTGGATATATATGTATATATGTAATTTTTTTTTGGGGGGGGGGGGATTGGTGGTGGATCAGAATCAGAATCAATTTATTTTCGCCAAGTAAGTTTGCACCTACAAGGAATTTGTCTTGGCAGTTGCTTAACAAACCCAAACAAAAACAATACAAGGACAGACAATGTGTATATTACAAGTCAAGGACATTATAAGTATAGTGGCAGAAAGCAATGTGAGAATTGTTCATTTTCAGTTCTGTGCTGATTACTTTCAAGTCCTAGCAGCTCTAACATGGTTCAGCATTAAGTATGGCTACCGCTTGAGGAAAAAAGCTGTTCCTGTGTCTAGAGGTTTTGGTAGCGATTGACCGGAATCTTACTCCTGAAGGCATGCGCTGGAAGATGGAGGGAGCTGGGTGAGAGGGGTCAGAGGCAATTTTGGTCGCTCTCTTTCTGCACCTGCTAGCGTAAAGATCCTGCAAAGCTACAGCCAATTATCCTTTCCACTGATTGGATGATGCGCTGCAGCCTCCCCTTTTCTAATTCTGAGCAGGAGCCGAACCATACAGTCATAGATGATGTTATGGTGGATTCGATGATTGCAGTGTAGAACTGCACCATTAGATGTTGAGGTAGGCCAAACACTTTCAGCTGTCGTAGATGGTACAACCTCTGTTGCGCTTTCTTGACAATAGTGGCAGTGTTGTTGTCCCATTTTAGGTCTTTTGAGATCGTGGACCCAAGAAACTTGAATGACTCTACCTGAGTTATTATGGATCCATTTATGGTTAAGGGGAGGTGCTTGGGGGGAGATCTCCTAAAGTCTATTATCATCTCCATAGTTTTGAGAGCGTTTAGTTCCAAGTTGTTGCTGCTGCACCAGGAGGAAAGCTGTTCCACCACATGCCTGTATGCAGACTCGTCACCATTTTGTATGAGACCAACTACTGTTGTGTCGTCTGCAAACTTCAGAACCTTAAAGGAATACTTAAGTGAAAAAAAAAAAGATTTTTACTCACCCAGGGCATCCCTCAGCCCCCTGAAGCTGTATGGTGCCCTCGCAGCCCCGCTCCGATTGTCCTGTCCCCGCGCCTACTTCCGGGTTCGGCGACAGCCGCCGACAGGCTGGGAACGCAAGTGATTCTCCGCGTTCCCAGCCGCTATATCACCCTCTATGCTGCTATAGTGTATATATATATATATATACGCTATAGCAGCATAGAGGGTGATATAGCGGCTGGGAACGCGGAGAATCACTCTCGTTCCCAGCCTGTCGGCGGCTGTCGCCGAACCCGGAAGTAGCCGTCGGCGGGGACAGGGTGATCAGAGCAGGGCTGCGAGGGCACCATACAGCTTCAGGGGGCTGAGGGATGCCCCAGGTGAGTAAAAACTATTTTTTTTCACTTAAAGAGAATCTGTATTGTTAAAATCACACAAAACATACCAGTGCGTTATGGGACATCTCCTATTACCCTCTGTCACAATTTCGCCGCTCTTCGCCGCATTAAAAGTGGTAAAAACAGTTTTAAAAAGTTTGTTTGTAAACAAACAAAATGGCCACCAAAACAGGAAGTAGGTTGATGTACAGTATGTCCACACATAGAAAATACATCCATACATAAGCAGGCTGTATACAGCATTCCTTTTGAATCTCAAGAGATCATTTGTGTGTTTCTTTCCCCCATGCACTGAAGTTTCAGGCTGCTCTTTTCTTCCTGCAAACAGCTTTGCCCTTGTTTGTAATTCCTCAGTATGTGAGAGCCCAGCCAGCTCAGAGGACGATTTATCCAGCTGATTAGAGCAGCTTCTCTCTTCTCTCTTATCTAAATAATACACAGGCAGTGTGCATAGAGGGGCCAGAAAGGGTGAGTTCATAGCAGAACCACAACACTGAAGAACTTGGCAGCCTTCCAGACACAGGCCGACAAGTCTGACAGGGGAAAGATACATTGATTTATTACAGAGACTGTCATAGTAGAAAGTGCTGCAGTTAGCCAGAACACATTAGAATAGCTTTTGGAACATGTAGGATGATAAAAAACAGGATGCAATTTTTGTTACGGAGTCTCTTTAAGTATTCCTTTAACCAGTTCGGCCTATCTGGACGAGCTTCCTCGTCCAGATAGGCACTGCTGCTGCCGCCAGCTGGTGCGCACGATCGGGCGCGCCCCCGCTGCCCGCCGCTAGCTCCCCGATCAGTGAATGGGAATATAATTCCCATTCACCGATCTAACTTCCCCGCAGAAATACCGACGCTTTCTCTCCAGAGAACGCGGTATTTCGGCCCCCAGGAAACTTCTCCCCAGCATTTTAGTTCCTGGATGCGAGATCGAGAGAATATGTTATTATATTATTTAAAATTATAAGCTTATAAATAGTGATGGACGCAAATTGAAAAAATACACCTTTATTTCTAAATGAAATATCGGCACCATAAATTGTGATAGGGACATCATTTAAACGGTGTAATAACTGGGACAGATGGGCAAATAAAATACATGAGTTTTAATTATGGTAGCGTATATTAATTTCAAACTATAATGGCCAAAAACTGAGAAATAATGAATTTTTTTTCATTTCTTTCTTAATCTTCCTGTTAAAATAGATTTAGAAAAAAATAATTCTTAGCAAAATGTAATACCCAAAGAAAGCCTAATTAGTGGCGGAAAAAACAAGATATAGATCAATTCATTGTGATAAGTAGCAATAAAGTTATAGGTGAATGAATGGGAGGTGAATGTTGCTCGGATGCATGAGATTTTCGGACTGCGGTGCTGAACCGGTTAACAGATGGATCTGTGGAGATGCAGTCATTGGTGTAAAGTGAGTAAAGCAGTGGGGAAAGCACACAGCCCTGGGGTGCACCAGTACTGACTGTCAGAGAGCTTGATGTGAGTTTACCAAGTCTAACACGCTGTCTTCTGTCGGTTAAGAAATCGGTTATCCATTTGCAGATGGATGCAGGTATGTGTAGCTGGGAGAGCTTGCTGTGTAGCAGTGATGGAATTATGGTATTAAATGCGGAGCTGTGATCTATGAATAAAATCCTGGTGTAGGTTCCTGGGGTGTCTAGATGTTGTAGTACATAATGCATACACATGTTCACGGCATCACCTGCGGATCTATTAGGCCTGTAGGCAAATTGCAAAGAGTCCAGCAGGGGATCTGTGATGGATTTCAGATAAGTCATTACCAGTTTTTCAAATGCTTTCATGACCAATGATGTCAGGGCAACAGGCCTGTAATCATTTAAGCATGTAGGTTTTTTGGTTTTTTTTGGAATTGGTACAATAGTTGAGATTTTAAAACAGGCAGGAACAATTGAAAGTTCTAGAGATGCTTTGAATATGTCTGTGAATAAAGGCCCTAATTGATCGGCACAGAGATTCAAGCATTTCGCAGAGACAGTGTCACTATTGCTCACTATCTTTTTAAGTAGCTCACAAGCTGAAAAAGTGTGGGCACCCCTGACTTACAGTATGTAGCCCCCCTCTTTAGCCCCACCCAGGTTCATATAAGTGGTAGGATGATAGGGCAGAGTGATGAAGCTGCATTATGTTCACACTGAAATGTGATATGAGACTGTAGCTCTCACAAAGTTGGTCTGATCCCTGCATGCTTAAACATGTGCAGTCATAGTCTCTCCTCAAGCCAAGATATTAAATGCGTTCAAAGTGCAGAACTGGAAGTCCAGCAATTGTTTTTAGTATTGTGAACAGAGACCAGTTGCCGCTGGATGTTTGCCCAGTTTGAGCTGCTTAATAGCTTAACAAATTTCATCTGCCGAGATCAGGTCTTCCAGTTGGAACACTATTTCATTTTAATCTTGGCATTTTAAATTTTAAATATAATTTTATAATCTGTTGTTCCTAGCCAGTGAGCCTCCATTATTCCCGGTTTGAAGTGACCTTGAGAGAGAGGGATATAGAGGCTGCCAATGCCATATATATTTCCTTCTAAATCACACCTGAACTGAAAGGAATACGGAGGCTAACATATTTACTTCCTTTTAAACAATGCAAATTGTCTGGCTGTCCTGCTGAGCCTCTGTCTATAAAACACTCTTAGCCATAGACCCTGAACTAGCATGCAGATCAGGTGCACTGACTAAAATCTGACTGACCACACAGTTTATTTCAGGTGTGTGATTCAGACACAGGACTACCAGGCAATTGGAATAGTTTAAGAGGAAATAAATGTGGCAGCCTTCATATTCCTCTCACTTCAGGTGTACTTTTTTTTATAAAACATTTTTATAAAAAAAAAATGATAGTATCAAGCATATAACACATTCTCAGGATAAATGCATTACATAACAGAGTGGTGATGTACATAAATGGCAGCTAAGAGCATGAATTCAAACACAAAGTCTAAGACTACAGATTGCATAAATTGCTAAACAATTCAGCAAATCACATTTTGTTTACCAAGGTAATAGTCATAATGTACAAATAGGCTCTATGAATAAATTCACAATATACAGCATTATCTTGATCCTGTAACAAGTCCAACTAAACTATACCCAGCTCTGCCTCCCCCCCCCCCCCAAGATACTGCATAGCTACAAACATTAGAACTAGTCATATTCACTGAATAACACATCTACTCGTAATATGCAACCTAGCTGTAGGGGTTCTTTCAAACCATTGAGGTTCTATTGATCCCATCACTGGTATCAAGGGTCAAGCACCTCCAGGGCGATTATGGGCCATCACTCCTAGTGGGTGGCAGACTACTTTGCTGCCTGGTGCTTGCCAGGTCACGACCCCCAGGACTACCGCACCAGTGACAGGAAGAATAGAGGGTACCTGACGGGATAGGAGAGGTCACAAGCAGAGCAGACCGTTGAGCTATCAGGCCAGGCCAGGCTAGACGGGACTGGCTGAGCAATAAGTCCTAACCAAAAGGGAATCCCATGAAGGATACTGACTGGAGTTGTTCCCAGGAGGGAAGCGGACAGGCAGGGGAAATCCGTGAAGGGAGCAGACTGAAGGGCTGCGGACAGGCAGGGGAAATTCAAGTTAAGGAGCTGACAGCAACAGATTCCTGGACCGTATTGACTGACAGGGTAAGTCCCGGAGAAACTGACAGTCTCGCGTAACCTCTGAGAAGGGAGCTGACAGGCTAGAAACCCAGGAGGGGACTGGATAGGCTGGAGGAAACCCCGGTAAACAGCTGGCTGACAGGAGGAGTTCCCAGAGAGGAGCAGGCAGGCAGGGGAATCCATATGATACTGCTGTAGCTGGAGTAAGTTCCCAGAGGGGAACTGGCAGGCGGGGGGGGGGGGGGGGAAGTGGAGCAGGGAGACTAACAGTGCTGGGATAAGGATAGGTAGTCTCCAGCTGGGGAGTGAAAGGCAGGGAAAGACAGGCTGGGAACTAGTGATGGATGACATAGGCTGACAGGCAGGGATCCTAGGTTAGGGTACTGGCAGACTGGAAGGGAGTAGCAGCAAGGGGTTAGCCAATAGGATATTGCCAAAAGGATAATCCTGGAGAGAGAACAACTTGGAAAGGGAGCCTGGTCGAGAAGGGAAGGGGTGGAATGGCGGCAGAACTGTGCTCAGAATGGAGTTCTGGGCAGTAAAGGACATATGAGAGGGATCTGAAGTTTAAAGTGTACCTGGAGGGGGGAGCGAGGGAGGGGGAGCCCTAAGGTGAGGGAAGGGGGAAGAGACGTCCCCCCTTCCCCACCGCTGTGCCCATGATCGCTCCCTCTTCTCTGCACTGCTCCCCTCCTGCTGGGGGGACACCTGGCTACCTGTTCTGGAGAGATCTCTACACTTGGCCACCTGTTCTGGGGACATCTGGCTTCCTGTTCTGGGGACATCTTGCTCCCTGTTCTGGGGACATCTGGCTACCTGTTCTGGGGACATCTGGCTACCTGTTCTGGGGACATCTGGCTGCCTGTTCTGGGGACATCTGGCTGCCTGTTCTGGGGACATCTCTACCCCTGTCTACCTGTTCTGGGGACATCTCTACCCCTGGCTACCTGTTCTGGGGACATCTCTACCCCTGGCCACCTATTCTGGGGACACCTATAGACCCGGCTACCTATTTTTGGGGAACCACTGCTGTCAAATTAAGTGTATTTTGGGGAACTGCTGCCAGATTATGTGTGTGTTGGGGGAATCGCTGTGACTGACAATATCTATTTTTAGGTTACCACTGCCATATTATCTGTATTTTGGAAGAACCTCTGCCAGATTACGTGGATTTTTGGTGAAATGCTGTAAGATTACATGTATTTTTTTTTGGGGGGGGGGGGGGGGGGGAGAGGGACACCATGGCAGAGCTCAAACTTCCCCTGCAGACCTTTTACAGCACTACTAAAGTCATGTATATTCGCCCCCACCCATGACCATGCCGGTGCATGACCACGCCCACTTTTCGGCACGTAGCGCGGCGCAGGGGATTTTGTCAGTAAAAAAAATCCTTTGTCAGTACATTTCTAGGTATTTGTCAGTAAAAAAATAACGTGAAAGGTTGGCAACACTGAATGGAGCGAGAGCAGCAGCAATTTCCTGCCACTCCTAAAAGAAAATGGAGTGATGGTGGTGTTGGTGGATCACGGTGTACGTGATCAGGTCGAGGGTGGCAGCGGCAGCTGCAGCAGGAAGCGTTCCCCCCTGGTCAGAGATGCCTTCCCTCTGTTCACACGCAGGAAAATTTTGACAGAGCAGCAGGCAAACAGAGTTATTGATTATTTAGATCAGGAACCCTCTACCCAGTCTGAGGAACTTGAAGCTAGGGGCAGCAGCACCAGTAGTGGCCAGGTTCCTCAGGTTCCTCATGACCAGAACCCGACCGCTTCGCTTGACGAGGTTGCTTCCTCCCAGTACTCTCCTCCAGAATTAAAGCACACCTATGAGAAAGATGTGCAGAAGGATTGGGAGGAGGCATTGGAGGAGACCATGGGACCAAGGTCCCAAGAAGTGGTGGGTTCTGTGGTGACAGAAATGGCCCTTGTGTTTTCTTCATCCAGTAGTAATCCATCACAACTGGGAGCTTGTGTCACCACCAATCTACATCACCACCAGTCAAGTACAGAGGTGTTTCATGGCCAGCTGGAGGGTCCAGAAGAGTCACTTATGGGTTCCAGTGATTTGGTTGAACTGGATGATGTTTTGGATGATGAGGTGGCTGATCCACCGTGGTTGCCATCTGGTGAGTTAGGCACTAGCAGGCATGAGCAGCATGGAGAAACGGAGCAGACGGTTGGCCAGCAGCCTGCAAGTGCTTTCCCGTCTGTCAGTACCCACCAGTCCAATGCTGAGCATCGACCTGCTAGAACAGGTCGCACCACTGCTTCACGTGCACGCATGTCCCCTGCATGGAATTATTTTACTGTTCTGGAAGAGGATGAATCCAGGGCAGTCTGTTCTGTGAGCCGTAAATCGGTGAGCAGAGGCAAATCGAGCACCGGATTTGGAACTTCAGGGCTGATAAGCCATCTGCACAACCACCACAGACGGGAGTTTGAATATGTAAAGAATTACAATAAGATGGGTGGAGGAAAAGCAGCAGCAACAGGCCCCTCCTCTTCTTTTTCTACTCATCCTGTCCCTATCCAACCTGCTCAGTCCCATTCTAGTTCAAATCCCTCTGCATGCCAGGCTGGAAGAGGACTCCAGACCTCGGCAAGCACCTCATCATCACCCTTGTTGGTTTCCTCTGAATCACCAGTGTTCCAGCGTCAGGCCTCTGTGCCAGAAATGTTGCAGAGGAAGCGGATGCTCCCTGCAACTGATCCGTTTGTTGTGAAAAATAATGTGCTCCTGGCAAGGCTGTTGGGCCAACAGCTGCTGTCCTACCAGTTTGTGGGCTGTGCCCCCTTCCGCAGACTCATGAACAGTGTTGCTCCACAATGGCGCATCCCCAGCCGCCATTATCTTGCCAGGAATGCTATCCCTGCCCTTCACCAGCACATTGTGGAGTGTGTCGTCTGGTCTATGGATCACGCTGTCAGTGGCAAGGTGCACTTCACTATGGATGGCTGGAGCAGCAGGCATGAGCAGGGAAAGGATCTAACTTTTATCGCCCATTGAGTCACCATCCATGGTGCTGCTAAGGAGGGTGGAAGATCTGGGGCAGCTCAGCTGGTGGTGCCACCACATGGGTTGAAGGGGAGGCATGTTCTACTTCCCTCTGCTACCTGTTCTGTCCAAGGCCAGTCTGCCATTGCTGAGCCTCCCAGCAAGTGGTCCATCTCCTACACTGGTCTGCAGCACCATCGATGCCAAGCAGTGCTGAAACTCGAATCCATGGATGAGAACAGGCAAACCGGATCTGTAATCCTTGCAGCCTTACAGGATCAGATTCGGCAGTGGCTTTTCCCCCGAAAACTGAACACAGGTGTAGTGGTGTCTGATAATGGTGCCAACATGCTAGCCGCCATTTCTGAAGGTCGCTACACTCACTTACCTTGCTTGGCCCACGTCTTCAACCTAAGAGTGCAGGAATTTGTACAAACGTTTGATGGGTTGAAGGACGCTGTGGCCTCAGCACAAAAAGTGTCAGCCCACATCTGTCGCTCAGCAACCGCCGCGGCGGCCTTGAAACTGCTGCAGCGCCGACATAGCCTGCCGCAGCACAGGCTTATTTCTGATTGTCCGACTGGGTGGAACTCCTCCCTCCACATGCTGGAGAGATTGTGGGAGCAGTGAATGGCGGTCAGGCTATACCTGTCTCGGTCATCTTCCTCCAGAACAGGGCCACTGGACTACATTACTGGGGACCAGTGGCAGCTGATTAGACAGGTGTGTAAAGTGTTGGAGCCGTTTGAGCAGGCAACAAAATTGGTCAGTGAGGAGCACTGCAGCATATCAGAAGTGCTCCCTATTATCTTCATGCTGGACAAGGCTCTTGACAAAGTGCTCGGACATGGTAAGGAAGCCCTACTGAACATTGGTCAGTCAAGTGGGGGAGTGAGTGAGCATGCTCAAGTCCTGGATGAGGAGGCAGAGCTTGTGGAAGCGGAAGAGCCCATTGTCCGGGGGTGGGAAGAAGATTCTGATGATGTGGAGCTGGAGCATGATGACAGTTCTGACAGCAAGGAAGAGGTAATTCATGGCAGACATCTCTTCCCTATGGCTGCGCATATGATCCAGTGCCTCCATAAGGACCCCGAGATTAATACTCTAAAATCAAGGCTCGACATGTGGGTGGCCACCAACTTAGATCCCCGGTGCAAGGGGAAAATGTGGCAGTTCATACCCCCCTCCCAAGCAGATGCCAGGATGAGCCAAATCCGGGATGCCCTTCTTCGTTCGGTAGAAGATGCGTTTCCTGCACCTGTATCCCGGGCCCAAGCTACCAAGCCTCATCATACTCCGCAAAGGTCTGGTGGTCCCACTCCCAGCAGCAGCACCAATAGCCAATTTGTGAACCTGCTGAGTATGTTGAAGGAATTTTATCAGCCAATGCCAGATACTCGTTCTAGCAGCAGTACCACCAGCGGGCAAAGTAGTCACCACCAGCGGCTGGCCCGTATGGTGAATGACTACTTGGGGTCGGCCAGTGCTCCAGACAATATGGAGAGTAATGATGACCCCATGGAGTATTGGACAAAACAACTGGATACCTGGCCTGAACTCGCTCAGTATGAACTGGAGGTTCTTGCATGCCCCGCCGCCAGTGTTCTTTCTGAGCGAGTATTTAGTGCTGCAGGTGGGGTGGTCACCGACCAACGGACCCGTCTGTCCACGACAATGTGGACATACTAATGTTCATAAAAATGAACGAGTCCTGGATCAGTGATAATTACAAGGCCCCTCTCACTGTTTCACGATGAAGATTGGACAGACTAAATTAAAATTTTGCTGTAATGACTGCTGTGGAACCACCTCTAGGTCCCATGGCCTACGACAACTCCTGCTGCTCCAAACAAAAATTGTGATGACCGCCATGAAACCACCACTAGGTCCCATGGCCTACGGCATCTCCTGCTGCTCCCCCAAAAATTTATAATGACTGCTGTGAAACCACCTATAGGTCCCATAGCCTATGACAACTCCTGCTGCTCCAAAAAAAAAATTGTGATAACTGCCGTGGAACCACCTCTAGGTCCCATGGCCTATGGCATCTCCTGCTGCTCCCCAAAAAAATTGTGATGACCGCCGTGAAACCACCTCTAGGTCTCATGGCCTACGACAACTCCTGCTGCTCCCCCAAAAAAAATTATGACTGCTGTGAAACCACCTCTAGGTCCCATGTCCTACGACAACGCCTGCTGCTCCCCAAAAAATTGTGATGACTGCCGTGGAATTACCTCTAGGTCCCATGGCCTACGACAACTCCTGCTTCTCCAAAAAAAAAATTAAAATGACTGCTGTGAAACCACCTCTAAGTCCCATGGCCTATGACAACTCCTACTGCTCCAAAAAAAAATTGTGATGACCGCCGTGAAACCACCTCTAGGTCCCATGGCCTACGATAACTCCTGCTGCTCCCCAAAAAAAATTATGACTGCTGTGAAACCACCTCTAGGTCCCATGTCCTACGACAACTCCTGCTGCTCCCCAAAAAATTGTGATGACTGCTGTGGAATTACTTCTAGGTCCCATGGCCTACGACAACTCCTGCTGCTCCAAAAAAAAAATGATGACTGCTGTGAAACCACCTCTAGGTCCCATGGCCTATGACAACTCCTGCTGCTCCAAAACAAATTGTGATGACCGCCGTGAAACCACCTCTAGGCCCCATGGCCTACGACAACTCCTGCTGCTCCCAAAAAAATTGTGATGACTGCCGTGGAACCACCTCAAAGTCTCATGGCCTACAACTCCTGCTGCTCCAAAAAAAATTGTAATCAAGATTGTGATTCAGCCACCACTAAAGCCAAAGTTATCAGCAGGACTGCCAGGGAACTGGTATTTGTTTAAAAGGAAACATCCATTATGTTCCCTTTAACATTGTGGAAATGGTTCCGCCGGAATGCGGAATACCGCGGGGATCCGCCGGAATGTATCGGTTACAAAATTTTGTTACCGCAGAAATTCCGGATTCCGGGAAATCGCCTGTTCCGATTATCTCTAGACACGAACGCAAACCACCAATGTTCGTGCGAATATGTTCGAGGCCGAACCGTTCGGGACAACTCTACTGGCAACGAGGATTGGCTGCAGGGGACAAAAGTCCCCTTATCTAATCTGTACATGTCTGCCGAGAATGAACACTATTTTAGTTCAAAAACAGTGTTCAATCTTAAATAGAGCCACCGAGCTTCCTCCCGCTCACAGATTTCCATGGTTTACCACCACCAATCATTAGATTTATGTATGGGAACTAAGTTCCCATTCATTCATCTTCCCCAAAAGCCACCGTGATCGCAAGCATCCATTGATGCCTCGTCACTTCCCTAGTTACAGTGTACCAACACATTACTTCCTATAGCATACTTATTGTATGCGAATAGGAAGGACTCAGCGGGGACATCTTGTAGCGAAATAGTACAATTACACCTACTGACTTTAGGAAATATTTTTTTAATATGTATGTCAAGAGGGCATAATATTATTAAAATATGGGTTAAAAATTAGTGATGGGTGTAAAACTGAAAAAATGCACCTTTATTTCCAAATAAAATAGTGTCACTATACATTATACTAGGGATATCATTTTTATGTTGCAATGTATATTTTAAAACTTTATTACAGGGGTCTCAAACTCGCGGCCCGCGGGCCATTTGCGGCCCTCAATACAATATTTTGTGGCCGTCGCCGGCAAAAGCTTCCTTATAGTTCACTTCAGTGCTCCCAAGTAATCCGCCGCATCCCCGCCGCTAAACGAGGGCTGCAGAGCCCCCAAATCGCCCGGGGGGCAATCCGCCGGCATTTCCTGGAAGGGGCAGAGCTTTCAGCTTCAGCTTTGCCCCTCCTGACGTCAATCGCCGCACGGATCGCCGCCTCTCCCCACCCCTCTCTGTGAAGGAAGAGTGAGAGGGGTGGGCAGAGGCGGCGATGCGCTGCGATTGTGAAATTCCTTATGCGGCCCAGCCTCATCCTGACTTTGCCTCCTGCGGCCCCCAGGTAAATTGAGTTTGAGACCCCTGCTTTAATAGCTATAAACAGAAATAATGATTTTTTTTCAATTTTTTTGTATTATTCGCATTATAATGCATTTAGAATAAAATAATTCTTAGCATAATGTACCACACAAAGAAAGCCTAATTGGTGGCGGAAAAGACAAGGTACTGATCATTTTGTTGTTATAAGTAGTGATAAAGTTATTGGGGAATGAAAGGGAGGAGCGCTGAAATGTGAAAATTCTTCTTGTCCATAAGGTGAAAAATACTCGTGGGCTGAAATAGTTAAAGTGGTACTTATCGTTTACATTTTTTCAGTTTCACTCCATGCCCACTTGAAAACAAACTTTTTAGTTAATGAGATTTAGATATCCAGCACGGCCAATATGTTATCCAGCTACGTTATTTTTCCTTCTTGCCTTTATTTCATTTACGCGTGGGGTGGGATTGGCTTGTCTTGCCTGGCGCACCAGATTACTAGGAATGGTTCTGTGAGTAGGGACTGGTCTTGGTACTATCTTATTTCAGGCTCAGCTTCTGTCTTGTTCCTCCTTTCTGAAAGCTAACCCTTCAAAAAGGCCTGAGCAAATTAAAACTTTATCAGTATCATATACAATACTAGTTAGAAAAAAATGATTACAAAAATATTTATTATTTTTAGCGACATAACGGGGCATTTTTAAATTTGCATTTATTTTAATATTCCAGCACTGTATTTTAGTCTAGAAGTACCTTCTAGTACCTTCTGAATAATGAACATTGGTTGCAAGTAAATGTCTGGTAAAACAGTAGTTTTCATGCGGTACAAAGGCCATGTATGTTAAGTAAATGCTATGGGAAATGTTAAACATTTTCAAATGTGATGACAAATGTTTAAGTTAAGTGGATTGGGCATTAAGTTCCTCATGTTTGGTTGACTCTGGAAGTACGTCCCTCTCACCGGAAATGAACTAGTACTGTCAGAACCCCTGAGAAAATGTTATCTTTAACCATAAAAACCAGACACTTGTTATATAGCTCCCTGGAACTGTGCTGGAACAATTACCAGGGGACTTGACAGCTAGAAACAACCACAAAATTCACATGCTAATATATTACTGCTGCTTTGCCTGTGGCAAACCCTGACCATTGCATAATCCATGGTAGCTTTTGAAATGTCTTCAAGTGTGATTCCTTTGGGTTTTGTATAAATGCAAAAATAATTTATACATGCTTTTTTAAGTTTGAGTCTGGGTGAGTAATACATTTTTCATGTCAAGGCAGTTTCTTATGTGCAGTGTTTCCCTACAAGCAAAAGTTTGCACATATTGTTGCATAATAATTAAATCCAGAACCACACAATTCTAATAGGTGGCTATTAAAGTGACATTAACCCTAACGTTGTAAAAATCATTGCTAATTTAGGAGTTTACTGATCATTTTGCTCCTTGGAAATAGAGATTAAAATATATTTTTAGAGGCAAATGTATGCATGTAGGGAAAAAAATTAGATGTTGTAAAGTAATTTTTTTAAAATGTTCTATTAAAGATCAAGATAGATTTTCGAAACTAGAAATCATACTTTTTTTCAACTGACTTCTTTAACCACTTCAGACACCAAATAAACTTTAAAACATCTGTTTATTACCTGAACTGTATGGAATGTTCAGTGGCTGGATAGTGTAATGGTTAAGGGCTCCACCTCTGACACAGGAGACCAGGGTTTTAATATTGGCTCTGCCTGTTCAGTTAGCCAGCATCTATTCAGTAGGAGACCTTGGGCAAGACTCTCTAACACTGCTACTGCCTATAGAGCGCGTCCTAGTGGCTGCAGCTCTGGCACTTTGAGTCTACCTGGAGAAAAGCGCAATATGAATGTTCTGTGTCTGTCTGATCCAGCCCAATAAGCAAATGCTTCTAAAGCATGTGCTGATAAGTCAATTTGCAAACCTGTACTTGGAAAAAGAAAATAATGCTGGGCACAGTTTAGGCATATTTATTTAAGTATTTATATAGTGCCGACATATCACGCAGTGCTGTACAGAGTATATTGTCTTGTCACTAACTGTCCCTCAGAGGGGCTCACAATCTATTCCCTACCATAGTCATATATATGTATCGTGTAGTGCATGTATGGCAAGCAAGGCGCTTGCAAGGCGAGAGCGCTAACCACTATGCCACCGTGCTGCCCATGCTTGAGAGTTGAACCTCCACCATGTATTGGTTGCTTTCTCTTTCCTTGTACATAAAATTTCAGTATTCTTATTGTCATCGGTGTAACTACATATCATTGGAACACCCAGAAAAATTCTATGAGTCCTCCCTCCTTCCTCGCACAATATGTGTTACCATCATAACTCCCTCCTCCTTCCCACAACAAATGTGGCTACCATCACCCTCCCCATAACAATTGCTGCTATCATTACACCCAGTGCACTTGTGCCAGCTGGCAATCATTGTGCCCACCCCCAATAAACCTCAGTCTTGCAGTCCTCATGAAAACTTGCAGTAGGCCCCCTCTACTGCAGACTCACGAGTGTAGAGGGGAGGCTAACTCACCTATTCCGTACTCTAGTGATGTGAACGCCCTTTAGCCTTGTCCAGCGTCTCATTTCCATGGCTGTAGCAAAATTTCCCATGATGTGACCCATTGGCTCACCTGGTGGGTTATGTTATGACAGATGCTGCTGAAACCATAGGGACAGCAACTTGACAAGACCGAAGGGAAGGTTTGTTGAGGGAATGTGATTAGGGTGAGGTATTTCTTTACTCAATTTGACTACTTAATGATGGGGGGATACCTCTGGCTTCCTAATACTTGGGGACACCTCTGGCTACTTAATACATGTTGGGTGCATCTGGCTAATAAATATGGGGAAGGAGTGATGGCTCTGAATACCTAATAATGGGAGGCATATCTAGTTACTTAATATAAGAGGGGGGGGGGGGCAATTCTAGCTACCTAATACTGGTGGCACCTCTTGCTATCTAATACTAATGGGTACCTTTGGCTACTTAATACGTGAGGGCACCTCTAGCTACCTATTACTTGTGAGCACCTCTGGCTACTTAATACTGCGGGCACCTAGTCGGACTGGGGGCATCTCTGGCTATCTAAAACTTTGGTTAGCCTCTAACTACCTAATACTGGGAGCACTTTTGAGTACCTGTTACTGGGGGAGGGGGCTACCCTTAAAATACCAGATACTGGGGGTTTCATCTGGCTATTTAATACCGGAGGTACCTTTAACTACCTAAAACTAGGGGTACGTCTGGTTACCTAATAGTATTGGAAGCACATCTGACTACCTCATGTTATTTGGGGGACACATTTGGCTAATATCTAGGAGGATGCCTGGCTTCCTAAAACTAACATTGGGAGATGTCATACATGGCTTCCTAATACTGCTATCTGGGAACTAACAGAGCTACCTAATACGGCTGTGTGTCTGGGGCGCATCTGGCTAACTAATACTGATATTAAGGGGCTCATGACTACTCATTAATTATTTTATCTTGGGGAAGATGGCCACTTTTTTTTTTCCTGGAGACTTGTGGTTACTTAGATGTTGCATCTGGAGGCATATGGCTACTTAACATTAGTATACTCCAAGCCGCCCAGCCACTTTTCATTAGAAAAGAGACAGATGATTGATAGTTAGTGAATAACCCTTATTGCTTTGAATTGAGGCATGCAGCCTTACTAAGCTAAAATGTTTCACAAATCTGAGTTTATTTCATCATGTATGGAAATGTGACAAGGACACTTTAAGGCTGTTGTCAGTGCCACAGTTAAATAAATAATTAAGGAACCAAAAATAGTTTTAATGACCTCCTTTCAGCAAGGTATTTTGTTCATAGATTTAAACGTACTGTTCCGCTCAGCCGTTAATCACCAATGGTGGTTTCAGTGAAGGGAAACATTTGCAAATTATTGTGGATTCTAAACAAAGAACCAGTTGCATGACAAACACTCCACAGGTTTTGGATCACTGAAGCAATAAATGCCTAAACAAATAACACAGCAGCCAATCATGTGGCAAGCAGTCCTCTCTAGCTACATCTTGTTTTACTTTTCACTGCCTCCTGTAAACTCAGTGTATGGAAACCTGTTACCAGTTTCTGGAATCTCAAAGCTATCCATCCAAATATAAAACATATATCTGGCAGACACAATTAATGTAAGGAAAATCTGAAGGACTACAAACCCCAGAAAGGTTGTCACTGAGTACGTTAATGAACATTTTACTGAAACTAATAATCTATATGTTCATGGCAACGCTTGAAAGTAGTAAAACTTTTTATATGTATCCACTGCAATCTGGGCACCTGGGCTATGCTCTGAAAGGCCACCAAAGCAGACCTGTAGAGTTTTGTGTAACAGACAGTGAACCAGTGACAAATCATTACAGCTTTATCACTTTAGAAGTGTAGACAACTGCCACAGTTTAAAGAGGAACTTCAGCCTAAACAAACATACTGTCATTAAGTTACATTAGTTATGTTACTTAAAATAGATAGGTAATGCAATCTCTTATCCACCCTGTTTTAAAAGAACAGGAAAATTTTCGATTTCATGGGGGCAGCCATCTTTTTGGTTGAAAGGAGGTGACAGGGAGCTGATCCTGATCACCCCTCCCTGTTGCTAGACAAGGAGAACAACAACATCAGAAATACCATCATGCTTTGCACAGTATCAGGGGAAAAATGCCCGGGCAGTTTTCTTTTATGGGCGGAACTTAGCTTCTGTGCAGTCAAAAAATGAGACTTGATTCACTAACCCGTGATAACTCATATCACGGCTGCACTAGTGTTTTGCGTGCATTATAACCCGCGTAATGGTTTATGCACACAAACACAAATTTGTGTGTGCGCTTGCACGTGAAAATACGCTGTTGTGCGCGAAAAATTTGCATTTTTGAGCATAAACCGTTACGCGTTATGTGTGCAAAACGCTAGCGCGGCCGTGATATGAGTTATCACGGTTTAGTGAATCAAGCCCATAGGGTGAACAATCCCTGAGTGATATCTAATGCTAGCAGGGCCGGATTTTCCATAAGGCACTGTAGGCGCATGCCTACAGACGCCTCATGATGGAGAGGTGGCTCCCTCCTGGCCCCAAGCACCTGCCTCCCTCCTTCCCTGTGCAGAATCCCGAGCGGAGCATAAAAGATAAGTTACTCTGGCTCCCTAAAATGAAGGGACCCCTGTGGCCTCCTATGTTGACTAGCAGGGGAAGTAGGAAACATGTGACACCTGGGCCAGCCTGCACACTTGCAGTTCGGTTCAGAGGGGGTTTGTTGGTTCCAAGAGGGTGAAGTCTAGGGTGCCAGAACATTTGTGCCTATAGGCTCCTGTGATATAAATCCGGGCCTGAATGGTAGAGTTGACAGTGTTGATGCAGTCAGCATTTGAAGTAGCCCCCTTCTCCCCTGTTTGAATAATCCTCTAGCCCAGGCTTTCTCATTCAGGGTTCCTTGAGTACTCTGCAGGGGTTCCTTGGCATTTCTCCCCATTGTGGCCGAAGTATAATAAAGCACACTATAATAGGTAGAACTGTAACAAGAAGCACTAAATTGGGAGCTCAGTAGACAGTATAACGAGTGGCAGTGTAATAGGGGGTAGTGAAATAAATACTTTTAAAAACCATGCCTCCTGCAAAATAAATGCAGGGGTTGCTCAACATCAAAAATTTGTTTGCAGGGGTTCCTTGAGATCCAAAAGTTATTTGCAGGGTTCCTCCAGGGTAGAAAGGTTGAGAAAGGCTGCTCTAGCCTTTTCAAATGACTCATATGATTCATATGAAGCTTTATTGAGCCTGGGCAGATTGCCATATTTAGATCAGAATATGACTCTTGAGACCTGGAGAATCCTGATTTTTATGCCTTTCCCCTCCTGACACACTTCTTCCATGGGTCTGCCTCCCGTGCATACACCTGTATTGGTCACACCTACTGGTGAAGTCATCACTTCACTTCTGCACCAGTACTAATGTCAGCCAGTACTGATGTCAGTCAGTTGTCAAATGGGCAAGCGTCGTAGGCAAGTCCACTGTCTGATTCTCTTCCAAATAAGTCCCCAAGGCGTAGTAGAGTAGCCGGACCAGTGATATTAAAGTGTGCAGGCTGTGTACAGCAAAATTATTATTATTATGGTTGTTTTTTAAATAGTGCCAATAACTTCTGCAAGTTTTTACAGAGTATATGCAGTATATAGTCTGGTCACTAACTGTCCCTCAGATGGACTCACAATGTAATCCTTACCATAGTCCATCATAGCCTAGGGCCAATTTAAGGAAGGGGGGGGGGGCAATTAATCTATCTGTGTATTTTTGGGATGGGAGGAAACCAGAGTGCCCAGAGGTAACCCACACAAACACAGGGGGGGGAAGGTACAAAGCAAATAGGAGGTGCTGCTGCTGCAAATGTTTTGACTGGGGCAGCATTGTCAGTTCTAAATTATATGCCCCTAAAGGTTCTCATACACCCTGACCCTATTAGTAATAAGTCTTAAAAGCTAGTCTTTTTGTATTTTGTTTTTCATTGGCTCAATTCACAAAGCTTTATTGCATGTATTAAATCAAAATATTAATATAAAAAACAAAACAGACTGATTTTACTATATGTTTTCAAATGCCAATTTAGAATGACTGTTCCCACAAGGAGATAGGATGGGAATTGGGGAAGAGTTAAGTAGTTATTTAAAACGTAAAAAAAAAATGAAATGTAATAAAATGACATGTTCATAATTTCACTTAATAGCACAGAGCTACAAGATTGAGTAGAAATTGATCAAGATTGACAATGGGCAGGCTTGATGGTAACAAAGGTTCTTACATTTAGGATTTTTCTTTTAAATGATCTCTAATCATCACACATTTTTATACATATAACACATTATTCTTTGCAAGATTTAAAGCAATACACATTACATGTCAATATAATAACATATGTTAATCATATCACAGCTGGCTTCCATTTCCCATGCACTGCCATAATGATTCAAATACCACATGGAATCCTTAATATAACACATGTGGTTTTCAAAATACCTCATAGGTTAATACACCAGCCTCAGTCTTTATGAATTAACTAAAAATTGCATTGAGCCCTTAGTATTAGTTATCCCACACCCCAGTATAGGTAACCAGATGTGCCCCCAGTATTTGGTAGCCGCCCTCCTCAGTATTTATAGCTAGATGAGCATCCCGTATTGGATAGCCTCTCTCCACAGTATTAGGTAGTGCTCCTACCCATTATAGGTAGCCAGATGTGTCCCCAGTATTAGGCAGCCCCCTTCCCCAGTATAGATAGCCAAATTAGCTGTTCGCATATGAACTGGCATAGAATGGATAAAAATAACGTCAGGACCATAGGTGACACTTTTTCTAGTTTGGCTTTAGTTTTGTCTATAATATTCACAGACAGTTAAGGGTATTTTTCCCAGTAGGCTACCAAAATGTGGCTTAACCACTTCCCCTCTGCCTGACGAGTAACTACGCCTCTGCAAAATGCCACAACTCTGTGCAGGGGCGTAGCTACTACATCCCACCTGCTGCGCCCCCCCCCCCCCCTCGCTCACCCCCCACCCCCCCGCGCTTGGTACCGCCGCTCATTACCGACAATCATTAGCCGCTAGATCAATGAATGGGAAAACAAATCCCATTCATTGATCTAAGTCCCCCTGTGATTGGCCGCAGCCGTCTATTCAGACGGCTCTACCATTCATAAATCCCGTCCACGTGGTGTTTCCGTACTAATAGTACGGTAAGCTGAAGTCACCACTGAGGACATCTTGTGGCCAAATTGTAATATTACATCCCCCCCTTATTTTTCAGTTAATGATCCCTAGTTACCTTTTTTTTCTTTTTAATTTAACCCCTGACCTCCCACACTCCCCTAAAGTTACCTTTTTTTTTTTAATTAAAAAAAATAACAAAAAAAAATACATAAATAGTTACCTTAGGGACTGAACTTTTTTAATATGTATATAAAAACTGTATACTACAATTACTTTATAAATTATGGGCATGTAATTAGGGATAGACGCAAAACTGAAAAAATGCATCTTTATTTCCAAATAAAATATTGGCGCCATACATTGTACTAGGGGAAAATTTTAAACGTTGCAATAACCGAGACAAATGGGCAAATAAAATGTGTGGGTTTTAATTACGGTAGCATGTTTTATTTTGAAACTATAATGGCCGAAAACTGAGAAATAATGAATTTTTACAATTTTTTTCTTATTATTCCCATTAAAACTGAGTTAGAATAAAATAATTCTTAGCAAAAAGTACCCCTCAAAGAAAGCCTAATCAGTGGCGAAAAAAACAAGATATAGATTGTTTCGTTGTGATAAGTAGTAATAAAGTTATATGTGAATGAATGGAAGGAGCGCTGACGGGTGAAAATTGCTCTGTTTTTTTAAGGGGAAAAACCCTTCGAGGGGAAGTGGTTAAAATGAACTTTTATTAACAATCTACTATTGCTGGAAAAGAAACATTTTCATAGTATAAGTAAAGGAACATTTAGTATAAATGCTTAATATTCTAGTCATTAGGAACAACATAATTAATATGCAACCATAGCTACTGAACACAGTTTTTTCTTTTACTTACCTTACTTGTGCAGCTCATAGAAAAGATGCTGTGTTCTTTTTCTTCATCCTCAGGGACTACAATTTTGGTTCTGTACTGGTTGAAACATAAGCAGTGTGATTTTACTGCATAGCCTAACCAAAGTGAGTAGATAAATCTGAAAGTCAAAGGGCTTAGGTAAATTGTCACATAAAGCCCCATCTACATGATACAATTCTTTGTGCGATTCGATTATGATTCTATTTACGGTCCGATTAAATCTGACATGTCCGATCGGGATTTCGATTCATTTCGATTTGCCATTATTTTGCAATGGCAAATCGAGTTGAATCGAATCCCGATCGGACATGTTGGATTTAATCGGATCGTAAGTAGAATCGTAATTGAATCGCTCAAAGAATCGTATAGTGTAGATTGGGCACAAAGAATCGTAGAGTGTAGATTGGGCTTAAGTTTAAGGCTGACAGATCCTTTTTGCCTTCTATTCAGTCCCTATGCCCCAAGTCTTCACCCTATGTGGAGCATCCCCACTCAGCCTCGGGAGACTTTATACATCATCCCAGCACACAGTTACACCCAAGGTTCCAAGCTTTAGGAACTAAAAGACCAAAGGCAAAGTTTCCGCCAGAACCCCACTAGGCAAGACACAGGCAGGTAGAAGACTCAAACAGTTCAGGGTCGTACACAGAGATCAGATGACAATCAAACCAAGAGCTCAGGAAAAAGCCACAATGAAAGAAGCACTCGTAGCAGTTAGATACTCTACAAATGCCATCACTTTCAAGGTGAATAGGCCGGGGGCAGAACTTTATAGGAAAGCACACCAATCAGGGGAGACCTCACATTCCAGCAGCCAATAGGCTGCCACAGCAGATATACCTGATTGGCCCCTTAAAGGAGATAATTAGCCCCCAGCTGTCACTGCTGGCCCGGAGCGCATAGGATGGACGTGTGGCTGTGTGCACTTTCCCCTAAAGCTGGCTGTGTCCACACGCATGTGCACCTTCTGTCATGCTCACCGGGTCCAGGGTTAGGTGGAGGCCTCCCTGTATGGAATGCACCCTTTCCTGACACGCCTTTCTCACATGCTGTCCTCTGGTGCTGTTATGTAATAGCAGCTGTGGCTTGTTTCCACACTGTATTGTACCACCAGTCAGTCTGTCAGATCTGTTACGCCAGCCAGTCTGTCAGTCCTGTCACGCCAGCCTGTCAATCAGTCCTGTCATTTCAGTCTGTTAATCAGTCCTGTCATATCAGTCCTTTCATACCAGTTCTGTCATACCAGCCCTGTTATGCCTGTCAGTCAATCTTGTCATGCCAGTCCTGTCATGCCAGTCCTGTCACAGAAGTCTGGTTAGTCCCGTCACATTAGTCTCTTTTTGTCAGTTCTGCAAGTTGGGTTGCCAGTCCTCATGTAACCCGATTTATCCTTAGCACTCGGCCCCTGCTGAGAGGAATCCACCAGACACTTTTCTCAACCAGTAACTCTCAACACAAAAATACACTTTCCTTGCACATCACAGGTCAAAAATAATAATCTTCTCCTCTTCACAGCCGGTGCACTTGTAAAAGCTGCGGAATAAAAAAGTTAAGTTACACGTAAACTTTTAAATAAAATTGAGCTACAACAGATCTTCTTGTACAATCATGAACCACTTTACAGTACAACACTTTTTTTTATCACAGTACCATTCACTGAGGTATAGGGGCTTGGGTAGGGGACAGGTCTACTGAGCAATTCAGTTCCTATACAGTCTCAGTCCCTTGTAGCCAAGTCCAAGCTAAGGTATTCCTCAGCAAAACCTTAGGGGACTTGTCACTCTCTTTTCTATGGTACTGAAGCAATTTCCACAGTTCGTTGGTTGGCAATTTGGCATCCAAATTAATGTTCACTTTACTCAGAAGATGTCCGACTTTTACTCTATATACTGCAATACTCAAACTACTGTATCTCTTAGGCACCACTTGTTTGGATAGGGACTTCCCAAAATAATAAACAAAATAAAGAAAGAATCAAATAATCAAAAAGGGTTAGAGCAATAAAAATAAAACAAAATAAAAGCACAAAATTGACCAATGCACCCAGCTATACCATCATTATCTCACTCCTTCAATAGAACTCTTTTTTTCTTTGCTATTTGAATTTTATGCTGAATAAGCTCTAATTTTGTTATCTTGCAAAACTTGTATCTCCACTCTGTTGACTATTTATCTCTGACAATTGTCACTCCGCCTGTCACTGTAGTTCAGTTATTAACACAAGATGCAGTAAAACTCCTCCTCCAATCTTCTTTTTTAATGCTGAAAGGTTAACAGACTTAATTGTTTCTCACTGGCAGGTTCTGTTTATTTCCACGGCTTTTGCTCTCTTTCTCTCTCTCAGGCCGTGCACTCCAATAACACAAAAAAAACATTTTGGTTCACTTCTTAAAGGGAACCAGAGATGAACGTTTCACACAAAATAAACATATCAGTCGATAGCTTGTAAATAATAAATGCTCTACCTGATAATTTCGCCGCTCTGGTGTGACTTTTTTAGTGTTTTTTTATCCATTATTGCTCCAGGAAAAATCAAATATGGCCGCCGGCTCATATCCCTTCTGGTTCCGGGTTATGAGTTGTTCTGGATGTGCTGTCTAGGCTATATGAGACTATGCTGCTATCTAGGCTATATGAGAAAGGCTGCTGCAGCCTTTCATCTGTGTGCTTTTATTTTGGTATGATGTGCAGCTGCCTGTAGGAAGTGTCTCTCATAGGAATGAAACTGCAGTCATCATCATTATCTATGCAGAGTGCACACAGAGCACACAGATCATATTGCAGCCACACTTGATTCTCTCTCAGCAGGAGCAGCCCCTCCCATGTCATCACAGCTCTCAGTATGCAAAGCAGGAAATCTGAGCCAGGAGGTGGCAGGCTTGGGCTTGAAAAGACTCCACAGAAGAGCTATAATGATTCCAGGTCAAACCTAGCCTGAGCCAGTCGGGGATTCTTATCACAGCTGATAATAGACTAATTAAGTAGATAAGAATGAAACTAAAAGCAGGGTAGGTGTTTACTGTCATGATGTACCCACTGATAAATGTAATAACATACATGAGGGTGCTTCGTCTCTGGTTCTCTTTAAATCAGGCTTTTAGTAAACACTGCAGAACAAATCAACTGATGAACGGATGACTATTGAACTGAGCAGACTGACAGGAAAAATGTCTCTGAGTCAGGATCACTGCGAGCGGCTTACTGTGTTAGTTCTGAGGGGGCTATAAGAGGCTGTGATCACTTTCCTGATGACAAAAATGCACTCACACTTAATGTACTTAGTTACAGTCTCTGTTATCTGGCAGAGCAGCACTATCTTGCATTAATAAACTGATTATCATCACAATGTCACTGTCTCTTTAAGGCTTTATCAGACAGGCAGATTTTAGTCACACCACTTTCATCAGAATATGCCCTTCAGTAACTTGTGTTATCTGTCTCTATCTTTAGAAAACCTCCACTGAACGCTGGCCCTTTCTGAACACACTTGTGGCTTATGCTGGCGCAAGGCCTATACTCATCTGACCTGACAGGGTCTCTCTCCTCCTGCGCTCGCCTGGATCTTGCCTGCTGTATCTTTAACACGGTCTCCGGTCACTGCCTGGGCTCTGACACTGCTGCCCCCGCTCTGCTGGTGGTCTGGATGCTGCCGCTGGGCACCCTCTTTGCCTCATGGGGTGGCTGTGTGCAGCTGCTCTCACTGTCCTCCTTCCTCCCTCACCGCCGCCTCCTGACTGACTGAAAATCTGTGAGGAGAACTGGTATCAACAAGTTCCCTCAGCCTTTTCCACGCCCCCCCCTGCCTCTGCTCTGTCCCTCCTCCCTGTTTCTAGAAGGTTCCCCACTCTGTGTACTGGGTTGCCTAGCAACCCAATCTATGCAACTATCTGAGCGCCTGGTCCCTCTCTGTGCGTCGTTTTGATTCCACAATACTGCTGTTAAAGGCGCAGTGCACACAGTATGTCAATTTCACAGACTAAAGGCAAATTACATTCCTACTTCACAGTACCCCTTTTTAAAGGCACAGTTCACTTAACATGCTAATTTCACATTACACATGTACATAACACTCCCACATTACAATTCTCTCTTTTAGAGGGTTACACTCATCTTCCTTCCCTTATGGCAAGGAAACCTCTCTGGTTTTTGTTGCCTTTGGTAAGCAGTCCTAGGGGTCAAGACCTTGTGGGCCCTAGGCAGCAAAGTAGTCCATCACCCCCTAGGGGTGATGGCCCATCATCCCTTGTGGGTTGCTCTGGTGAAGACCCATGCTCTCTTAGACTCCACACCCTGGGAGTGCCCCCACCAATCACCAGTGCTGAAATCAACAGGAGAGGAAACTGGCTGCCCTTAGTGAATTGCAGATGGGCCAGGATACTAATTCACAGATATGAATGCAAGCACAAAGTGTGTGAGGAGTTATCACCTGGCCTGAGCTGTTGTTTAGTGCAGGGTTACTACAGACTGCAGACACACAATTCCTGTCCAGCCTCAACCCTTAACGTGGGAGCTATGCTCCAAGCGTTAAACTTTGCTTGCGTTGATACAGCATAATGACACGCCCTTTGTCAAGTGCTTGACCATATCTGGTGAGCAATGTGAAATATATAGACAATGACATTTAATTCACACCCACAACAGTAACTGGGGGGTAGGCACATGATTAACAATTCAATTCATTACCCTTTAGAACACAGAACAGCAAAGCTGAGGTTCTACAGAAAGCACTTAAGGCTAAAGTCCTCATTCATGCCCAGCCTGTCCATCTATCAAGCCTACTATATATATATATATATATATATATATATATATATATATATATATATATATATATACACATATATATATATATATATATATATATTTATTTCATACAGCCTCAACACCTGCTATTATGTTTTACAATTACAGTTATGCAAATATGCCAACATTTAATAACATGTTACAAAGATAATGTGCAAAGATGCAACCCTGTCTATGCCCAGCTTGATTAAACAGATAGTTAAAAACAAGCTAAAAGAAAAAATCTTCACCCAGCCGCCTCCTCTCGCTATACAAACTCCAAACCTTATATCATCCCTAACCATCTTCTCATCACTATCTGAACTCACTGTCTCCTCTCTTATCTCTGAATCTCATTCCTCTACATGCCACCTTGACCCCATTCCTTCTCACCTCATTACTCTCCTATCCTCTACCAGCTCACTTGCCTTAACCTCACTCTTCAACCTTTCTCCCACCAAAGGAACCTTTCCACCCACACTCAAACAAGCCCTCATAACGTCTGAACTCAAATAATCTTCTGTTGACCCCTCTTCCCTGCCCAAATACCACCCTATCTCTCTCCTCCCCTTCTCTTCCAAACTACTTGAGTTTCATATCTACTCTGACTTAGTCCTGACCGTCACCTCACTGCTAATTCTATTTGATGACTTTCAATCTGGATTCTGCCCCAGCCAGTCAAACAAAACTTTCCTAATCAAAGTAATCAATGATATGGCACTGCTACATAGAGATGGCCCGAACTGTTCGCCGGCGAACTTCCGTGGTTCACGATCACGGAGAACCGCAAACTTTTCCGGAAGTTCGATTTGCCCCCATAGTGCATCATTAAGGTCAACTTTGACCCTCTACATCACAGTCAGCAGGCACATTGTAGCCAATCAGGCTACACTCCCTCCTGGAGCCCCACCCACCTTATAAAAGGCAGGCAGCGTTGGACTCACGTGTGTGCCTGCAGTAATTAGAGAAGGGAGAGCTGCTGCAGAGACATTAGGGAAAGCTTAGTTAGGCTACAGTTAGGCTTGTTAGGTTGCATTTTCTTGCTGATACTTATTGCTAAAAAGCACTTCCTATCCTCAACAGCTCTTTTGAGAGCTAATGTTGTTCTTGTGATCTATTTTTTTTTTTTTTGTGGCCCACTTGCATTATATACAGCCCTGTCAGTCAGTCGCAGCTGGCCTTTGGCACCTTAATTCCTACTGTGCCACTGCTAGGCCCAGCACATTCAGTGACTACCTGTGTGTGTGACAGGCAGCTGCACATTTGTAATCCCAATCACTGCACCTGTTCACTGTTTAGTCCACCTACCTACCTACCTACCTACG
The DNA here is from genome assembly GCF_040937935.1 of Hyperolius riggenbachi. NCBI lineage: Eukaryota > Metazoa > Chordata > Amphibia > Anura > Hyperoliidae > Hyperolius > Hyperolius riggenbachi. The sequence continues at coordinate 153,577,765 of NC_090650.1, read as the reverse complement.
TGAGCGCATGCATTGTTAATACCACCAGTCATTGCAGTCCATGTGTGTGTGTGACAGGCAGCAGCACATTTGTAATCCCAATCACTGCACCTGTTTACTGTTCAGTGCACCTACCTACCTATACCTACGTGATCGCAGGCATTGTTAATACCACCAGTCATTGCACCTGTTCAGGGTACCTGTGTGTCTGTGTGTGTGTGACAGGCAGCTGCACATTTGTAATACCAATCACTGCAACCTGTTCACTGCACCTGTGTAACCGCACATTGTTGTACCAGCAGTCACTGCATACCCGTTCACTGCACCTGTGTAACCATACTTTGTATTAGTCAAGCCAGTGCATACCTTTCACTTCATCCCCCCAATATGGACAAAACAAAAGGCAGAGCCAGAGGCAGGCCACCTGGAAGGTCTGTTCGAGGTCACACTGTCATGATTTCGTGCGGCCCTCGACCAAAGTACAGTGTTCATCAACCCCTAATATTGTCAGGACGTAGTTGACTATTTAACACAGAACACCTCATCTTTCTCAGCTTCCGCATGGAAGCGTGACATATCTTCCTCCTCCTGCTCTGATTCTGGCACCCCACTTAACAATCAGTCAGCTGCCACCACCAAAGAGCCATCACCCCAGGGCTCAGCGGTGTGGACATTTTTTTGTGTGTCTGCCTCAGATGAGAGCAATGCCATCTGTACTTTCTGCCACCGAAAATTGAGCTGTGGAAAGACCAAGACCCGCGCAGGGACAACTACCTTATGAAGGCACATGATTACAAAGCACAAACTGCAATGGTAGGACCACCTGAGGAAAAGCAGCACACAAAAGCAAAGCCACACACCGCAGTGGAAGATACCAGGCCGCAATTTTTTCCAAAAAAGCTATACCTAAACTGTACCGTGTTGTTGAAAGGCAAGTGGTGACATATCTGGCACACAGCGTTGGGTCAAGGGTCCATCTGACCACTGATGCCTGGTCTGCAAAGCACGCTCAGGCCTGCCAGAAGACTAAGTCTGTCCCCACACACAGCATCTCTGCCTGCACACCGTGTGACTGCCTGCCCCAAGACTAAGCCGTTCCCCACACAGCATCTCTGCCCGCAGGCCGGTTGACTGCTTTCAGGGCCGGTGCTACCATAGAGGCAAAAGGGGCAATTGCCCCAGGGCCCCAGAGCCTGTAGGGGCCCCCAAGATGTCCCTCCCCCCTCCTAACTATTGCTCCCCAGGGCCTCTGCAGAGTCTTTGGCAGAGTAGCATCTCATCTGTGCTGGCGAGCAAGTGAGACACTACACTGACATAGACTCTGCGGGGCCCCAGGTAGCACAGTTAAGTTGGGAGGTGATTGGGGGAGGGTCAGCAGTCAGCTCAAGGGCCCGGGGGGGGGGGAATTTGGCTGCAACAAAGGGCCTCTAATGACGCTTTTTGGTTGGGGGGGTGTTTGTTGGGGGGGCCCCCAGGCTAATTTTGCCCTAGGGCCCAATTGTTACTTGAACCGGCACTGACTGCCTTCTCCGCCACCACCAACAGGGTCCACCAGGACTCCAGGTGGATTCCTGAATTTTTAAGGCCGCTGCTAGCAGCGGGCGCTATAACAATTTTTCTGGTTGGTGTACATGCCTGCCTAATTTTTCTGGCTGCAGGCCACTTGACTGCCTTCTCCGCCACCACCAACAGGGTCCAGGACTCTAGACGGATTCCTGAATTTCGAGACCAATAACAATTTTTTCTGGTGTGTGTACATGCCTGCCTAATTTTTCTGGCTGTACTGCAGCTGCAACAACAAAACAAAAGGCATGTACATGTGCCAATGCCCTTTTGTGATCATTACCTTGCTGCGGTGAAGGGGCTTGCGTATCACAATGAAGCAATGACCGTCGGCTATATGAGTGTGACTGGGGGGGGGGGGTGGCACACCCACGATAATAAGGTCGTTGCTTCATTGTGGGCAAAATTTGACCAAATTTGATCAGCTGAACAGTCACTGTTCTGTCATTCAGCTACGTCAGCCCGGCGACCATATGGGCTGGAAAGCCGCCATCACCTGCACTCTCATCATGGTGCGCACCAGTCCAGCATGGCCGTCACTACACAAACAGCTGTTTGCAGTCACTGCATACCTTTCACTGCATCTTTGACTGCACATTGTATTATACCTGGAAGTCAGTGCATACCTTTTACTTGAATGGATGGCAGACTTTCCCTTCATAACAGATTCTCGTTAACCAGTTCTCATTCAGTCGTTTTTCACTTTATGCATCCGAGCTATGTTCACCTCCCATTCATTAGCCTATAACTTTATTACTACTTATCACAATGAACTGATCTATATCTTGTTTTTTCCGCCACCAATTTGGCTTTCTTTGGGGGGTACATTTTACTAAGAGCCACTTTACTGTAAATGCATTTTAAAAGGAAGAATAAGAAAAAAACGGAAAAAAAATCATTATTTCTCACTTTTTGGCAATTATAGTTTTAAAATAATACATGCCTTCATAATTAAAACCCACGTATTGTATATGCCCATTTGTCCCGGTTATTACACCGTTTAAATTATGTCCCTATCATAATGTATGGTGACATTATTTTATTTGGAAATAAAAGTGCATTTTTTCCGTTTTGCATTCATCACTATTTACAAGCTTATAACAAAAAAAAAATTAGAAATATTTCATCTTTACATAGATATTTAAAAAGTTTAGACCCTTAGGTAAATATTTGTGTTTTTTTTTTTTTTATTGTAATGTTGTTTTTTTTTGTTGTTTTTTTTTAATTAAACATTTTATGTGGGTATTTTTGGGAGGGTGGGATTGAAATTGTATTTTTTTTTTTTTTGTAAATATGTGTATTTTTATTTTTATTTAATATTTAGCTATAGTTTACTTTTTGGCCACAAGATGGCAGCCATGAGTTTGTTTACAGTGACGTCACTCTAAGCGTAACACGTACGCTTAGAGCGACGTAGGGGAACATAGGAAGCAGAAAAAGCGTAGCTTCCGAGAGAAGCTGTCGCTTTTTCTGCGGGGGAGAGGAATCAGTGATCGGGCACCGTTGCCCGATTCACTAATGCGCTGACTAACAAACCGCGGGCCGGGAGCACCCGTGCACGCGCGCGATCGGCTGCGGGAACGGGCAGGAGCGCACATGGCTTCCTGGACGTGAGTTTCAAGTCCAGGAATGTGAAATAGTTAAAGGATTTAAAGTTGATTCATCTCATATACAGCAGGGTCTCGAATGTCCTCCTGTATTGTTATTTTTGGTCACTACCTCAGGACGTGCATGCCATGCCTGCTGCCTTTCCTGGATGTGTGGTAGCTGTTCCTGCTCCTTTGCCCACAGCGTGCCTGCTGCCTTCCTTGGAGGTGTGGTGCTAGCCGTTTCTGCTCTTTTGCCCATAGCGTGCCTGCTGCCTTCCTTAGATGTGTGGTGGTGGTGGTAGCCGTTTCTTAGGCTTCCACTCCTGACCGGAATCGAACCAGGATTCCCCGGCCATTACCCGTGGTCACCATGGTACTGAGAAAGTACCATCGAAAGTTTCACACAACACATTCTTGGCAAATGCTTTCGATTTGGTTCGTCTTGCGCTGGGTCAAGGGTCCATCTGAGCACAGATGCCTGGTCTGCAAAGCACGGTCAGGGCAGGTACATTACTTATACAGCAAATGGGTCCTTACTTGGATGTGTGGTGGTGGTAGCTGGTTCTCAGGCTCCCACTCTGGACCGGAATCTAACCCAGATTCCCCGGCCATTACCTGTGGTCACAATGGCAGACTTCATAACAGATTCTCGTTACAGGTACTGAACAGCCAGCAGAAAATGTAATTTAAAAAAAATAGATGTATGCTTTAACAATGGTAGAGAAAAAACCATCAAAAGTTGATAAGGCAGCCATACATTACCTGATATCACTGAGGAAGAGCAATCTCGCCATGGTGAGCACCAGTCCAGCACGGCCGTCACTACATAAACAGCTGTTTGCGGTGCGTTACACAGTGAGTTTGGTGTGTCAGTGTGAAGCTGTACTCTAATCACACTCCCTGATTGATGTATACACATGCAAGATGTTTTAAAACACTTTAGGCCTGCAATTTAGCATTCAATGTGATTTCTGCCCTTAAAACGCTGCTTTGCGTCAAATCCAGATTGATCCCTGGGACTTTTGGCGTGTATCCCACTCCCCCATGCAAAAACTCAGATGTTAGACCCCTTGAAACATCTTTTCCATCACTTTTGTGGCCAGCATAAGTGTTTCTAGTTTTCAAAGTTCGCCTCCCCATTGAAGCCTATTGCGGTTCGCGGAAGTTTGCGCAAACCGAACTTTTGCGGAAGTTCCCGTTCGCGGTTCTCAAACCGAAAATCGGAGGTTCGGGCCATCTCTAGTGTAGTTATGAAATTTCATTTGCGAGCATGCAAGGGGCCAAGCTGTAGCGCACAAGCCCCTTCTCTCTGATGCCAGGTTTTATTTATTTATTTATATAGCACCAACATATTACGCAGCACTGTACAGAGTATATTGTCTTGTCACTTAACTGTCCCTCAGAGGGGCTCACAATCTAATCCCCACCATAGTCCTATGTCTACAGGGAGTGCAGAATTATTAGGCAAGTGGTATTTTTGAGGAATAATTTTATTATTGAACAACAACCATGTTCTCAATGAACCCAAAAAACTAATTCATATAAGAGCTGAATATTTTTGAAAGTAGTTTTTAGTTTGTTTTTAGTTTTAGCTATTTTAGGGGGATATCTGTGTGCAGGTGACTATTACTGTGCATAATTATTATCCATCTTAACGAAAAACATTATTAGGCAACTTAACAAAAAACAAATATATACCCATTTCAATATTTATTTTTACCAGTGAAACCAATATAACACCTCAACATTCACAAATATACATTTCTGACATTCAAAAATAAAACAAAAACAAATCAGTGACCAGTCTAGCCACCTTTCTTTGCAAGGACACTCAAAAGCCTGCCATCCATGGATTCTGTCAGTGTTTTGATCTGTTCACCATCAACATTGCGTGCAGCAGCAACCACAGCCTCCCAGACACTGTTCAGAGAGGTGTACTGTTTTCCCTCCTTGTAAATCTCACATTTTATGACGGACCACAGGTTCTCAATGGGGTTCAGATCAGGTGAACAAGGAGGCCATGTCATTAGTTTTTCTTCTTTTATACCCTTTCTTGCCAGCCACGCTGTGGAGTACTTGGACGCGTGTGATGGAGCATTGTCCTGCATGAAAATCATGTTTTTCTTGAAGGATGCAGACTTCTTCCTGTACCACTGCTTGAAGAAGGTGTCTTCCAGAAACTGGCAGTAGGACTGGGAGTTGAGCTTGACTCCATCCTCAACCCGAAAAGGCCCCACAAGCTCATCTTTTGAGTATTTTAAATGAAACGCTTGATTGTTCGATGATCACGCTTCAGAAGCTTTGCAATTTTAAGAGCGCTGCATCCCTTTGCAAGATATCTCACTATTTTTGACTTTTCTGAGCCTGTCAAGTCTTTCTTTTGACCCATTTTGCCAAAGGAAAGGAAGATTCCTAATAATTATGCACACCTGATGTAGGGTGTGGATGTCATTAGACCACACCCCTTCTCATTACAGAGATGCACATCACCTAATATGCTTAATTGGTAGTAGGCTTTCGAGCCTATACAGCTTGGAGTAAGACAACATGCATAAAGAGGATGATGTGGTCAAAATACCCATTTGCCTAATAATTCTGCACTCCCTGTATGTATGTATTGTGTAGTGCATGTATCATAGTCTAGGGACAATTTTAGGTGGATGACAATTAACTTATCTGTATGTTTTTGGGATGTGGGAGGACACTGGAGTGCCCAGAGGAAACCCACGCAGACACAGGGAGAACATACAAACTCCTTGCAGATGTTGACCTGGCTGGGGTACAAACCGGGGACCCAGTGCTGCAAGGCGAGAGTGCTAACCACTACGCCACTGTGCTGCCCTCCAGATCCCTGCTGCTGCAGCAGCATTTACGCAATCTCCCACAGTACAGCGGAAATAGTTAAGTGCTGGGGAAACATGGATGATCATGAAAAAGAATTGGAAAGGGTTAAAGTACTAAGCCATGTATTTAAATACAAGCCTAATACTTGATATTTACTTTTGCTACTGTATTTCAAGTTTGTTTTTTTTAATGATCTTTGTCTTTGCTATACTTTCCCTAAATTACATTCACTTTGTTCTCTTCCTTTTGTTCTGCATATCTGGTACTGGTGTGGCCATTATACTTTTTTTGTGATACATGATTTTATTATGAACATATAACTTAAAGAGACACCGAAGCGAAAAAAAAAAAATGATATAGTGAATTGGTTGTGTACTATGAATAATTACTAGAAGATTAGCAGCAAAGAAAATATTCTCATACTTTTATTTTCAGGTATATAGTGTTTTTTCTAACATTGCTTCATTCTATAATATGTGCAGATTACACAACACTCAGCATTGAAAATGAGTCTTTCAGAGCAGTCTGTGAAGTAATGACCTCTCCTCTAGCAGAGAAAAAGTAAACAGTTTACTTACAGTTGAGATAATAAAAGTCAGATAACAGCCCTCTCCATGACTAACTTAGTCGGAGAGCTTAATGGCTTGTTTGCATAGAGATAACAACTGGAGTTTCTCAACTCTTCCTGTACTGGAAACAATTAGACTGATGTATCTGATCTTAATGTTTTATTTCTTAGCTGTACTACACATACAAATCATAATATCATAATTTTTTTTCCGCTTCAGTGTCTCTTTATCTGGATTGAACTTCAAACAAACTGGACATAGGCGGATCTCAGGAAATGTGGGATGTTTCTTAAACTGTACATTTGGTACTGATTATTCCTTTTACCATGATGCTGAACAGTTAACTATTTTAGGCATCCACCGCGCTGGTACTTGCTTGAAAAGCATCCGCTCTGCCGCTTATTTGCTCAAAGTAGCTGTGTCCATTGGCGGTTCGCCGCTACCGTTGCTCGTACTATCCAGTTCCACTCTGTTCATACACATGTGCAGCCGTGACGTCACCACGCTGCTCTCAGCCTGTGACTAGTATCGCCCGCCTATCCGGGCTTCATCAGACGGCGAACGGCCAATGGACACAGCTACTTTGAGCATATAAGCGGCAGAGCGGATGCTTTTCAAGCAAGTACCAGCGCGGTGGATGCCCTGTAGAGGTGGAGAGAGCCCTCCGGGGTACCGTGGACAGGAGGTGGTGAGAGCCCTCTAGTATATGCTGTGGTGTGTCTGCTTGCTCTGCATATGCATAAGCTTCTATGGCCGCTTGAGCTGCTGTTATGAACTGCATCACTGTTATGTGCTCTATTCTAAGCAATTGGATGCACGATACTGTATGTTGCTACAGTGGTTCCAGTATCCCATGAAGAGCTGTTCTTGAATCACACTTCCCACCAGACCCCTTGATCAAAGGATTGATATTGGTGTTTTCATCACTTCCGGGAGTTATAAGGCCGGTTTGTGTGGGTGTGTGTGATGTGTGCAGTCTGTGTGACACATGCCAGCTGTGTATGTGGTGCATTACATCATAGGCTGCTCTTTTTAGTGGGGACAATGGGGGATTTGTATGCAGTTATCAATAAATAGAGATTGTTTTTGTGAGACTTCAGTGAATTTTTTGGTGTATTGTGGGTATATTTACCACTGTGAGTCTCCCCTATTAGGGTTAATACAATTCATAAAGTTGCCTAGCGCTTGGTATTGTTTGGTTTTGGTGTAACAGATAATGCGCATCAGTGGACAGAGTCTGTGTGTTTAGCCACTTTCCTAGTCCCCAACTGCTAACATTTTCTCCCTCCAAAACAGGAAGTTGTCCTTCAGATCTGATGTTTTTGTGGCTACACTTGTAGGTGTAAAGATCATTATGAATAATCAATTAGCAAAAAGCATCATGACTAAATAGGTTGTAAAAAAAAAATATAAATGCCAACGTTATTCATTATTCAAATTGCAAATACCAATGGAAAATTTAAAACCATCTAAAATGTACATAGCACTCCTGTAACAAATGTTGGAGAGGCAGCCGCGGTGAATAGCGCTACCTCCGCGGCTGCCTCCAGCTCCCTGTCTAGCGTTGTATCCGTGCCTCAGGCGTCTAGCACGCCGAGGACGGGTCTATCAGTTGCACATAGGGTTGGTTTGTCGCGTGCGCGTGCGCATAGACAGGACCTTTATGCGGGGAGGAGGCGCGTCAGCTCACCAGCCGGTCGGCTGACGTCAGAAGAGACGCTCGCCGCTCCTCATTGGCTGATAGGAGGGGGCGTGCCTGATGGGTCTCCTCTGCTTCCAAAGCCTAGCTGATTCACTCGCAACTTGTCTGCTGTTGCGAATACTTCGTGTTAGCGCTCAGACCCTTAGATAGTTCCGGTGTGCTTTGATCCGGGAGGATTTCACACAAGATAGGAATTGTTTGATAGCTCTAATCATTATACTACTGTGTATTATTTGTGTATGACTCTGGCTCGTTCTGACTATTCTTCTGCTCAGCGATTCTGTACCTTTGCCCATCTGATCTTTCTGCTGACTCTACCTGTTTATACCTTTTAGTCTCTGCCTTCCGATTTTGTACTGCATCTGTCTGTCTGTTGCCAAACCCGATCTGTCTGACCTCTCTACTCTCACCAGAGGGCCCTTGACTCTGGTGAGGGGGGCGCTGTACTGTTAGTACCCACTAGCTCCTCTGGTGAGGTATTGTTAAACCTATCAGTACTACTGTTGCACTAAATCACTATATTATTGTTGTCACCACAGCTTCTGATATACCAGTATTATAGGTGATACTGCAGATCACCTATAATCAGAATTCTGTTATTTGCTGACACAAATCGTTACAGAACAGCAGTCCAAAATGTCTATGGACGCACTGTGTAACCAGGTTGACGTCTTGACCACGCAGTGAATAATTTAACTGTATTGATCAATACTCAACAAACTCAGATCACCCAGCTGTCTGGGACGGGTCGCACCCTCCAGACTGCAATGGTACCAGTGCAGTCCCCTCCAGTTAAAGAACCTAGAATGCCTATGCCAGGCAAATTTTCAGGGCACACATCTGATTTTCAGAATTTCAGAAACCGTTGCCTTTCTTACTTTGAGATGAGGCCTGTTTCATCAGGGACTGAGAGTCAGAGGGTAACTTTCATTAAAACACTTTTATCCGGGGATTCACAGACACGGGCTTACAGTCTTCCAAGTGGTCATGAGGCATTACCTTCTGTGCAGAGTTTTTTCAAATCAATGGCTATTATATATGATGATCCAGATAGCGCAGTCACTGCTGAGAGGAAACTTAAAAGTCTCAGGCAGGGACAGAAAACCGCTGAGGCCTATGCTGCAGAGTTTAGACGGTGGGCAGTATCGGCTAGGTGGGGACCGTTTGCCTTATTAGACTGTTTTTTGTCTGGGTTATCCGACCCCGTAGTGGATGTAATGCTAAGTCATCCTGAACCCAAGACTTTAGATGATGCGATCTCTCTTGCAGTAAGAATAGATCGCCGTATTCGCTATCAGAGGCAAGCTCGTGGTAGACACTCTGTGAGATCAGTTCCCACCATTTCTCCTGTCCCTTCTCCTCCTCAGGATGAACCGATGTAGATCAGACATTCTAAATTGTCAGAGGTCGAGAAAAATCAGAGACGGTCAGAGGGGCTCTGCCTATATTGCGCAGAAAAGGGCCATATAGTACAGAACTGTCCTAAAAAGGCGGAGGCAGAAAAGGAGTAGCTAGAGGTACTACCCTAGGCGAGCCAGTGTTACCTCTACTTGATAATCGGTTACTACTCCCTTGTTCTATTTCCTGGGAAGATCAAGTCCGGTCTACCCAGGCATTTATAGAATCGGGTTCAGCTGCTAATTTTATAGATTATGAATTTGTTAAGAAATTGGGGATCCCCTTACTCCCTTTAGACAGACAGATTGTCCTCACTGCAGTGGATGCCTCTCCACTTCAAGGAAGTCATCCCCTGTCTGAGACTCCGAGTTTGCTATGTCACGTGGGGGTATTGAATAGAGAACAAATACAATTTTTTGTGCTTAAAATGGCCACTTCTACTGTAATCCTTGGGATGCCGTGGCTGCAAAAACATTCTCCTCAGATAGATTGGAGTTCTGGCCAGTTACTTAGCTGGTCCTCCTTTTGCCATCATCATTGTATGGAGAAAGTTGCTGTTTGCACTACCAAGATTCAAGTAGAAGGGTTACCTGCACAATATGCAGAATTTGCTGATGTCTTTTGTCCTAAGTCGGCAGACAAACTTCCTCCACACAGAACTTTTGACTGCCCCATTGAGCTAAGACCTGGTTGTATGCCCCCTAGAGGTCATTTATATAACCTGTCCGCTCCTGAAAAAACTCGCTATGCAGGACTACATTAAAGAAAACCTTGCCAAAGGTTTTATCCGTCCTTCTAAGTCTCCGGCCGGAGCAGGGTTCTTTTTTGTTCAAAAGAAGGATGGTGGCTTTCGCCCCTGCATAGATTATCGAGAATTGAATAAAATTACCATAAAGAATCGTTACCCACTCCCGTTAATTGACGACTTGTTCTCCCAGGTTACTGATGCATGTGTCTTTTCTAAACTCGACTTGAGAGGGGCATACAACCTGGTACGCATTAGGGAGGGTGACAAATAGAAGACAGCATTTAACACACCTGACTGGCACTACGAGTACCTTGTTATGCCCTTCGGATTGTGTAACGCTCCTGCCGTCTTCCAGGAGTTGGTCAATGAGATTTTCCGAGAGGTCCAGGGATGATTCGTCTTAGTATATCTGGACGACATACTGATTTTCTCACCCAGTCTAGCTAAACACAGAGAGCATTTGAGATTTGTTCTGGAGAAACTGAGACAGAATTCTTTGTATGCAAAAATTGAGAAATGTCTTTTTGAGGTATCAGAGGTTCCTTTCTTGGGATATGTCATCTCAACCTCAGGACTCTCCATGGACCCCAAAAAAGTAGCTGCCGTTTTGGAGTGGCCACAGCCCATGGGGCTGAAGGCACTCCAAAGATTTCTTGGCTTTGCCAATTACTACAGAAAATGTATAAAGGGATTTTCTTTGGTAGTGTCACCTCTCACCAACCTCACTAAAAAAGGAGCTGACACTTATAATTGGTCACCCGAAGCTCATTTTGCTTTCTCATCTCTGAAGAACCTGTTTTGCTCCGCCCCTATTTTGCGACACGTTGATGTCACCTGTCCCTTTTTAGTTGAGGTAGATGCATCAGAGATTGGGGTCGGGGCTGTACTGTCTCAACACTCAGGTTTCCAGGGCAGATTGCATCCCTGTGCTTTCTTCTCACGTAAATTCTCCCCAATGGAGAGAAATTACGATATCGGCAACCGAGAGCTGTTAGCCATTAAACTCGCGTTTGAGGAATGGCGTCATTGGCTCGAGGGGGCAGAACACATGATTACAGTCTATACTGACCACAAAAACTTGGAATATGTTGAAGGTGCCAAGAGGCTCAGTCCTCGACAGGCCCGCTGGTCATTATTCTTTTCGAGATTCAGATTTATCATTACGTATAAGCCAGGGAATAAAAATGTCAAGGCAGATGCTCTGTCTAGATGTTTTGAGCCCGAGACAGTACAGCCGTCAACTCCCGAGAACATACTGCCCGAGAAGGTTGTCGTGGCAGCCACTGAGACCTGGGAGGATTGGGCACTTACTTTGGGGCCCTATCAACAAGACGTTCCCGAGGGGAAACCTGACGGAGTTCTATTTGTGCCACTTCAGTTACGGCTGCAAATTTTGCAATTATTTCATGCACATAAAAATGCAGGGCATCCTGGGGTGGCTAGAACGCAGGATTTACTGTCTAGGTGTGTGTGGTGGCCATCACTGGTCCTAGATTGTAGAGAGTTTGTCAAAAACTGTACAGTTTGTGCCAGGAATAAGCCATCCAGCCAAGCTCCTGTGGGCACCCTTCAGCCTTTGCCTGTACCTGAGGAACCATGGACCCATTTGTCCATGGATTTTGTGGGCGAACTTCCCAGGTCCGAGGGAAAGACAGTCATATGGGTGGTAGTCGACAGGTTTAGCAAAATGGATCACTTTGTTCCGCTGGACGGACTCCCCTCTGCCCAGGAATTGGCGTATCTCTTCATTCAACACATTTTCCGCTTACATGGCATACCTGAAAATGTGGTGTCAGATAGGGGAGTCCAGTTTGTGTCCAAATTCTGGAGAGCCTTTTGTCATCATCTTAGAATTAACCTGTCATTTTCCTCCGGCTACCACCCACAGACCAATGGGCAAACTGAGAGGGTTAATCAGTCTTTAGATCAATTTCTTAGATGCTATGTGGCTGACGCGCAGTTAGAATGGGCAAAGTTTTTGCCATTCGCAGAATTTGCGCATAACAACCTGAAAAGTTCCTCTTCAGGCTTTTCTCCCTTTCAAGTGGTGACGGGGAGAGCTCCCAAGTTCTCTCCATTGGCAGTGGTGTCTTCTCCTTTCCCTGCTCTGGAAGAATGGCAGGGATCTTTTAAGGAGATTTGGACCATGGTCAAAAGGAACTTGGAAAAGGCCTTCCAGATCCAGAAGAAGCAGGCTGATAAAAAACGATCTGTAGAGTGGGACTTTGTGCCCAGAGACATGGTGTGTGTTTCTACCCGACATCTGGTGCTGAAACAGCCATCCGCAAAACTGGGGCCCTGTCTAGCCTTGTATCCGTGCCTCAAGCGTCTAGCACGCCGAGGACGGGTCTGTCTGTCTGCGCATAGGGTTGCTTTGTCGCGCGCGCGCGCATAGACAGGACCTTTATGCGGGGAGGAGGCGCGTCAGCTGACCGGCCGGTCGGCTGACGTCAGAAGAGACGCTCGCCGCTCCTCATTGGCTGATAGGTGATGGGTCTCCTCTGCTTCAAAAGCCTAGCTGATTCACTCGCAACTTATCTGCTGTTGCAAATATTTCATGTTAGCGCTCAGACCCTTAGATAGTTCCGGTGTGCTTTGATCCGGGAGGAAACCAGGGATTTCACACAAGATAGGAATTGTTTGATAGCTCTAATCATTATACTACTTTGTATTATTTGTGTATGACTCTGGCTCGTTCTGACTATTCTTCTGCTCAGCGATTCTGTACCTTTGCCCATCTGATCTTGCTGCTGACTCTGCCTGTTTATCACTTTCAGTCTCTGCCTTCCGATTTTGTACTGCATCTGTCTGTTGCCAAACCCGATCTGTCTGACCTCTCTACTCTCACCAGAGGGCCCTCGACTCTGGTGAGGGGCGCTGTACTGTTAGTACCCACCAGCTCCTCTGCAGAGGTATTGTTAAACATATCAGTACTACTGTTGCACCAAATCACTATATTATTGTTGTCACCACAGCTTCTGATATACCAGTATTATAGGTGATTCTGCAGATCACCATATAATCAGGTATACATCTGCATTATAGGTGATACTGCAGATCACCTATAATCAGAATTCTGTTATTTGCTGACACAAATCGTTACAACTCCATACACTGCTCAAAACACCCGCTCTCTGTCGCATTCACACCACACCTATAGGTACTGATACCTAGTTGGGCTAGCCAGCTTCTTAAGCGTGGGAGAGATAGCAGTGTGTAATTGCAGCGTCTGCCATAAGGCTCAGTAGGTAATCACAGGACTGCAGGGTTATCAGCCTTTTGGTTCTGTCACCACCAAGTACCAGAGATGTCAGTGCAACACTTGCTGTAATATCCAGAGAGTCCAGCCATCTGCTTGATGCACTTTAAGGGCAGCGCTACCCTATTGACCAGTCCACGTCGGTAGGTGTGCATTTTTCATACAGGGAGACCTAAGCCAGGTTGCAGAAGCACTTCCTATTCTGATTTGAGGTAAGCCCCGCCCATCGACACGTTGACTTCGCCTTATGCAGCCCTATGATGCCCATACACGATACAATAAAAATGTTTGATTTTCCCATTTTTTTTCGATCTAAATTATCGAATTGAATGAAAGTAGAAACGTTTTTTTCGATCAAGAAATTTGAACGATTATCCCGTTTTTTTTTTAAAAACCTACCTATCTAACCTATACTACGGGAACCTACCTATCTAGCCTATACTGCGGGAACCTACCTATCTAACCTGTACTGGCGGAACCTACCTATCTAACCTATACTGCGGAATCCTACCTATCTAACCTATACGGTAGACACATACCTATGTAACCTATACTGCAGGCACCTACCTACCCATCTAACCTATACAGCAGATACCTACCCATCTAACCTATACAGCAGATACCTACCTATCTAACCTATACTTCATGCACCTACCTATCTAACCTATACTGCAGTCACCTACCTATCTAACCTATACTGCAGACACCTACCTATCTAACCTATACTGCAGGCACCTACTTATCTAACCTGTACTGCAGGCACCTACTTATCTAACCTATACTGCAGTCACCTACTTATCTAACCTATACTGCCGGCACCTACCTATCTAACCTATACTGCACTCACCTACCCATGTAACCTATATTGCACACACCTACCTATCTAACCTATACTACAAGCACCTACCTATCTAACCTATATTGCAGTCACCTACCTATCTAACCTATACTGCGGGCACCAGCCTATCTAACCTATACTGGGGCACCTACCTATCTAACCCATACTGTTAGCAACTATAAGGGCTACCGTATACTGGAGGCACCTACGTAGCTAACCTATACTGCAGGCACCTACCTATTTAACCTATACTGGTGGCAACTATACAAGCTACCCTTTACTGGAGGCACCTACATAGCTAAGCTATACTGCGGGCACCTATGTCTGGCTGCATGGGGACAGGGGGGGGGGGAGATTTACACCCTCGCCCTGGGTGAAATTTAGCCTAGAAACTGCCCTGCATATATACTTTATTAATTTCAGCTAACCATGCCCTTGGACACATAAACACAGATAAAAATAAGCTTTGCTAGTTCATGATACATTGTGTCTGTACAATCTGGAGTTGGGCTTTAATGACAAGCCTCATTATAAAGTGACTTGTCAATAATAGACACAGCTCCATAAAGCCCAACTTTAGGCATAAACATTTTCGTAGTTCGTATTCTTTTTTTGTGATTAAGGGATAGGTTTGGGCCTCAAACAGGTAGTCCAGGTATATGCCAAATATAGACACTAACAGTTATTTAACCACTTGAGGACCCACCCTTTACCCCCCCTTAAGGACCAGCGCTGTTTGTTTGGATCTGTGCTGGGTGGGCTCTGCAGCCCCCAGCACAGATCCACGGCCACACAGAGCGATCAGATCGCCCCCCTTTTTTTCCCCCTATGGGGATGATGTGCAGGGGGGGTCTGATCGCTCCTACCTGCAGGCATGTTGCGGGGGGGGCACCTCAAAGCCCCCCTCCGCGGCGACATTCTCCCCCCTCCCTCTCCTACCTGCTCCCCCGGGAGATCTGGGCTGCACAGGACGCTATCCGTCCTGTGCAGCCAGTGACAGGACGTCCCCTGTCACATGGCGGCGATCCCTGGCCGCTGATTGGCCGGGGATCGCCGATCTGCCTTACGGCGCTGCTGCGCAGCAGCGCCGTACAAATGTAAACAAAGCGGATTATTTCCGCTTGTGTTTACATTAAGCCTGCGAGCCGCCATCGGCGGCCCGCAGGCTATTCACGGAGCCCCCCGCCGTGAATTGACAGGAAGCAGCCGCTCGCACGAGCAGGTGCTTCCTGATTAATCAGCCTGCAGCTGGCGACGCAGGACTGCGTCGCTGGTCCTGCAGCTGCCACTTTGCCGACGCACGGTATAAGCGTGCGGTCGGCAAGTGGTTAAAGGACTTTTTGGAGTGAAAGTATGCATACATGCTGGTTTATACTCAGCTGTGGTGACCAGTTAGGACCCCCTAATCTAGCATATGTATCTGAGACCCTGACATTGCATTTCAGATCTTAAGTAATGTCCAATGTCTATTATATAACACAACAGGCTGCGCCACATCATACACAAAAACAGTCTTTAATTATAACACTCAACAATGGTTCTCTTGTCAAATAAAGTTCAGTGAGTTATGGTGTATCCCATCCAAATGACCAATAGTTGTAGAGTCCACTGCTCTTTCACTCTCAAACAGTAATAAGTCAACCTATAAAGCAAACAAACTACACATTGCATAATCCTGTTTCAATAAAACGATACATTAAAATCCGTGCAGTGTGAACCAGGTGCTGTCACTCGTGATACCATCACCCACAATCAGAGAGGCTCAATGGATTGAAGCAATCTCATTTTTAAGGTGGATCTCGCCCTTAGCACTATGTTTCACCAGGGTACTTCAGTGAACCATATCAGGAGGCTGATTTAAATTTTTTTATTCTTCATTAAAACTTCAATAGAACACAATAAAACTTAATTGCGCAAACAAATGTATCATAATTGGCTAACAACCACGCTTCTCATGCTAATTAACAACTTACAAGCTCCAGGAAGATAAAAGCATATCACAGCGATGTTCCTAGGGCCCTCATCAGCTCTGCAATGGTTACCGGGCGGCGTCCCGCTCTCCAAGTTCACTACGCTGTTTGGAGTCCCTTCCACATCCCACCACTACCTTCAATGTGTAATTGCATCAGGCCTACTGGCTCCGACCTGCGCGTTTCGTCATCTACCAGACCCAGCTGCTCTGATGAGTCTGGTCGATGAGGAAATGCATAGGGCAGAGCCAGTACGCCTGACACAATTATGCATTGAGGGTAGCGATGGGAGACGGAAGAGAGTCCAAACATTGTGGTGAACTCAGAGAGCGGGACCCTGCCCATTGCAGAGCTGATGAGGGCCCTAGGAACACCGCTGTAATATGCTTTTATCTTCCTGGAGCTTGTAAGTTGTTAATTGGCATGAGAAGCATGGTTGTTTGCCAATTTCGATACATTTGTTTGTGTAATGACATTTTATTGTGTTTTATTGAAGTTTTAATGAATTTTTAAATCAGCCTCCTGATATTGATATGGTTCACTTAAGTACCCTGGTGAAGCATAGTATTAAAGCGGTTCTTCCGCGAATGAGGAAAAAAATTAAAAAATGGTTTATGCATAAACTATTAAACATCCTTTTAAAATAGTGTACATTTTTTTTTTAAATGAATGGTTTCATCAATACAACATGTATTATAAATAGTGACGTATGAAGGACTGGGAGGCTAATCCATTTGTTAGGGGTGGTTTTTTTTTTACTTTCTTTTCACAAACATAACTCCTGCCTAAGTAGTTTTTAGTGGTATAACCCACTTCTAGCAGGAATCGCTGTTATTGCCTTAACCGCTTAGCTCTGCTGAGCTGCTGACTATGTGTTTACATTATTGCTAGGAAACCAGAGGCCGTGCAGAGACTCGTTTGTGAAAAAGAGTCATAAGGTGCTGGGAGAATGAATCAGTCCCATCTGCACCATATGATTCTTTGTCAGATTCGATTCTATTTGATTTGATTCATTGATTTGAGTCAATCTGACACGTCCGATTCATGATTCGATTCAATTCGATTCAAATTGAATCGAATCATGAATCAGACATGTCGGATTGAATCACATCAAATCAATGAATCAAAACAAATTGAATCAAATCTGACAAATAATCATATGGTGTAGATGGGACTGATTCATTCTCCCAGCACCTTATGACTCTTTTTCACAAACGAGTCTCTGCACGGCCTCTGGTTTCCTAGCAACAATGTACACACATATTCAGCAGCTCAGCTGAGCTAAGCCTAGGGCTATAACGGTTGATTCCTGCTAGAAGTGGGTTATACCACTAAAAACTACTTAGGCAGGAGTTATGTTTGTGAAAAGAAAGTAAATAAAAACACCACCCCTAACAAACGGATTAGCCTCCCAGCCGTCATCTGTCACTATTTACATTACATGTTGTATTGATGAAACCATTCATTTTTAAAGGAAACTTTTTACACTAATTAAGAAGGATGTTTAATAGTTTATGCATAAACCACTTTTTATTTTTTTCCTCATTCGTGAAAGAACCCCTTTAAGGACGAGATCTACCTGAAAAACGAGGTGGCTTCAATTCGGTGAGCCTCTCTGATTGTGGGTGATGGTATCACAAGTGACAGTACCTGGTTCATACTGCACGTATTTTAATGTGTCTTTTTATTGAAACAGGATTACGTGATGTGTAGTTTGTTTGCTTTATAGGTTGACTTATTACTGTTTGAGAATGAGAGCACAGTGGACTCTACAACTAATGTCCAATGTCTGACTAGAGATGGCCCGAACTGTTCACCGGCGAACGGTTCCCGGCGAACTTTCGTTGTTCGCGTACGCTGAGAACCGCTAACTTTTCTGGAAGTTCGATTCGCCCACATACTGCATCATTAGGGTCAACTGTGACCCTCTACATCACAGTCAGCAGGCACATTGTAGCCAATCAGGCCACACTCCCTCCTGGAGCCCCACCTCCCCTTATAAAAGGCAGGCAGTGTCAGGCTTTTCACTCACTCATGTGCCTTCAGTAATTAGAGAAGGGAAAGCTTAGTTAGGTTCTTGTAGGCTTGTTAGCTTGCTGCTTGCTGATTCTTATTCCTAAAAAAAAGCACCCCTCAACAGCTCTTTTGAGAGCTAATGTTGTTCTTGTGATCTATTTTTTTTTTTGTGGCCCACTTGCATTATATACAGCCCTGTCAGTCAGTCACAGCTGGCCTTTGGCCCCTTGGTGGTATAATTACTACTGTGACAGGTGCATATTGTAATACCCATCACTGCATATACCTACCTGTTGTTCCCTTCAGTGCACCCACCTACCTACGTGAGAGCACGCAGTGTCACTGTGCCTGTCCGGTACCTGTGTGTGTGTGTGTGACAGGTGCATATTGTAATACCCCACACACAGCATCTCTGCCTGCACACCGTGTGACTGCCTGCCCCATTACTAAGTCGGTCCCCACACAGCATCTCTGCCTTAGTTTGCTTCACTGCCTTCTCCGCCACCACCAACAGGGTCCACCAGGACTCCAGGCGGATTCCTGAATTTTTAAGGCTGCTGCTAGCAGCGGCCGCTATAATAGTTTTTCTGGTGCATGTACATGCCTGCCTAATTTTTCTGACTGCACTGCGGCTGCAACAACAAAACAAAAGGCATGTACATGTGTCAATTCCCCTTCGTGATCGTTACCTTGCCGCCGTGAAGGGGCTTGCGTATCATAATGAAGCAATGACCACTGGCTATATGAGTGTCTCGGGGGGGGTGGCATAACAAAGATAATAAGGTCGTTGCTTTATTGTGGACAGACCAAATTCGAACAGCTGGACAGTCACTGTTGTTCTGTCATTGAGCTACCACAGCCCGGCGACCATATGGGCTTGAAAACCGCTATCGCCTGCACTCTCGCCATGGACTCTCACCAGTCCAGCAGGTCTGTCACAACACAAACAGCTGTTTGCGGTGCGTTACACAGCAAGTTTGGTGTGTCAGTGTGAAGCAGTACTCTAATTACACTACCTGATTGATGTATACACATGCAAGATGTTTTAAAGCACTTTAGGCCTCCAATTTAGCATGCAATGTGATTTCTGCCCTTAAAACGCTGCTTTGCGTCAAATCCAGATTTTTTCCCGGGACTTTTGGCGTCTGTCCCACTCATCCCTGCAAAAACTCAGATGTTAGACCCCTTGAAACATCTTTTTCCATCACTTTTGTGGCCATCATAAATGTTTCTAGTATTCAAAGTTCGCCTCCCCATTGAAGTCTATTGCAGTTCGCGGAAGTTTGCGCAAACCGAACTTTTGTGGAAGTTCGCGTGACCTCTGACCCCTTGCTCTCCTACTTGTTCTGGAAGCTGCTTCATTGTGTGCTATGCATAATACCCTCATACTCCTCTATAATAACAGATGTGTTGCTAGCCTCCATGCCAGTGACACCTCTGTACAGTACATCTGTATGGTACTACCAATGAAATATTACTTAGTGTCTGATAATGTCATATAATTTGCTATCAGTTTTTTCAACAGTTGTTCAAGTGTTATGTAAAGAAACCGATGCCAATGCAGTAAAGCATATTATACTTACATACTTAACATACTAAAGAGAAGTCTTTGACAAGACAAAATAAGAACTTCTAACTCATATTTGAGAACATCTGAATGACATCTGGAATGGATAGGTGGAGAATTCACTTAGAGAATTTGTTAGTAGCATGCATGGAAGTTCCCAGGAGGGACTCAGATTTTTTGGAATTTACAAATGTAATCCGTCATATTGAAGGAAAGAATTATAATCAAGTCTTGTAACAGAGGGAAGCTTGCTTTATTTTCCTCATACAAAAGTCACTGACTTTCAATGAACTGAAATTGGGAATACTGTATATACAAGAACTTGCCTCAGTTTGTTGGGTCAAGCTATTCCAAGATATGTGCAGACAGGCCAAGTGTCACGGTTTCGCAGTGGCACTAACGATTTACAGCCTCTACCACGGGATCACGGGGCACAGGTCAAATGTCCCGGCCTCTTCACAGAGCAGGAAAGTTTGCAGTTAAGTGTTTCGCTGCCCAGAGTCTTTGCTGAGAATACTAAAATACATGCATCACATCACACTCTGCAGCTTTGCTTCATGCTGAACTTCATCAACAGCACAATAACATAAACTCCAGGCTCAGCCAGGAATGTCTCTGAAGTTGATAGAGAGTGAGAGATAGCGATCTCTACCCTGGCTATCTGGTTACAGAGCATCTGATTAGTGAGGTGGATATCTTATCTTTTAATATGCTTGTGAAGTGTTAGAAATCCTTTATGTATCGATCATATTGGTTGCATTCCTCTGTGCTATTGCTTTTATTAATAACCCATATTGTGGTATTAGATCCTTAATTAGGGATAGTTGTGTGAATTTATGTGTTTACAGTCCTGGGACTTGAGTTATGAACTTGTAGGCACTGTGTTAACATTTCTGATATGTGAAGTTTTTTTTGCTAGAAATAAAGAATTTAATATTTTGCACATTTCAGTATTTATTTTCTTATTATAGTCATAACTCTTTCATGTAGAGCTGTTTACTCTAATTTATAATCTTTATGACATATGTGTGCTGTCATTATTCTTTAAATAGCTTGCCTAACATCGCTCCATGCGCCAATCCCTGCATAGGATGGAGGGGGAAACTGTATAAGGGAGGCGCGTGGTTTTTAAAAATGGGGGCGTGGTTAAAGGTGTGGAAGGGGCGTGTCTTACTGTCCCTTTTTCCTGGCTCCAAAAGTTGGGAGGTATGTATGTGTGTTCTAATTGTAAACTACATTTAAGTCTAGGGGAAAAGTTATTCATACTTTAAGAGTGTGTACACAATTCAGGGGCTGTACAAATGCTGGATTCTCAGCGGAGATCTGTGTGTATGGCCTAGCGTCATCTGTGTGTATGAGGCTTAAATCTCTGAACCGTAATCACAGAACTCAAATACAACAAAATGTCATGGGAACCCTACTACATCTTTAATTAACAATGTGGCGTTAAATAAAAGAGGTAAAGTGTGCACAGCAGTGGTAAAGGACCATGTTGTGCAACTTGTAATGTATTTCAAGGGCATTGCATTCTGTTTGTTTTCATATGTGAATTTGCATTTTTGAATTTTCTGTGTTTTAAATTTGGATGGCAGGTCTGTTTTTTCTGTGTGTGATGTACAATTCACGTTTCAATGCAAGCCAAAGTGAATGTAGAAAATTGCTTGTGATTCAGAGTTAAATATATTTATTTTTCATGTAAATTACATCTTCATTGATATTCGCAGAAAAATGTGAACTTTTGCATACAAGCACATATGCAAAATGGCAAATCCTGCACAAATGTTTGTTAAAAAAAAAGAATACAAGATTGGCATTCCGAAAATCATACGCGTGAAATACAAGGACAAGTGTGACCCTAAGACTTATTTTTTTGGACTCCCAACAGAAAAACCATTTGCTGGCAGAGTTTACATTTCATAAACCTTTTTCAAATACTATATTTTATACAGTACATACCCATAAATACATCTTAAAGAGAGCCTGTAACGAAAAAAGTTCCCCTGGAGAGTACTCACCTCGGGAGGGGGAAGCCTCAGGGTCCCAATGAGGCTTCCCCCACCCCTGCAGCTGCAGGCAGTCCAGCGCTGGCTCCCCCGAAGTGTCCTGGTATCCTCCCTCGACAAGCCTGACAAGCATTGATTTATTTACCTTTCCTGGCTCCAGCGGAGGCGCTGTTGCGGCTCTCCGCACAGAGATAGGTGAAAATAGCCGATCTCCGTCGGGTCCACTCTACTGCGGAGGCTCAGGAGACTTGCGCCTGCGCAGTAGAGCGGCCCAACAGTGATTGGCTATCTCCAAGGCGGAGAGCCGATACTGCGCCTGCGCTGGAGCTGGGGAGGTAAATATTTACATCACCGCTGTTCCCGGAGCTTTGTCGCCGCCTCCGTGGGACCGAGGAGGACGGGGGAAGCCTCAATAGGATCCGGAGGCTGAGTACCTCTCAGGAGAGGTTTTTAAAGTTACATATTTTCTTTAAACTAATGTCAGTCAAGTAAAATACTTTTCTTTTTAAAGTATTTGATTCAGCTTAGTCACCCTAAAGAGGAATTTTAACCAAGGATTTACTTTTATCCCAATGATTACACGATACCTCCTTTCCCACTAGAAATCTTTACCTTTTCTAAAATAGATCATCAGGGAGGTGTATCTGGCTCATATTGTGGGGAAACCCCTCCCCCAGTGTGATGTCATGACCATGGTCCTGACAGTTTTCTGTCTGTTTTCCTCTTCGTATTGTTAAGAACGCAGGTAACATTATGCACACATCTGTTAAATGTGATTCTGTGGTATTCTACCAACAGTAAATGAGCTAGGTCCTTCACAGAAGATGCTTTCTAGATATCATCTTTAAGTGCAGATCTGAACCTGAGATACTAGCTTTGAAAAGATGATGACAGATCATTGGCATATTTTTCTTGCAAACTTGATATGGCTTTAAACAGGTCATAATCTAAAATTGATGACATAACAGCAGGCTGAATTGTGTAAAATCTATCAACAATGTAAAATCTGTCAACAATGTAATTCAGCCCCTGGAACTTGTAGAAAGCAGGCTTATAGCCGTGTCCAGGCACCCATAAAAAAATTGTAACTTTGAACCATTCTTCTAGATCTTTTAATCTCTCACCAGCACAGAGTTCATCAAAATGTGTTTTGGCAACGTGAACTCGCTTAGTTTCAAATTTTGTGTAAATATTTCACTTCTGTGCCAGTGTCAGCATTTTCTTTGGCTTAGTCAATTTTTTTTTCTGAAATAGGAAATATCCTTTATTGAACTTTTAATTAAATAAGCAGGTCTGAACAAGACCGGTGGATTTTGAAGAGAATATATAGTATTGGATAATTTGACTGCAGAATAAATGGGAAATGTCAAGTGGAATGACTTTGGATGACACCAGTTTTTGGATAAGGCTTTCAATAAATCTGAATAACATAAAGCAAGCACTGATTCAAAATGAGAAAAACAAACAACGTTTTTTAGTATCCCTAAAGAATTATGGGCCATATTCTATTCCAGGTGATAAGCAGCTTGCACATGCGAGCCACTTATCACTTTGCCATCGCGCAAGGATTACCGGCAAATCCACTTGCCCATTTCCATCTCGCAAGGGCCTATTGATAGGGAGCATTACTCAGGGGAAAGCCTGAGCGATGCTCCCTTTTTCAGGATGATGGGGAGCAAGGTTTATGCTGTGGTGCTGTCTTTCAGCACCACGGCCTCACTCCCTACACATGCGCAACACCCGCTGAACATCCACCACACATCTGCCGTCATCTTCCGCCGATGCATCTGGGGGTCTCCATCGGGTCACCGCACATCTCTAAAGCCCCCCACGTAGCTGCACTGTCACCCCATACGTTATACATCAGAACCATTTAATTGCCTCAGACAATGGACCAATGGGGAGCCCCGGCTGCAGATTTAAAGATGCTTTGGCCAGGCTCCGATGCACACAGTAAGTGTAACTATGTAACGGAACTAGAGATGGCTCAAACCTCCAATTTTAGGATCACGAACCTTGAACGCGAACTTCCGCAAAAGTTCGGGTTTGCGCGAACTTCGCGAACTGTAATACACGTCAATGGGGAGGCGAATTTTGAAAATTACAAACATTTATGCTGCCCACAAAAGTGATGGAAAAGATGTTTCAAGGGGTATAACACCTGGAGGGGGGCATGACGGTGTGGGATACACGCCAAAAGTCCCAGGGAAAAATATTTTACGCAGCATTTTAAGGGCAGAAAACACATTGCATGCTAAATTGGAGGCCTAAAGTGCTTTAAAACATCTTGCATGTGTATACATCAATCAGGTAGTGTAATTAGAATTCTGCTTCACACTGACAGACCAAACTCACTGTGTAATGCACCGCAAACAGCAGTTTGTGTAGTGACGGCCGTGCTGGACTGGTGTGCACCATGGCGAGAGTGCAGGCGATATCGGTTTTCAAGCCCATATGGTCGCCGGGCTGAGGTAGCTCAATGATAGAACAACAGTGACTGTCCAGCTGATCATATTTGTCATGTCCACAATGAAGCAACGACCTTATTATCTTGGGTGTGCCCCCCCCCCCCCCCGAGACACTCATATAGCCGGCAGTCATTGCTTCATTGTGATACGCAAGCCCCTTCACCATGGCAAGGTAATGATCACAAAGGGGAATGGGCACATGTACATGCCTTTTGTTTTGTTGTTGCAGCCGCAGTGCAGCCAGAAAAATTAGGCAGGCATGTACATGCACCAGAAAAATTATTATAGCGGCCTAAAAAATTCAGGAATCTGCCTGCAGTCTTGGACCCTGTTGGTGGTGGCGGAGAAGGCAGTCAAGCGGCCTGCAGGCAGAGGTGCTGTGTGGGGAGCGACTTAGTCTTGGGCCAGGCAGCCAGTCACATGGCGTGCAGGCAGAGATGCTGTGTGTGGGGACTGACTTAGTCTTCGGGTGGGCAGTAGCCCTCCGGGATCCATGCCTCATTCATTTTGATAAAGGTGAGGTACTGAACACTTTTTTGACCTAGGTGACTTCTCTTCTCAGTGACAATGCCTCCAGCTGCACTGAAGGTCCTTTCTGACAGGACACTTGAGGCAGGGCAAGACGAAGAAGTTGGATGGGAAATTGTGACAGCTTTGGCCACAAGTCAAGCCTGCACACCCAGTAGTCCAGGGGTTCATCGCTGCTCATAGTGTCTACATCCACACTTAAGGCCAGGTAGTCGGCTACCTGCCGGTCGAGGCGTTGGTGGAGGGTGGATCCTGAAGGACTAAGGCGAGGCGTTGGACTAAAGAATGTCCACATGTCCGACATTACCATGAGATCGCTGGAGCGTCCTGTCCTTGCCTGCGTGGACATGGGAGAAGGATTACTGGCAGTGGTACCTTTATTCCGTTGTGCTGTGACACCACCCTTAAACGCACTGTAAAGCATAGTTGCCAGCTTGTTCTGCAAGTGCTGCATCCTTTCTGCCTTCTGGTGAGTTGGTAACATGTCCGCCACTTTGTGCTTATACCGAGGGTCTAGTAGCGTGGCCACCCAATACAGATCATTCCCCTTGAGTTTTTTTGATACGGGGGTCCCTCAACAGGCTGGACAGCATGAAAGCCGCCATCTGCACAAATTTGGATGCAGACATATTATCCATCTCCTCTTGCTCTTCCTCAGTGATGTCAGGTAAGTTCTCCTCCTCCCCCCAGCCACGAAGAATACCATGGGAATGTTGAGTAGCACAAGCCCAGTGCGATGCCTGCTGCGGTTGTTCTTCTGCCGCCTCCTCCTCAAAAAAAAAAACACTTTCCTTATCATCTGACTACTCTTCCCCACACGACTTTTCCTCCTCCTCCTCTGTGCTGCCGCAGGTGTTGAGGAAACATCTGTTTCTGCTGAGAATTAATCCCACAACTCTTCCTCCTGTTCCTGTTCACGCTCCTCCACAGCTTGATCCACCATTCTACGCACAGCACTCTCCAGGAAGAAAGCCTATGGGATCAAGTCGCTGGTGGTGCCTTCACTGCGACTCACCATGTTTGTCACCTCCTCGAAAGGCTGCATGAGCCTGCAGGCATTTCCCATGAGTGTCCAGTACTTCAGCCAGAACATCCCCATCTCCCCAGAGCATGTACTTTTACTGTAGTTGTAGAGATACTGGTTGACGGCTTTCTCCTGTTGTAGCAGGCAGTTAAACATAAGCAGTGTTGAATTCCAGCGAGTTGGGCTATCGCAAATCAAGCGCCTCACTGGCAAGTTGTTTCTCCGCTGAATATCGGCCAAGTGTGCCATGGCCGTGTAAGACCGCCTGAAATGCCCACACACTTTCCTGGACTGCTTTAGCACGTCCTGTAAGCCTGGGTACTTACACACAAATCTCTGAATTATTAGATTCAGCACATTTGCCATGCAGGGTACATGAGTCAACTTTACCAAATTCAAAGCCAAAATGGGATTGCTGCCGTTGTCACACACCACGTTGCCAATCTCCAGTTGGTGCGGGGTCAACCACTGATCCACCTGTTTGTTAAGAGCAGCCAGGAGAGCTGCTCCAGTGTGACTCTCCGCTTTGAGGCAAGACATGTCTAAGATGGCGTGACACCGTCGTACCTGGCATGCAGCATAGGCTCTGGGGAGCTTGGGCTGTGTAGCTGGAGAGGAGATTGCAGCACCAGTAGAGTAGCACTGCCACTCAGCCAAGGAGGAGGAGGACGACGACAGCCAAGAGGATATAGCAGATGGAGTAGGAGGAGAAGGAGAGGAGGTGGCAGCAGGCCTGCCTGCAAGCCGTGGAGGAGTCACAGCTAGGTCCACTACACAGCCACGTACTCCCTGCTTGCCAGCAGTCACCAGGTTGACCCAATGGGCTGTGTAAGTAATGTACCTGCCCGGACCGTGCTTGGCAGACCAGGCATCCGTGGTCAGATGGACCCTTGACCCAATGCTGTGTCCCAGAGATGACACCACTTGCCTTTCAACTTCATGGTACAGTTTGGGTATCACCTTTTTTGAGAAATAATTGCGGCTTGGTATCTTCCACTGCGGTGTCCCGATGACTACACATTTTCGGAAGGCCTCAGAGTCCTTCAGCTGGCATGGTAACAGCTGGCAATATAACAGTTCAGCCAAGCCAGCTGTTAGACGCCGGGCAAGGGGGTGACTGGCAGACATTGGCTTCTTCTGCTCAAAGATTTATTTCACGGACACCTGGCTGCTGTGGGCACAGGAACCTCTCAAGGTGAGAGGCGGAGTGGAGGAGGGTGGCTGTGAAGGTGCAAGGGAGAAAGCGGCTGAAGATGATGCACCTGAAGGAGGAAGAGGAGAAGGAGGGTGGCTTTGCTTTTGTGTGCTGCTTTTCCTCAGGTTGTCTTCCACCTAAAGAAAAGCCAGTTTGTGCTTTTTCTCCATGTGCCTTCGTAAGGCAGTTGGCCCTACGCGGGTGTTGGCCTTTCCACGGCTTAATTTTTGGTGGCAGAGAGAACAGATGGCATTGCTACGATCTGAGGCAGACACACAAAAAATTTCCACACCGTTGAGCCCTGGGGTGAAGGCACTATGGTGGCATCAGCAGCTGACGTTGAAGGGCATGTTGGCTGGCTGTCCACAGGTGGCGATACATGGTGCTGGACACTGCCACCAGCTGTTTCTGATGATGAGATCTCCCTGCTTCTTTCAGGAACTCATCTCCTCCTACTCCTCTCTGACTCCCCCTCTGAACTGTCCCCTTGGTCATCTTGTCTATTAGGATCCCACGTGGCATCCATGGCAGTATCATCATCATAATCATCCTCCCCAGCTTCGCTTGTATCAGACACCTCCAAAACTGCATGAACAGCAGGTACTGTATCATCCTCCTCCTCACACCTTACGTCCATAGTGTCGCCTAACTCAGACATATGAGGTGGTGTAACTTGTTTAGCGCCTTCATCTTGTTGTAACAATAATGGCTGTGAATCAGTGAATTCCCCACCAAATAACTCCTGTGAAGTGTCAAATGTAGCGGATGTGGTGCTTGGAGTAGCGCTGGTGGCTGCGGAAGATGAGGTGTTCTGTGTTAAATAGTCAACCACGTCCTGACAATCTTGGGAGTTGCACATTTACACCGAGGCTCAGGACGCATTCTGCTAAAGGAAGGAAATAGGCTGAGCCTTTGTGTAGTGATGTCACGGGATGCCTGGTCTGGCTGCGGGTGTTTGGGGTGAACGTGTGAGAGGGTGATGCCGCCGGGCAGCTCTGCTGCTGGAAGCTTGGCTGTCGGATGGTGGTTTGGCGTAAGGAGTTACGCTATAAGACCTGCTTGACACTGTGTGCCCGTCTATAACTTCATTACTGTCTTTTTGATGTGCCTGAATTCAAGTATACTTTTGGTGAGCAGGGATACGTAGGGGGGAGTGTGACCCCCCAACCTGCATGTGGTGATAGGACTCCCTTGCACATTGTGGATGTTTGATACAGGGTGTACTAGTGTTAAAGGATCACACGCTATGTGCCTATCTTTCTGACCTAGGTATATGAACAGGTGCAAACATTGAAAGAAAATTCCGGATGCGCTGCTGCGATTGGACTTCTTGCTTTGAGGGGAACTGTCAAGTTACACTTGTTGGCAGTCAGCTGCATACCGGGTGACTTATTAGGAAGGGTGGTGAGCGCTGTATCTGCTTGAAACGTAAATCTTGGGAGTTGATGGCACGTGCCTTCTTCTGAGCACTGTACTTTGGTCCAGGAAATCACGTCAGCACAACCTCGAACAGACCTGCTGGGTGGCCTGCCTCTGGGTCTGCCTCTACCTGTTTTGTCCATATCGGGGGGAATAAAGTGAAAGGTATGCACTGAATTGACTAATACAATGTGCAGTCACAGAGGTGCAGTGGAAGGTATGTAGTGACTGGTATTACAATACAATGTGCAGCTGTCACAGAGGTGCAGTAAACAGGTATGCACAGACTGGTATATAAAACAGCGTGTGGTCACACAGGTGCAGTGAACAGATATGCAGTGACTGGTATTACAAATGTGCAGCTGTCACACACACAGGTACCCTGAACAGGTATGCAGTGACTAGTATTACAATTGTGCAGCTGTCACACACACAGGTACCCTGAACAGGTATGCAGTGTAGTAATTTTGTTGTAGCCAAAGATGCTTTGTATGGATATAAGATTGTACATTTGATATGTGCTAATGTATGAAATGTGATACTTTTATGATGGGTGTCTAATGACTTACATTATGCATGGTGCTATATAAGTTACAATGAGGTCAAGGCTGAAATTAGCGTAAGTCACAATAGGGACAAGCCTAGAGGCACCACTGTGCTGAAAGGCAGCTGTCACGTTTTGTGAACCCAAGCGTTTGTAGTGTAGATTGACCACATAAATAAAGAATTGTTTGAAATTTAGTAGTTTAAACAAATGGTATCTTGCTCAATATTAGGCTTGCTCATGAGCAGCTGTAAGGCAGTGCATTAATTGCTTGTCAGCTTCTCCTTTGAATGTCCTATGCGCTTGCTAGCAGTGAAAATGGGGTCTGTCCCTTGGAAGCAAATCTGAGCATGGTTGCAGCAGCTTTCAGGCACAACATGAGTTTTCTTCCAACTGGGTATCTGCATCATGTGTCAAACACTGGCATGTGAGCTGCTAAAGCTGCCATTTGGCTTTATTAAATTGTACTCACTGGCCAGCACCAGGGAAGTAGGGATGCTCGCTGATTCCGGCCGGAATTAGTTCAATTCTGATTCCGGCGGTCGGAACGGAATTACTGAACCTGTAAAACGGAATTCCGTTCTCTCTCTCTCTCTCTCCCCCTCCTCCTCCTCTAAGAGGGAGGAGGGTATCATCTTCCAGGGAATTGTAGTTTTTCAAAAGCCAGCTTACATACAGTGGCTGGGATTTGAACCAAGGTCTCAGTGTGTGGTAGGCAGCTGACTTATCTGCTATACCACCAACAACACTACATGCTGAAGCCAGCCTAGCATGTACCATTATGATCAATCCAAGAGAAAAAGTAGCATGCTTAAGGATTTGTAACATGTCAAAAACCATCTCACCGTGGCTGGGCATTGAACCCAGGTCTCAGTGTGTGGTAGGCAACTGACTTATCCGCTATACCACCAACAACACTACATGCTGAAGCCAGCCTAGCATGTACCATTATGATCAATCCAAGAAAAAAAGTAGCATGCTTAAGGATTTGTAGCATGTCAAAAACCAACTCACCGTGGCTGGGAATTGAACCCAGGTCTCAGTGTGTGGTAGGCAACTGACTTATCCGCTATACCACCAACACTACATGCTGAAGCCAGCCTAGCATGTACCATTATGATCAATCCAAGAGAAAAAGTAGCATGCTTAAGGATTTGTAGCATGTCAAAAACCAACTCACCGTGGCTGGGAATTGAACCCAGGTCTCAGTGTGTGTTAGGCAACTGACTTATCCGCTATACCACCAACACCACTCCCAGCCACGGTGAGTTGGCTTTTGACATGCTACAAATCCTTAAGCACGCTACTTTTTCTCTTGGATTGATCATAATGGTACATGCTAGGCTGGCTTCAGATTTTTTCTGACGGAATCCGGAATTCCGCGGAATTTTCATAGCGACGGAATTTAAGAGTAACGGGATCCGTGATTTACGGCGGAACGGAATTTGCTGGTTCCGATCATCCCTACAGGGAAGGTTGATTGCCCAGCAAGCTTGCAATTCAGCCCCCTGGGTAAAAGAAGCTCAAGAACTTGAGGGGTTTACACTGGGCCCAAAAGTGATATGAGGGGGAGAGGGCGGTGGCAGTTCAGATTCAGTTTGATTTTTTTCATGTTTCCTTTTCCTCTGTCCACTTTAAGACAAAGCCTTGTGTAAACCTGGTCACCTGTGATGTTTCTTCTACTGATAAATTGCTCATTCAATTTTCTGGGCAAAAGCCCTCATAACCCAACAAAGCAGTTGAATCTAGAACTGATACATGCCCACTCCATGACACTACCACCATGCTTCACTGATGAGGTGGTGTGCTTAGGATCACAAGCAGTTCCTTTCATTCTCCATACTCTTCTCCTTCCCATCACTCTGGTACAAGTTTATCTTGGCATCATCTGTCCATAGGATGTTGTTCTAGAACTGTAATGGTTTTTTTAGATGTTGTTTGGCAAATTGTTTGCCTTCCTGTTTTTGAGGCTCACCAATGGTTTACGTCTTGTGGTGAACCCTCTGTATTCACTCTGTGAAGTCTTCTCTTGATTGTTGACTTTGACACACATACACCTATTTCCTGAAGAGTGTTCTTAATCTGGCCAACTGTTGTGAAGGGTGTTTTCTTCAATAGGGAAACAATTCTTCAGGTCATACACCACAGTTGTTTTCCATGGTCTTCAGTGTCTTTTGGTGTTGCTGAGCTCTCAGGTGCATTCCTTCTTTTTAAGAATGTTCCAAACAGTTGTTTTGGCTATGCCTAATATTTTTGCTATATCTCTGATGGTTTTTTCTTCACCCTAATGCAGTGATCTGCAAACTTGGCTCTCCAGCTGTTAAGGAACTACAAGTCCCAAAATGCATTGCAGGAGTCTGACAGCCACAGTCATGATCCATAAAGGCAAATGCATTGTGGGACTTGTAGTTCCTTAACAGCTGGAGAGCCAAGTTTGCAGATCACTGACCTAATGATGGCTAGCTTCACTGATAGTGACAGCTTTTTGGATCTCATCTTGAGAGTTGACAGCAACAGATTCCAAATGCAAATGGCACACTTGAAATTAACTCTGGACCTTTTATCATTTTTGTAATTGTGATAATAAGGGAATAATACACACCTGACCAGGGAACAGCTGAGAAACCAATTGTCACATTACTTTTGCTCCCTTAAAGAGTAGGAGACACATATACAAACTGTTGTCATTTCTACACTATTCACCTGATTTGGATGTAAATACCCTCAAATTACAGCTGATAGTCTGCAGTTAAAGCACATCATGTGTGTTTCATTTCAAATCCATTGTGATTGTGTATAGAGCCAAAATTGCTAGAATTGTCAATGTTCCAATATTTATGGACCTGACTGTACATTTGTAAATAAATAAATTAAATTAATCATTATACACAGTTCTGACTAATGAAGATTAAGGAGATTATCGTTTTATTATTGTCCAGTGTAAATGCCTATACATTCTATCCTGAATCCTACTTAATTTAAGAGAATTAAACTTCTCAAATTTTTAGGGAGATAATTTATTTGATACAAAAAAGGGTTTAATCGCCTTTAAAGTCATACATGCAGTTATTCATGCTAATGGGTTTCTGCCAAACAGAACATTAAAAAAAGGATAAAATGGAAAAGCTTAGGTTACGCATTTTTCTACAATGCATAATTGTCTGGCCAACACACATTAGTAAAATGCACATGAGAGCATCTATAAAAATGCATGGAAAACTCCAATCACAAATCATTAGGCAAAAGCAAAATACTCTGCTATGAGACACTAATCTGTGTGTGCTTCTCAATCTGCAATTCCATTCCGTTAACTTTCAGAAAGACACTAAAGGATTTGATTTGTACAAAGAAGTCAGATTCTTAGAAAGTCTTGTCTGTACATTTAAGTTGATCACTGACTTCACTTGCTATGTCTAGAGACTTTTAATCAGCTGTAAATTATGTTTTTTTTCAGGAATGTGTCATAGTCTGTTTGGCAATGGCAGCACCTTGGTTTGTGATAATTGAAAATCACATGAAAATTAGTGGCATGTCCACTCAGACATTCAAAGTGAATGCCAGCACAAGTTTTTGTAGATTTTAAATAGCACAAGAAAAGCTTAAAACCCTTGTCAGGATTTTGTTACTGTTTACATTGTTGTTAAAGAATGTTCTTATTATTTCATATGCTGGTGACACCAGTCTCTCTTTGCTGTGAGCTTGGCTACCTGTGAGCTATTCTTTCATCACTGCAAAACCATGTACAATGTCAGGGAACCTTATGTACAGAGAATCTTGTAGTTCACAGTTCTCTGTTCACTACCACTATTGTTCCCATCGGGCAACAAGCAATATCATCACATCTGGCTATTGCAGACCTAGGGTGATTGCGGCTGTTTCTTACACTGATATATCAGATTAACATCACCAATATATGCTTAAAGCGGTATAAACCTCTGACATAATATTCAATAAAAACATGTTTTCCTATTTTTTATATCCCATACAGTTATCATATTGGCTTTTGTGCATAAGTATTATTATTAATTTAGACATTGCAAGTTCCCAAAGTACAATTTTTTGGCTCTGAGAGCTGCCATTGCATTTTATTCATAACTGGTGTATTCATATTGTAATGTACTCAGAAATGTTTTCTGAGTAGCTGTCGGTGTTCTTGAGTGTCTGCATTGCCTGCATTGAATGTTGACATTCCTCACTTGATACAATGAAGTAAATACAAGTTAATGTTATCTCCAGTTCGGATGTATTCAGCTTTTCCTGCAGGGAGCTTGTAAGTCCTGTGTTTAACTGGTTGAATGCTGTTCTAGTAAAAAATGGTGGTAGAATATAATATGCTGTAAATAATCTTTTAGAGCAAATAAGAAATTATGGGTTTCATACCACTTTAAGGTACTCTTAATAACTGTTCACTCATCTTCTATTCAATATAATTTCCATCTCTTTGCAATTGAAAAAGTACTAAAAAGTTGGTGAAAAAGTACTAAAAATAAATAAAAAAATATTCAGAGTATTTTTTTTTGCATGGGGATGGCTTAAATGTCATTTTATTTAGAAGTTGTGAACATATGACCTAGGAAAAAACTAAGGAGAAAAAGTGAATTGCAAATGGCCCTTAGAGTACTATGGCTTCAATTCATCAAAGGGTGTTCGATAACAAAATCCCAGTCCTTAAAATACCACATTCAGTATTTTACACTTCACTGTGCTAATTCATCAATATTTTCACATGTGTGGTAGAGGTTCGTTAAGTTACCGAAGTACTACGGCTTCAGTTCATCAAAGGCTGTTCGATAACAGCAGAGTGGCGCAGAGCAGCTTGCAATGTCCCTGTGTTGTTACAAGCTGATAACAATAGAAGGCATCCAGACATCCCTTTACATGTAAACGTGTTATATTTACTGTTACTTATACTGCCTTTGTTGCTCTGAATCTGTCCATCAGTGTTTCTTAACATTTTACTTATTTGCCACAACGTAGATAAACTTCCTGGAGACATTACAGATGCCATGCTTGGTGATTTCACCACTTGCATCTTTGCATATTCAAACAGGGACTCAAAGGGTTACACCACCGAAGGGTATCTGGGGATATCTTTTGCCCCGTTCTCTCTGCTCACTGCCTGGGGGGCCTGGAAGCTTGTGTGGAGACAGGGGCGTAACTAGAAATCACTGGGCCCCCCTGCGAATATTTGGATGGGCCCCCCCCCCCCATAGGTGCCAAATAATCGTAATGGGGCAGCGTTTCACTGTAAACTAATTGTAAAGTGGGCAGCATTTTACCAGACAATCCTAATGTGGGCCAGAAAATCGTAATGTGGGCAGAGTTCACCAGAAAATCGTAATGTGGGCCTTTAGAAAATCATAATGTGGGCAGAGTTCACCAGAAAATCGTAATGTGGGCACCAGTCACCAGAAAATTGTAACGTGGACAGCATTCACCAGACAATCGTAATGTGGGCAGCGTTCACCAGAAAATCATAATGTGGGCAGAGTTCACCAGAAAATCATAATGTGGGCAGAGTTCACCAGAAACTCGTAATGTGGGCACCAGCCACCAGAAAATCGTAACGTGAGCAGCAGTCACCAGAAAATTGTAACGTGGACAGCATTCACCAGACAATCGTAATGTGGGCAGCGTTCACCAGAATATCGTAATGTGGGACAGAAAATCGTAATGTGGGCAGAGTTCACCAGAAAATCGCAATGTGGGCAGCAGTCACCAGAAAATCGCCATGTGGGCAGCAGTCACCAGAAAATCGCAATGTGGGCATCAGTCACCAGAAAATCCTAATGTGGGCAGCAGTCACCAGAATATCGTAATGTGGGCAGCAGTCACCAGAAAATCCTAATGTGGGCAGCAGTCAGTCACCAGAATATCATAATGTGGGCAGCACACACCAGAAAATCCTAATGTGGGCAGCAGTCACCAGAAAATCCTTATGTGGGCAGCAGTCACCAGAAAATCGCAATGTGGGCAGCAGTCACCAGAAAATCGCAATGTGGGCAACAGTCACCAGAAAATCGCAATGTGGGCAGCAGTCACCAGAAAATCCTAATGTGGGCAGCATACACCAGAAAATCGTAATGTGGGCAGCAGACACTAGAAAATCGCAATTTGGGCAGCAGACACCTGAAAATCGTAATGTGGGCAGCAGACACCTGAAAATCATAATATGGGCAGCAGACACCAGAAAATCGCAATGTGGGCAGCAGACACCTGAAAATCGTAATGTGGGCAGCAGTGACCAGAAAAGCACAATGTGGGCAGCAGACACCTGAAAATCCCCCTGCAGATTTTCAGAGCGGCCCCCCCCCCCCCCCGGGGCCCGCTCGTGGCCGGTTTTTGGGAGCTGGAGGGGTGGCAGCATGAGGGGAAAGCCTTGCCCACAGTCGGCGGGGAGAGGGGAAGTTCCCCCCTCTCCCTCACCTCGGGGCTCTCCCCTCTGCGCCCCCCTCCAGCTAGTGAATGTGTGTGGGCAGTGGGCAGCAGTGGCGGCGGGATACATACCTTCTTCCTTGCGTTCCATCGCCGCCTTCTCGCTCTAGCGGCTGACGTCACTTCCGGAAGCGGAAGCGGAAGCGGAAGTGTGCCACCCCCCGAGACACTCATATAGCCGGTGGTCATTGCTTCATTGTGATACGCAAGCCCCTTCACCATGGCAAGGTAATGATCACAAAGGGGAATGGGCACATGTACATGCCTTTTGTTTTGTTGTTGCAGCCGCAGTGCAGCCAGAAAAATTAGGCAGGCATGTACATGCACCAGAAAAATTATTATAGCGGCCTAAAAAATTCAGGAATCTGCCTGCAGTCTTGGACCCTGTTGGTGGTGGCGGAGAAGGCAGTCAAGCGGCCTGCAGGCAGAGGTGCTGTGTGGGGAGCGACTTAGTCTTGGGCCAGGCAGCCAGTCACATGGCGTGCAGGCAGAGATGCTGTGTGTGGGGACTGACTTAGTCTTCGGGTGGGCAGTAGCCCTCCGGGATCCATGCCTCATTCATTTTGATAAAGGTGAGGTACTGAACACTTTTGTGACTTAGGCGACTTCTCTTCTCAGTGACAATGCCTCCAGCTGCGCTGAAGGTCCTTTCTGACAGGACGCTTGAGGCAGGGCAAGACAGAAGTTGGATGGCAAATTGGGACAGCTCTGGCCACAGGTCAAGCCTGTGCACCCAGTAGTCCAAGGGTTCATCGCTGATCACATTGTCTACATCCACACTTAAGGCCAGGTATTTGGCTAGCTGCCGGTCCAGGCATTGGTGGAGGGTGGATCCGGAAGCGCTAAGGCAAGGCATTGGACTAAGAAATGTCCGCATGTCAGACATCACCATGAGATCGCTGGAGCGTCCTGTCCTTGCCTGCGTGGACATAGGAGGAAGATTACTGGCAGTGGTACCTTTATTGCGTTGTGCTGTGGCATCACCCTTAAACGCATTGTTAAGCATAGTTGCCAGCTTGTTCTGCATGTGCTGCATCCTTTCTGCCTTCTGGTGAGTTGGTAACATGTCCGCCACTTTGTGCCAATACCGAGGGTCTAGTAGTGTGGTCGCCCAGTACAGCTCATTCCCCTTGAGTTTTTTTATACGAGGGTCCCTCATCAGGCTGGACAGCATAAAAGACGCCATCTGCACACAGTTGGATGCAGACGTGCTATCTATCTCCTCTTGCTCTTCCTCAGTGACGTCAGGTAAGTACTCCTCCTCCCCCCAGCCACGAACAATACCACGGGAGGGTCGAGCAGCACAAGCCCCCTGCGATGCCTACTGCGGTTGTTCTTCTCCTCCTCCTCCTCCGAATAAACACCTTCCTCATCATCCGAGTCTGACTCCTCTTCTGATTCTGATGAAAATTGCTCCCACAACTGTTCCTGCCGTAACTGTTCCTCTTCATGCTCCTCCACAGCTCGATCCACTACTCAATGCACGGCACTACGCCTTCACTGCGACTCACCAGGTTGGTCACCTCCTCAAACGGCCGCATGAGCCTGCATGCATTTCGCATCAGTGTCCAGTTCGGGGGCCAGAACATCCCCATCTCCCCAGATTGTGTCCTTCTACTGAAATTGTAGAGGTACTGGGTGACGGCTTTCTCTTGTTCTAGCAGGCAAGAGAACATGACCAGGGTTGAATTCTAGCGAGTCGGGCTATCACATATCAAGCGTCTAACCGGCAAGTTGTTTCTCCGCTGAATGTGTGCAAAGCGTGCCATGGCCATGTAAGACCGCCTGAAATGCCCACACAACTTCCTGGCCTGCTTCAGGACGTCCTCTAAGCCTGGGTACTTTGACAAAAATCTTTGAATGACTAGATTCAGCACATGTGCCATGCAGGGTACATGTGTCAGCTTTCCCAAATTCAAAGCGGAAAGAAGATTGCTGCCGTTGTCACACACCACGTTGCCGATCTCTAGCTGGTGCGGGGTCAGCCACTGATCCACCTGTTGGTTAAGAGCAGCCAGGAGAGCTGCTCCAGTGTGACTCTCTGCTTTGAGGCAAGACATGTCTAAGATGGCGTGACACCGTCGTACCTGGCATGCAGCATAGCCAGGAGGAGAGGAGGTGGCAGGAGGCCTGCCTGCAAGCTGTGGAGGTGTCACAAGTTAGTCCACTGCACAGCCACGTACTCCCTGCTTGCCATCGGTCACCAGGTTGACACAATGGGCTGTGTAAGTAATGTAGCAGCCCTGATCGTGCTTGGCAGACCAGGCATCCGTGGTCAGGTGGACCCTTGAGCCCCACGCTGTGTGCCAGAGATGACACCACTTGCCCCTCAACTTCACGGTATAGTTTGGGTATCACCTTTTCAGAGGAATAATTGCTGCCTGGTATCTTCCACTGCGGTGTCCCAATGGCCACAAATTTACGGAAGGCCTCAGTGTCCACCAGCTTGTATGGTAACAGCTGGCGAGCTAACAGTTCCGCCACGCCAGCTGTCAGACGCCGGGCAAGGGGGTGACTGGCAGTAATTGGCTTCTTCCACTCAAAGATTTCCTTCAAGGACACCTGGCTGCTGTGGGCAGAGGAGCAGGAACCGCTCAAGGGCAGATGCAAAGTGGAGGAGGGTGGTGTGAAGGTGCAAGGGAGAAAATGGCTGAAGATGCTGCACCTGAAGGAGGAAGAGGAGAAGAAGGGTATCTTATCTTTTGCGTGCAGCTTTTGCTCAGGTGCTCTTCCCATTGCAGTTTGTGCCTTTTCTCCATGTGCCTTTTGTAAGGCAGTTGTCCCTACGTGAGTGTTGGCCTTTCCACGGCTCAATTTTTGGAGACAGAGACAACAGGTGGCATTGCTCCGATCTGAGACAGACACATTAAAAAATTTCCAAACCGCTGAGCCCCCCTGGGGTGATGGCACTATGGTGGCATCAGCAGCTGATGTTGAAGGGCATGTTGGCTGGCTGTACATAGGTGGCGATACATGGCGCCGGACACTGCCACCAGCTGTTTCTGATGATGAGCTCCCTCTGCTTCTTTCAGCAACTCGTCTCCTTCTACTCCTCTCTGACTCCCCCTCTGAACTGTCCCCCTGTTCATCTCCTCTATTAGGAACATACGTGTGATCCGTATCATCGTCATCATCATAATCATCCTGCCCAGCTTCGCTTGCCTCAGACACCTCAAAAAATGCACCTACAGCAGGTACTTCATCATCTTCACACGTTACGTCAATAGTGTTGTCGCCTAACTTAGACATATGAGGTGGTGTAACTTGCTTAGAACCTTCATTTGGTTGTAACAATAATGGCTGTGAATCAGTTAATTCCCCACCAATTAACTCCTGTGAAGTGTCAAATGCAATGGAAATGGTGCATGTAGTAGCGCTGGTGGCTGCGGAAGATGAGGTGTTCTGTGTTAAATAATCAGCCACGTCTTGACAATCTAGGGAGTTGATGGGATGTGCCTTCTTCTGAGCACTGTACTTTGGTCGAGGGCCGCTCAAAATCACATCAACACGACCTCGCACAGACCTGCCCGGTGGCCTTCCTCTGGGTCTGCCTCTACCTCTGCCTGTTTTGTGCGTTGTGTCCATATCGGGGGGGGGGGGGGGGTTGAAGTGAAAGATATGCACTGACTTGACTAATACAATGTGCAGTCACACAGGTGCAGTTAACAGGTATGCACGGAGTGTTATATCACACTGCGTGCACTCATGTAGGTAGGTGGGTGCATTGAACACAACAGGTAGGTATATGCAGTGATGAGGTGGGTGCACTGAACACAACAGGTAGGTATATGCAGTGATGGGTATTACAATGTGCACCTGTCACACACAGACAGGTAGCGGACAGGCACAGTGACACTGCGCGCGCTCATGTAGGTAGGTGGGTGCACTGTGAACAACAGGTAGGTAGGTAGGTATATGCAGTACTGGGTAATACAATGTGCACCGGTCACACACAGACAGGTAGCGGACAGGCACAGTGACACTGCGTGCGCTCAACTCGCATAGGTAGGTGGGTGCACTGTGAACAACAGGTAGGTAGGTATATGCAGTAATGGGTATTACAATGTGCACCTGTCACACACACAGGTAGTCACTGAATGTGCAGGGCCTGGCAGTGGCACACACACAGTATGAATTATCAAGGGTGTCTATGCAACACAAGTGTCAGTGGGACACACAGAAAAAAAAATAGATCACAAGATCAAGATTAGCTCTCAAAAGATCTGTTGTGGGGTGCTATTTTAGCAATAAGAATCAGCAAGGAGCAAGCTAAGAAGCCTACAAGAGCCTAACTAATCTTTCCCCATGAGAGTCTGCAGCAGCAGCTGTCCCTTCTCTATTTACTGCAGGCACACAAGTGAGTATAATGACTGGCGGTGCCTGCCTTTTATAAGGGGGGGGGGGTGGCTCCAGGAGGGAGTGTAGCCTGATTGGCTACAATGTGCCTGCTGACTGTGATGTAGAGGGTCAAAGTTGACCCTAATGGTGCATTATGGGGGCGAACTGAACTTTCTGAAAAGTTTGCGGTTCTCCGCCATCGCGAACCACCAGAAGTTTCCCGGGAACCGTTTGCCGGCGAACCGTTCAGGCCATCTCTGCATTTTACTATCAGAATGAACTAGTAGAGCATTGGAAATTGTACAGATATTCTACTAACAGCTATCCCCAGCACCCTTTTCACATATACAGATGAAACTGCTCTGTGTGATTTAGAAATGCCTTTTGATCTTACTTTACTTTTTTTGCACAATTTGAAATGATATACATTTATTTCTCTGGTAAACGGCTGTCCTTACAAAATTCTTGTTGCTTAACTCTGTAAGTGTAATATTAGAATGTTGCCATTTCAATAGATTTTAACAACTGTCGGGCTGCTTTGGCATATATGAAATTCACTCAAAGTAAAAACTTATTTATCTGCAACAAAATAGCTGACATAAAGAAGAATTTCACAAAAAGCCACTGGACTGGGAATGAAATAGAAGTAAAATTGAAATGCAGACCTATTGTGTGTCCTTTTTTTTAGCAGCAAACACGTGAATAGTGCTGAGTCTCTGGCCCATATGCAATTTACTCTTTCACCTGAGTTTTCTCCTAGGAGATAATTTTTCATTTTCTATTTAAAATAACTTTCCAGCACCTTTCAACCAAAAAAATACCGAAAAGTAAATGAAAAAGTACTATCAAACTTACTTTGAGTGTTTTCTTTCTTTCTGGTGGTATTAAAATGCATTTTATTGACAAATTTAAAAATATCACCTAGGAGAAAACTCAGGAGAAAAAGTTAATTGCATATGGGCCTCTGTCTTCTTGCTTTCTAACAAATGCCTGTAGATGAATCTGGAGACATTGGTTAGCTTGAACAATGGATCCAAAGGTAACAATCATTCCAAGGAACAAAAAATCAGCCTAGGAGTGCCCACTTATCATTGTTAGCAGAAAGAAGCAGATAAAGACCTTCTGGAAGTTAATTTAAAGTCAAAGACTCACTGGCCCATATACAACTAAAGCTGGACATACACTAGGCCGATTCCCCGCCGATCGACAGCAGATTCGATTACTGAGATCGAATCTGCTGTCAAATCGTTAACGTTAACGCTAAATTTCGATCTATTTTGTCCCAAAATAGATCGATCCCGTCGATCGCTCTGTGCGGGAAATTACCGTTGATCGCCCGCGGGTAGGGAGTGCGTCGCAAGCGGCGTCCGAGTGCCCGAAGACCGACGCAATACAGCTGCAATACATTACCTGCTCCGCCGGCGAGTATCCCCCGGTTACCGGTGCTCCGTCTCCGCGCTGGGCTCCGGATCCAGCAGGCTTCACTTCTTCCTGTCCCGGCAGGAAGTTTAAACAGTAGAGGGCGCTCTACTGTTTAAACTTCCCCCAGACAGTAGGAACTGAAGCCTGCTGGATCCGGAGACCAAACCAGAGCGGAGAAGAAGACAGCGGAGATCGGGGGGAGTCGCGCCGGCCGGAGCAGGTAATGTAATGGGGGGGGGGGAGCGGCGGCAGCACCACCACCCCCACCATCACAGTTTGTGAACGGTTTCAGGCTGAAATCGATTCATAATCTATTTGCAGTAAAGGTAGCCATACGATCCCTCTCTGATCAGTTTCGATCAGAGAGGGATCTATCTGTTGGTCGAATCTGATGGCAAATCGACCAGTGTATGGCCACCTTCACTTTTTCCCCCGAGTTTTGTTCTAGGTGATATTTTCACAGTTCGTCAATCAAATGCCTTTTTAGCCACCAGCAAGCAAGAAAATACTGAACATAATTATGATGGTACTTTTTCACCTACTGTTGGTGCCTTTTCAGGCCCTTTTCGCAGTGCTCAGTTTTGTTGCAGAATAATCCTGCATGCCAACTCACTACCCATACTATTTTATAGGGCTGGTAAATGTACTGTGTTGTAAATGATTGTGTTATTCTAACTGCATGCAGGCTTTGTATTAAAGTCTATAGCCAGTCTCCATTGTTCACCCTCATTATAATGCATGTGTTTTGCAACTGACCACTCTGCATCTAGCCTTATTTACCAAGTGCTGAAAAGTTATTTTAAAGTGAAGATGAAAAATTATGTGTGAAGGAAAATAGGTGTTTGATAATAAAAAGAAGTTATTGACATCACCTTAATTAATTTTATTTAATATTATATGGAATTATTTTTTGCCAGCAAACATTTTTTGAGATGAATACATGACTTGTCAGTTTCTAAGGGACACTTATTTGGTATATCCACATGACTGAGATATAGTTTAGGTGCCTAAGCCAGAATCTTATATCTCCATGTTTTAGTTTAGATAACTACTGTATATCACACTTATGCCTGGTACACACCATGTAACGTCCCATCAGATAGATGGGTCCATAGATAATTTCTGACAGATCTAATCGGATTTCCAATTGTTTTTCTGATCACTTCTATGCAAATCTATCAGAAAAATGATCAGAAAGACAATCAGAAATCAGATCGGACCTGTCAGAAATGATCTATTCAACCCATCTATCTGACGGGAAATTGCATGGTGTGTACCAGGCTTTAGGGCCATATCGTGTTCAAGGTGATAAGTAGCTTGCAGATGTGAACTACTTATCACCTTGCCAATGCACAAAGATTACTGGCCAATCCTATTGCCAGTTTCCTTAGCGCAATAGCCGATCATTAGGGAGCATTATTCAGGTGAAAGCCTGAGTGAGGCTCCCATGTTATGGGAGATGGGGAGTGAGGCTGCTGCCTCGCTCTCCAGAGATGCCTGCAAACCCGCTGCCATCTTCTGCTGCTGCATCTGGTGTCTCCTTTAATAAGGAGACCCCCCCAGAGCTCCTCATCGGGCCATCCACACATCCAATCACCCCTGATTAGTTTACCTATCGCCACTAAACACCCTCCGCCTTTCACCTCAAGTCCCGACGCTGTAATTACAGTGCATCTCTCACTGTAATTACTGTCTACCGGAGCCCTGTCAATGCATCTTTGAAGCTTTGCTGGGGCTCCCCATTGGTCCACTGTCCTGCTAACTTTCTATTAGCAGGTCTAAGCTAACTCTTACT
Source organism: Hyperolius riggenbachi (assembly GCF_040937935.1). Lineage (NCBI taxonomy): Eukaryota > Metazoa > Chordata > Amphibia > Anura > Hyperoliidae > Hyperolius > Hyperolius riggenbachi. The sequence continues at coordinate 153,534,552 of NC_090650.1, read as the reverse complement.
TCTGACGGAAGGCAACGCTTCCCAGCAGGAAGGAGCATGCAAAATGCAATCGGAAAGAGTGTAAAGAACTCGCTGGACGATAATATCGCCCAAGCCAGTTCTTTACCAAGGGGGGGGGGGGGGGGGGGTGATACATGTAATTATTGCCTAATTTAAGAGTATTAAGTTTAAGTTCAATTTAATTAGGTTCCACAATAGGATATGGCTCTTAGGCCTGGTGCACACCAGAGGAGTTTTTCTGAGCGTTTTGAGTTTTTAAATCTGCTGCTAATGTTATCCTATGTGTCTGTGCACACTGGAGCAATGAGGTTTTGTAAAGAAAAACATAGCATTACATTGGGAAGAGCTTTTAGAGGTTTCAAAAGCTCTTCCCAATGTAATGCTGTGGTTTTTTTTACAAAGCCTCATTGCTCCAGTGTGCACAGACACATAGGATAACATTAGCAGCAGATTTAAAAACTCAAAACGCTCAGAAAAACTCATCTGGTGTGCACCAGGCCTATGTGGGATTCTCATGAGATCAGCAGCCAATTCCTGCCATAAAGCCACATTAGGCAAGAACGTGAATTTTCTGTAAAAACAATCGTAAATAGAAGTAAAAATGACAATATGATCTTTTGATTGATTTTAGCCATTAATAGCAAAATATTGCTGGCAGATTTTAAATGCAGGGAAATGAAATGCATCTCTACCTGTCGTTATTGCAGCTGTACATATTTGCCAACTGTTTTGCAAGGTACCACTGTACAGCCGTAACAAGACCATATAGGAATCCCTGGCAGATATACCAAAGGGATGTTCTGTAAAAACAGCCATAAATAGAAGTAAACTGTAAATAGAATCATTTTTACCCTTGTTTACAATTGTTTTTGTAATTGAATGTACCCGATTTGCAAACATGATTCACAAGATTCTTGCAGACTGATTGGAAAATTGACAAAAATCTTGTGAAACATCCATAATTAAATTTACTCATTCCTTGCAGGTGGTTGTGGAGTAGAAGTGTTTGTGGACCCTAGGCAGCCAAGGCATTCTAAGTTTTCATTTGGGGATCAAAATTAGTAATACATTTTAGTTGCCTTATTGATCAGGGAGCAATTGAAACTAATTTATTATATGATGATATGCATGTATGCTTTTATGAGCAAAGCTGTGCAAGCCTTGACTTTTAATCTGCTAGTTTGATGATCTGAACCAACAATTTAATTTCCAAGCTAGTGTTATATTATTTTACATGAGTCATGCTATGTGATGTTGCATATCTGTATCATTTTCTCCTGACATCCTTTTGCAAGTGGTACTGTGAATTATGTAGTAAAATGATTTGCTGCAGCAATGAAAATTAACTGCTACAACAGGCAGAATTCCCTTATTATTATTTTAATGTACATAAACTACTTTCAGGTTTTCTATAGTAAGTCTTAAATAAGTGTTACTTTGTTTTACAGTGCCAGCAGCAAGATCTGCAATATGAGCCTAATTAACAGCCAGAAACAAATGTTCTTACAGGGCTCAAGCATGTGTGATATCATAAGTGAGATCTTGATAGCTGCTCCCATAGGATGCATGGAAAGTGATTAAATAATTGCAGATATATAAGTTAAAGTATGTATCTTTAAGGTCATAAGCCTTTCCAGAACAGCTGTTTAATTTTCTGTATTCTGAGAATAAATGTAAAAAGGAAGGCAGTGTTTTCTTTTTCCCTTTTTCAATTCATGATTGACTACTCTAATATGGGTTTACAACAACTGAGTAATTTAAATAAATATAAGGCATTGAGTCGTATAGGCAACATCATGTCATTAAATGCTGAATCGGATGTTTCTGAGCTAAAGCTGGTAGAATGTATGTAAAGTTCAATTAACTATTTACTGTGAACTTTGCATGGAAACTTTCATGGCTTCTCCCCATCATTCAGTTATTATCATTATTATTAATTGGATTTATATATTACTAACATATTATGGAGCGCTGTACAATAAATAAGCAGTGGCGTAGCTAAGGAGCTGTGGGCCCCCGATGCATGTTTTACAATAGGGCCCCCCAAGCACTCTATACATAACAATGGATACGGCGCACCTAAACCTGCCAATGGCAACTACAGAGTCAGAGGTGCAAGAAGGGGATGGGGAACAGTTTTGTTAATGATTACCACTATTCAAAGTATCTATAGAAGTGATTATTATGAGCACAGGACCAATAGAGAGCTAATACTGTAGTTGAAAAAGAGCTCTACGGGGCCCCTCTGCAACCCCTATTGCGACACCCCTGTAAATAAGGTTACAGACATTGATAATGAGGGTTACAGCTGAGCCAACACACAACAGACAATAAGGTACCCAATGCCAGATTATACACTGTAGTAATCTTCTCAGTGATTCAGGTTCATGTTACTCTGTGAGCAGGATCATGGCTGGCGCTACCATAGAGGCAAAGGGGGCAATTGCCCCAGGGCCTCCGACCTCTGCTGGCCCCCCCAGGTGGTCTTTCTGAATGTTCCCATATGCCTGCATGTTCAGCTCAGCTGCAGTGGCAGGCAGGCCCACACTGGCCAGGGGGGAAGGGTGGCAATTTCCCCACAGGCCACCTTTCATTCAGTGATTTAGGGCTGGTCTGGTGTCTGGTGTATTCAGGTTTGTTGTTGTAAGGCAATGTGAAACACTAGGCTAGCTGATAAAAGTGCAATTAGAGGGCAGGCAAGCTGGTAAATATACACAGCATGATGCAGAGCTTGCCTGGGGGGTCAGTGGGAAAATATCTGTCTGATCTCTCCCCATGTTATAATGACTGCATGTGTGGATAAGGTGTTAAAAAAGTTGAAAAGTTTTTGACAGTCCCTAGACTCCAGGAGGGCTGCTTTCTGACTTGTGTAAGAGACCAGCAGGGACAGGAGTCCTATTATTATTATTATTATTATTTATTGTATTTATAAAGCGCCAACATATTACGCAGCGCTGGACATTAATTTAGGTTATAGACAATATTTAGGGGTGACAAACAGCAATATGACAATACAGGAATACAAGAAAACCAGATCACACAGCACAGTATGAGTACAAGGTAATGCTGAGTCAGTCACTGGAGGGGAGCATGGAGATTAGGCAAGTTAGGTTCACTCAAATGCATAGCATGGGTGCACAGTAATGGAGGTGCATGATCAGGTAGGACACAAAAGGAGGAGGACCCTGCCCAAAGGCTTACAATCTAGAGGGAGAGGTAGGGACAAGAGAGGTAGGGGACCAGAGTTCAGCTGTGGGTTTAGAGCAATTGTGAGGGGTGGTAGGCCAGAGTGTAAAGGTGAGTTTTGAGGACCTTCTTGAAGGTGTTGAAGGAGGGGGCTGCCCTAATGGGTGGAGGTAGGGAGTTCCATAGTGTTGGAGCAGCTCTTGAGAAGTCTTGGAGGCGTGCATGGGACTTGGTGATGTGGGGGACGGTCAGGCGAAGTTCATTGGAGGAGCGGAGTGAGCGGCTTGGTGTGTATCTCTGAGTAAGATCAGAAATGTAGGTTGGACAGGTTTTGTGGACGGATTTGTAGGTCAGACACAATATCTTGAATCTGATTCTGGACCGGATAGGAAGCCAGTGAAGGGATTCACGGAGGGGAGCTGCCCTGGTGGGGCGATGGGAGCAGTGGATAATTCTGGCTGCCGCATTCATGATGGCCTGCAGTGGAGCTATTCGGGTCATAAGGAGACCAGACAGAGCATTGCAGTAGTCGAGGCGGGAAATTATGAGGGCATGGATGAGGTTTTGGTGGTGGCAGAGGTCAGGAAAGGGCGAATCTTACAGATGTTACGAAGGTGGAAGTTGCAGGACTTTGTGAGGTTTTGGATGTGGGGAGTGAAGGAGAGTGCAGAGTCCAGGGTGACACCCAGACAGCGGGCTTGAGAGGTAGGGCGAATGGTAGTGTGGTTAACAGTGACCTGCACATCTGGGAGGTCCAGGGATGACCGGAGTGGGAAGATCATAAATTCCGTTTTGTCTAGATTTAGTTTCAGGAACCTAGAGGACATCCAGGAGGAGATGGCAGATAGGCAGGAGGAGACCTTGTCCATGGTAGTGGTGGATATGTCAGGGGTGTGGAGGTAGATTTGGGTGTCATCTGCATACAGATGATAGTTAAAACCCATGGAGGAGATAACCTGGCCAATGGAGGATGTGTATAGGGAGAACAGTAGGGGGCCAAGGACCGAGCCTTGGGGGACTCCCACTGAGAGGTGGTTGGGGATGGACGAGGACTCATTGAAGGAGGTCGTGAAGGAACGGTTGGAGAGGTAGGATGAAAGCCAGGTCAGGGCGAGATCGTGAATGCCCATGAATTGGAGGGACTGGAGGAGTAGGGGATGATCTACTGTATCAAAAGCTGATCACAGACAAGTAGCCTCTGTGTAATGTAGGACTGCAATACAGATAAGCTCTCTGCACGATCTCAGGCTATTCTCAGTCTCTCTCCACTCCTCCTCTCTCTGGGCTAGTGCACACCAAAATCACAATAGCAATCGCTAGCAATTTGTGAGTGCGATTTTGTGAAGCAATTTTCAGAGCGATTTTTGAATGAATAGCTAAAAAAAATGCTTCATGCAGTGTGTTTGCGATTTTGAAAAAATCACAACGCTGCTGTGGGAACACCCTCATAGGGTAACATTAGCCAAACACTTTTCAAATCACTGTCGGTTTGAAAAGCGCTCAGAAGTCCTCTTGGTTGGCACCAGACCTCCCTCATTCACCTTTATTTCCCTCTTCCCCTAGTGCTGGCTGGCTGTCTGTGTCTTCTTGTCATACAGGAAAGCTAAATAAAAGTGCAATCCTGGTGATTTTTTTCAAATGTCTGAATAGTTGACTGAATAGCTTGTTGGAACATGGCATACGTAGCTTTGTGGGACATTCTTGGGCGACACTCTTGATTTCTTTACTGATTGATTCTGCTGGTATGTCTCTGTTCTTGTCCAAGGGGGTGTCCACCAACAAATGTCTGCAGAGGGGCCTGATATAGTTACACCCCTACCCAGCTGCCTTGTAATAACTCACCTGTCCCTGCAGCAGCTCCATCCCATGCTCCCTCTTCAGCCACGCTGCCTGCCTCTATGATCCTGCGCATGTTATTTACATGTAACATGTGCCGGATGGAGGTGACACAGGCAGCAGGGCTGAAGGCAAGGCACAGGATGGAGCAGCTGATACAGGTGAGTTATTATAAGGCAGATAAGCTACACAATGTGTGGGGGCCATGTGAGAAGTCTATGGGAGACCTTAGAGTGGCAGCAGTCAGTTCAGGGGGCTGACTTTGCTGGGGGTGTGTGTGGGGGGCCCCAAGTTACTTTTGCCCCAGGTCCCCTGTGTGGCTTAAACCGGCCCTGAGCAGGATGCACAGATACACTAGGAGGGGGGACCCTGCCAAAGCCTTACAATCTAAAGGGAGGGGGTGGTAAGATGATAGGAGGGGGTTGAGTGGAAATTACCTTGCTGTTATGTCAAATTGTGGAGAGTTGCTGGTGAATTCTGGTAATTTTGATTCAATTGCTTTACCCTTAAACCGTGACCCTTTAAGCATGAACTGACATCAGCCATGATGAACTGATTTAAGGCCTTGCTTATAGACACAGCCTCACAGCCAGAGCAAATCAGGATGGTCTACTCAGCTGATTGAGTTAGCGTATCAGCAGTGGGGGTAGTCTCTACAAGGCTCATGCATATCAATCAGGATTTTAGGGCTAACAGACTGTTAGAAGTTACACATAAGCCACTAGGTAATAAGTGTGAAGCAAGTGAATACCAGAATAACAAATCAGTTACTAGTGAAAAACACTATATGTAACTCAGCAATTGATAAATATACTTAAGGATGTTTATAATATACTAGTAAAAAGGCCCGCCTGTTAAAAAACGGGCGCTAGGGCACAGTCACTAAACCCCGGCAAGGTGCATACTGACGCTTCCCGCTAAGGGCCTGTTTCCACTACATGCAGATTGGATGCAGAAAAACTAACTCCAATGAATGTCTATGGGCCTGTTTCCACTGAACCCGATTTTTGTGATGCAGATTTTCCCGTTGGAGTCAGTTTTTCTGCATCCATTCTGCATCCAATGTGCGTGTAGTGGAAACATGCCCTCACCCGTCCCCCACCACTGTCTGAAGTATATGTACACACGGAGATGAGGCTTGCTTGGCAGTTGGTAAAAGCTGTTATTTCCCACAATGCAATGAGGTTCTAAGACAGCAAACTGTAAAGTCTGGAAGCAGGGACACAGGGACAGGAGGATGACGCAGGGACAGTTAGGTTTTATTATATAGAATGGAACTGGACCTACACAGGCTATTCTCACAACATGCTGTTGGTTCATGTGCAGTCAGATGGAATGGGACATACACAGGCAATTCTCGTAACGTGCAGTTGGTTTGTGTGCAGTCAGATGGAATAGGACATACACAGACAATTCTCATAACGTGCAGTTGGATCATGTGCAGTCAGATGGAATGGGACATACACAGGCAATTCTCATAACGTGCAGTTGGATCATGTGTAGTCAGATGGAATGGGACATACACAGGCAATTCTTGTAACGTGCAGCTGGTTTGTTTGCAGTCCGATGGAATGGGCTATACCAGTGAGGATAGAGATCAAGATGGCCAGGAGATGTGCAGAGTTGTTGAGTCTTGAAATGCAGTAGTTTTTTCCGCCACTCAATGTAGTCATTTTTGTTAACAATCCCTTCTCATTCCTATTGGCTAACCCTAACCTCCCAACAAACACCCCTTTTCCAGAGGCATCGCCTGATGCAGTAACTCATGATGTCACCTTTCTCTTCCCCTGTGAAAAGGAAAGAAAAATTAACAAAAATACGCCCAAACAGGTTTGTTTGTTTTTGTAGCAAAAACGCACCAAAAAACACCCCTTTTCAATGTATTTTCACGCTCTGATTGCGTTCAAGTGTAAGCACATTTTTTTGTAATCGATTCAAAAATTGCAGGGACTTTTTCCCACACTTTTGGGGGGTGAAAAGGTGTGTTATATAAGGCAAAAAATACAGTACTTGTCAGTTAATCATTGTGACAGCAATAGTAGTGATAAAAAAGCTAGCAATGCTGAAATTACACCAATTACAATATCTTAAAGGGAAGGTTCAAGCAAAAAAAAAAAATGAGTTTTACTTACCTGGGGCTTCTACCAGCCCCATGTAGCCATCCTGTGCCCTTGTAGTCACTCACTGCTGCTCCAGTCCCGCACTGGCAGCTTTCTGACCTCGGAGGTCAGGGCCACATTGCATACATTTTTACGCATTCCAGCTAGTGCAGGAACAAAAATCTACGCGTTGCACCACTAACGCGTAAAAATGTATGCGTTAATGTTCCTGCACTAGCGGGAATGTGTAAAAATGTACGCAATTCGGCCCTGACCTCCGAGGTCAGAAAGCTCCCAGCGGGGGACTGGAGCAGCAGTGAGTGACTACGAGGGCACAGGATGGCTGCATGGGGCTGGTAGAAGCCCCAGGTAAGTGAAACTCATTTTTTTTTTGCTTGGACCTTCCCTTTAAACATGCACCCTCCTCCTCACAAATAACTTTATTAGGCGGAGCATCCTGTCCAAAGTACATAATTAGGTGTAGTACACATGGGCCATCTGTTGTCAACTTTTCAGACAAAATTATTTCTTCTTTTGATTTCCTGATCATAATCAGCTGGGAAAAAATGCTGAAGCAATATACACACATGCGCAATGGCAATTCTCACCAACTTCCAGGTTCTAAATGACTTCAGATTTTGGTTCTTGGCAGTTCTTGACACATGGTACCATATAGATAAGTATAAACTGACATGGATTATCATGGTACAAACCGCTTCAAAGGAGGGGCACAGGGAATTACCGTATTTTCCGCCGCATTAGATGCTCCGGAATATAAGACGCACCCAGTTTTAGAGGTCAAAATCCAGGTAAAAAAAATGTATATACTTAACCTTGTGCGTTCATGTTCCAGGAGCGTCTAGTACATGTTCCCACCAAATGGTGTCCTTCTGTGTCCCTAATGTGTCCTCTTGAGTCCCCCTGTGTTCCTTATGTGTCCTCCTGTGTCACTTTAAGGATCTTCCTCTCTCCCCTTATGTGTCCTCCTGTGTCTCCTTCAGTCCCTCATTTGTCTCTGATGCTGGGCAGCTTACTTCAAACATTCCCCGGGGACAGCAAACATGGATTCCCCTGCATGCCCCTCTCCCTCCCTGCTTGTCACCGCTACCCCCTTCTCAGCTGACCCTCCCAGTGCTTAAGTGATCGGCAGCCTGGCTTACTTCAAACATTCCCCCGGGACAGCAGACAAGGAGTCCCCTGCGTGCCCAGCTCCCTCCCTGTTTGTCACCGCTACCCCCCTTCTCAGATGACCCCCCCCCCCCCCGCCAGTGCTTAAGTGATCGGCAGCCCGACTCACTTCAAACATTCCCCCGGGACAGGAAACATGGAGTCCCCTGCATGCCCCGCTCCCTCCCTGTTTGTCACCGCTACCCCCTTCTCTGCTGACCCCCCCAGTGCTTAAGTGATCGCCGCGGCAGCCCAGCTTACTTCAATCCATGCGCCCGGGTATTACCGACATCCGAGGCCCCGCGCGGCTAGCTCTTGTGAAAGTCTTGTATTGATGACGCGATCAGTACAAAATTTTCACTAGCCACACGGGGACTGGGATGTCGGCAATACCCGGGCGCATGGACTGAAGTAAGCTGGGCTGCCGCGGCGATCACTTAAGCACTGGGGGGGTCAGCGGAGAAGGGGGTAGCGGTGACAAACAGGGAGGGAGCGGGGCATGCAGGGGACTCCATGTTTCCTGTCCCGGGGGAATGTTTGAAGTGAGCCGGGCTGCCGATCACTTAAGCACTGGCGGGGGGTGGGGGGGGGGTTCATCTGAGAAGGGGGGTAGCGGTGACAAACAGGGAGGGAGCTGGGCACGCAGGGGACTCCTTGTCTGCTGTCCCGGGGGAATGTTTGAAGTAAGCCAGGCTGCCGATCACTTAAGCACTGGGAGGGTCAGCTGAGAAGGGGCATGCAGGGAGTTGGGCATGCAGGGGACTCCTTGTCTGCTGTCCCGGGGAATGTTTGAAGTAAGCTGGGCTGCCCGATCCTTGCTAATGCACATGGGAGAGAGCGAGGCACAAGGGGAGCAGGTACATAGAGGCAGGGAATCACCGACGTGGCGACGGTTCGTATCAGCGGGCGTTTGGAAGCCGGGGATTCCCTGCCTTTGCCGTATAAGATGCAGGGACTTTTTCTCCCCATTTTGGGGAGAGAAAAAGTGCGTCTTATATGGCGGAAAATACGGTAGATACTAATAGTAACTAATAATACTAGGCTCTCATGGGAAATATAGTGTGAGCACTATTTTAAAGAGTCTGAGAAAGAAAATAAGAAATTACATGATTGCTTGGAAAGTGGTGTAATGTGCTTATAGTCTATGACTTGTTGGAGTTACCCTCTACAGAATATAGTACCATTAGAGGCATGGCAGGTAGTTTGGGTGCCGGATGCGCTGCGTTAAGAGTGCCGCATAAACTGCAATGTTAATCATGACGCCAAATAAATATTGGAATTGGGTGGCCCAGATATCGGCAGAGAGTGAGTTTAGTGGCAAAGGCTGTGCTGATATCAGTGGATATTGCTGCAGAGTGGAGTCAGTTAGGGTTAGGCATCAGTAGAGAGAGATTTGTGCAAGCACAGGTTAGGTTCAGTGATAATGATAAAAAAAACATTACTGATAGAGAAACATTACTGATAATCTATTATCTTATTACCCATTGCATAATAGTAGATTATCAGAAATGTTATCGCTATTCTACAAGCTGCCTCCCCCAGTGCCAAATAACCACAGTGCCCTTTCTAGGTGTATGCCATTAAGGTACTATGGAATATAAACAAACGAGTTTGGTGGTCAAGTAAAATGAGTGCCATAATTGAATCGACTTCAACAAAATATATCCCCTTAATAGATTGTCTATTGCAGAGTTCCCCAGCCCTGTCCTCAAGGCCCACCAACAGTACATGTCTTGCAGAAAACCACAAACATGCACAGGTGAGGTAATTAGTATGTCAGCAGAGCTGATTAACTACCTCTTTGGATTTCCACAACACATGCACTGTTGGTGGACCTTGAGGACACTGGTCTATTAAGAGCTACAAAAAAAGAACTATGCTGCAAAACTACAACAGGACCTCTCCTCGAGAGACTCACAAGCTGTTTGGAAGGGGCTTAAAGCCGCTACGAACTATAAGCCCCCCCTTTAACACACAACTCCCAGCACCGAGCTTGCTGAGAGCCTCAGTGAATTATATTGCAGATTTGAGAACCAGGCGGCACCCGCTGGGCCTCCTACCACCTCCTCCGAATTAGACGTCTTGCTCCCAAGCCTACCTCCCCTGGCTGTGAATGAGGACGACATCCTCAAGCACCTGTCAAAAATGAATGCAAGGAAAGCGTCAGGCCCAGATGGAGTGTCACCAGCCTGTGTGAAGACCTGTGCACGGCAGCTAGCCCCTATTCTCTCCTCCATCTTCAAAAAATCCATCCAGGAAGGCAAAGTTCCAGCGTGCTTCAAGAGGTCCAGCATCATCCCTGTCCCCAAAAAGCAGGGTGTCTCTGACCTCAACAACTTCAGGCCGGTGGCTCTCACATCCGTCATCATGAAAACCTTTGAAAGCATGGTTCTGCCCCTTCTTAAACGTTCCACTGAGGCACAGCTGGACCTATTCCAGTTTGCATACAGAGCGAACAGGTCCACCGTGGACGCCATAAACATCTGCCTGGAGCTCGTCAATGAACACCTTGACAAACCAAACTCCTACGCCAGGATCCTCCTTCTCAACTTTAGCTCAGCGTTTAATACCATCAGCCCCCAAATACTCCAGGAGAACCTGGCTGGCCTCGGTGTCCACCCTACCCTACGCCATTGGATCACAGACTTCTTGAGCAACACATCCCAGGCCGTCAAGCTTGACACCATCATCTCGCAGCCAAGGACCACCAATACAGGTGCCCCCCAAGGATGTGTTCTGCCCTTATTCTTATTCTCCCTATACACCAACAATTGCAGGTCCATGGGGAACTCTGTCAAAGTCATCAAGTTTGCTGTTGATACAACAATAGTTAGCCTCATCTCTGGAAACGACGAGCAAGAATACCGCAAGCAGGTTGACAGAATCTGCCTCTGGTGCAGGGAGAATGGCCTAGTCCTCCATATTGCAAAAACAGTAGAGATGATTGTTGACATGTCTGTTTGAGAGAAATGTGTATACCATTTTATGACTAGCAGCACTAGGAAAAAAAGTGTTTTTATCGTTATACTAGCGGTAGGTCTTCCCCGAGAGGACCCGTCATCGCCGTGGGGAAGTCTAGTAGGGAATAATTTGTGCACATATTATTTATACTGAAGCTAACGTCCATCCCTGGAATTGACACATGTTGTGTTTTTGTTTTGTTGTTACAGCCGCAGTGCAGCCAGGAAAATTAGGCAGGCATGTACACGCACCAGAAAAATTACTATAGCGGCCTTAAAAATTCAAGAATCCACCTGGAGTCCTTGACCCTGTTGGTGGTGGCGGAGAAGGCAATCAAGCGGCCTGCAGGCAGAGATGCTGTGTGGGGACCGACTTAGTCTCGGGGCAGGCAGTCACACGGCGTGCAGGCAGAGATGCTGTGTGTGGGGACTGACTTAGTCTTCGGGCAGGCCTGTCCGTGCTTCGCAGAGCACGTGGTCAGATGGTCCCTTGACCCAACGCTGTGTGTCAGAGAATGACACCACTTGCCTTTCAACATCACGGTACAGTTTGGGTATCGCTTTTTTTGAGAAATAATTAAGTGATGGTATCTTATACTGTGGTGTGTGGCTTTGCTTTTGTGTGCTGCTTTTCCTCAGGTGGTCATCCCATTGCAGTCTGTGCTTTGTAATCATGTGCCATCTTAAGGTAGTTGTCCCTACACAGGTCTTGGTCTTTCCACAGCTCAATTTTCGGTGGCAGAGAGTACAGATGGCATTGCTCTCATCTGAGGCAGACACACAAAAAAAATTCCACACCGCTGAGCCCTGGTATGATGGCACTTTGGTGATGGCTGCCGACAAAATGCTAAGTGGGGTGCCAGAATGAGAGCAGGAGGAGGAAGATATGTCACTCTTCTGTGCGGAAGCTGAGGAAGATGAGGGGTTCTGTGTTAGTCAACTACGTCCTGACAATATTGGGGGTTGATGGCACGTTCCTTCTTCTGAACACTGTACTTTGGTCGAGGGACGCACACAATCATGACAGCGCGACCTCGAGCAGACCTGCCAGGTGGCCTGTCTCTTGCTCTGCCTCTTGTTTTGTCCATATTGGGGGGGAAGGGGGGGGGGGGTGTGAAGTGAAAGGTGGGCACTGACTTGATTAATACAATGTGCAGTTACTAGGTGCAGTGAAAAGGTGACTGCTGGTACATTAATGTGTGGTTGCACAGGTGCAGTGAACAAGTTGCAGTGACTGCTTGTACAACAAAGTGCGGTTACACAGGTGCAGTGAACAGGTTGCAGTGACTGGTACAACAATGTGCGGTTACACAGGTGCAGTAAAAGGTATGCAGTGACTGCAGGTATATAACACTGCGTGCTGTCATGCAGGTGCAGTGTACATCCATGGCTACAATTACTAGGTAATGCCTAATGATGTTGATCCAGGGATTTTATCTAAATGCCATCTGGAGTCGGGAAGGAATTTTTCCCTTTTGGGGCTAATTGGACCATGCCTTGTAAGGGTTTTTTCGCCTTCCTCTGGATCAACAGGGATATGTGAGGGAGCAGGCTGGAGTTGTACTTTTTACTGGCTGAACTCGATGGACGTACAGTATGTCTTTTTTCAACCAAAATAACTATGTAACTATGTAACTATGCAGTGACTGGTATTATATAACACAGCGTGCTGTCACGCAGGTGCAGTGAACATGAACAGGTATGCACGGTTGGACTGGTATTACAAAAGTGCAACTGTCACACACACAGGTGCAGTGAACATGAACAGGTATGCACAGTCGAACTGGTATTACAAATGTGCAGCTGTCACACACAGGTGCGGTGAAAAGGTAGGCACTGAATGTGCTGGGCCTTGCACAGTATAGCAATTAGCAAGGGCCAGCTGCAACACACAGGGCTGTATAATGCAGTGTCAGTGGCATACACACACACACACACACACACACAAAAAAAACTTCACAAGAACATTAGCTCTGAAAAGAGCTCTTTTTGTGGTGCTTTTCAACAACAGATATCAGCTAGGAGAAAGCTAAAAGCCTAACTAAGCTTTCCCTAATCTCTGCAGCAACTCTCTCCCTTCTCTCACTACTGCAGCAACACTGAGTGAGATGATTGCCGACGCAGCTGCCTTATATAAGGAGGGGGGCTCCAGGGGAGAGTGCAGCCTGGTTGGCTTTCATGTGTCTGCTGACTGTGATTTAAAGGGTCAAAGTTTAGCCCAATGATGTAGTATAGGGGCGGGTCGAACTCGCCATACAGTTCGCGTTTCGTCGCGAACGCGAACCACCGATGTTCGCGCGAATAAGTTTGCGGCCGAAAAGCTCGGGACAACTCTATTATGCACCCAGTACATGTTAACTAGCTATATGTGCCCCAGCAACGGTGTGGCCTCTCAGCGATTTCCCGCCTTGGTGATTTCTCCCCCTCCCTCCGCAGCGATCGTGCCTGAAAGGATCCCCCTCCCTTCAGCGGCATACTTCCCTGTCAATGTGTCTGGCTCCCTCCCTCCCTCTACAGCCATGTGGGTGGCCATTGCTGGTGGTACTCACTTAGTTTGTTGCCTGCACTGATCACACCACCAGCTCCTCTTATGTGTCCGCAGTACAACCAGGGCGCGCGACTTGATGACATCGTCATCCAGAGCCCCGGTACTGTGAACAGAAAAGATCGAAGCTGGTGGTGTGATCGGTGCAGGCAACAAGCTAAGTGAGTACCAACAGCACCGGCCACCCACATGGCTGCAGAGGGAGAGAGAGAGCCAGACACACTAACAAGGATGTATGCCGCTGAAGGGAGAGGGGGAGGATCCTTTCAGGCACGATCGCTGTGGAGGGAGGGTAGAGGAGTGGATGCTGAACTTGGGCGATGTATAGCTAGCTAACCTATACAGTGGCACCTATGGCTAGCTAACCTACACTGGAGGCACCTATGGCTAGCTAACCTACACTGGAGGCACCTATGGCTAGCTAACCTACACTGAAGGCACCTATGGCTAGCTAACCTACACTGGAGGCACCTATGGTTGACCAATCTATACTGGGAAACCTATGGCTGCCTAACCTATACTGGAGGCACCTATAGCTGGCCAAACTATACTGGGATACCTGTGGCTGCCTAACCTATACTGGGGCCACCTATGGCTGGCTAACCTTTACTGCGGCACCTATGGCTGGCTAACCTGTACTGGGGCATCTATACCTCGCTAAACTGTACTGGGGGCACCTATACTCTATACTGGGAGCACGTACACTCACTTGGCATGCCGATCCCTCGTCGTGTACCTCTGATAGTGATGTTCCCCGGCGATCGGTGTTGATAACGCCAGTGTCACGCAGCCCATACAATAACCGGCGGGGGATTCCGAAGACTGATGAGCACTGAACCGTGGGTGACACAGGACAGGTAATGTAAAAATGCACACACGGTGGGTACATTTATACACTAAGGGGGCAGCAACGAGGCAGCGGACACGGCCAATTCCCAAAAGATTTCATGCTGAAGTCGATCAGGAATCGGCCTGCAGTGTATGGGCAGCCGACAGATCTCTGTCTAATGAGATGCGATGAGAGAGATTTGTCTCTTGGTCAAATCTGCCCATCAGCGCTAAATGTATGGCTAGCTTTCAGGGGTGCTCGGATACCACTTTTTAAAATCCGAATTGATCCAGATCCGGATACCCAGATATCCGGATCGGATACCCGAATCCGAATGTTAAGATATCCGCATTCATGCGGATATCCGAACGCATTATCTGGGCTATTTGGCTGGATTCGTATGCCCGGATAGAAAAAACGGAAGTGCACTTTAAATTGCTTTAAAAACGTTTTTAAGGGTAAATGAGGCATCATTATTTTTTAAAGGGGGACACTAATTGATGATGTGGGGACTTAAAATACCCCCCCCCCCCCCCAAAATGGTTGTCAATTACCATTAGGCCTAGGTTCCAGATAGCGGTTGTGCAGCCCACATTGTGTCCAAAGTCCAGCCGCACAACTGGGACATGACAGTTTTCAGCCAAGACACCTCCAAAAAATTACGCAGCAATTGTGTTTTGGGTTAAATATAAGTGGTATCAGTGGCCTGTGGCACCCTGGCCTGGTGGTGGGAGCTGCACAGGCAGCAGGAGCAGGGCAATGCAGCAGCAGCAGGTGTAACGTGTGCCAGGAGCATGCCCGACATGGCAATTGGCACTTAGCAAGTAGTTGTTAGAGTAGTAGTACTACTGTGTTAGCTTTCTACAGAACTGCTGTGCTGTGAGCAGTGCCAGTGTGACAGTTAGTGTGCACTAGTGTCTTCTCCTCTGCTTTCTGACTGTCACTCTGCACTTGGCATGTGTCACTTGCCACGTGTCACTTGCCAAGCCTCACGTGTCACTTGCCACGTGTCACTTGCCAAGTGTCACGTGTCACTTGCCAAGTGTCACGTGGCACTTGCCAAGTGACACGTGGCAAGTGACACGTGGCAAGTGCCACGTGACACTTGGCAAGTACCACGTGACACTTGGCAAGTCCCACGTGACACTTGGCAAGTGCCACATGACACTTGGCAAGTGACACGTGGCAAGTGACACGTGGCAAGTGACACATGCCAAGTGCAGAGTGACAGTCAGACAGCAGAGGAGAAGACACTAGTGCACACTAACTGTAACACTGGCACTGCTCACAGCACAGCAGTTCTGTAGAAAGCTAACACAGTAGTACTACTACTCTAACAACTACTTGCACACTGACTGCAGTACTACAGTACTAACTACACAATAACACAGTAATCCTCCTATCCCCTAATCCCTAACCTACCTAACCTATACCTAAGGCTAATAGCTGGCCAGCAGGCAGCAGCTGGCCTGATCTGTGCAAAGCACACACGCAGACACATAGCAGCTGCCTGCAGCACACACTGACTGTCATATAATGACATCACTCAAGCTAATTAACGATTTAACAATAGTGTAGTGATAGTGAAGGGGTTAATCACTGAACAGCTTATCACTGTGTACAGCCCTTGGCCCAGCAGCACTGGAGCACACACTCTAACTGTCACAGTATGACATCAATCAAGCTAATTAACGATTTAACAATAGTGTAGTGATAGTAGTGAAGGGGTTAATCACTGCACAGCTTTAGGTTTATAACTATGTACAGCCCCCCTGCTAGGCCACCAGCACTGGAGCATGTCTCTCAGTGAGCATTCAGCAAGCTAAGAAGATATGTCTCATCATGGCAGCCCTCCTTATTATACAGGGGGGCTGGCCAGTGTTCCTTTCTGTGATTGGGTGCCAGGGTTTAGGCTGGGAGTCCTCTGATTGGCTCAATGAGGTCAGGTGGGGCTTGACAGGGTTCCCCTCTGTGATTGGTTGCTAGGGTTTCTGCTGGGAGCCCTCTGATTGGCTCCAGGATGTCATCTCCTTAGTTACAGTATTTCGGATCCAGATATCTGCGGATATCCGCGGATATCTGGGTTATGCGGCCAAATATCCGCAAATAGCTATCCGGATTTCTATAGAAATCTGGAATCCGGAATCTGATCCGGATAGCGTAAAAATGTTTGGATATCCTAGTTACCCGGATATCCGGAATCCGGATGAGCACCCCTGCTAGCTTTACATTCTTATTAGTGCAGGTTGAGCAGCTGCTGCTTCGAAGTGTAAATGATCAGAGATTTTGGGGAGTAATTTTGAAATTTTAGGTTTGATTTGTTTCTGTGTTTCAAGCATTTATTATACTCAAAATGTATACCAGACCTGTTCTTGACACATTTTGGTGAGTTACAGGAAAACATTTTCTGAAAATTAACTAGATCACTTTTTGCACAGAAATCCAGCAGAAACTGAACGCCAGGGCGGTTCATGTGAATAAAGGGGGAATGGAAATGAGTGTAGAAAATGGGAAATGGAGAAATTGGCTGTAATGTGGAACTAAGGTATACAACTGGGAAAGGGTAAAAGAAGATAACGAAAAATGTGGTGACAATTATTTGAAGTACCGTATGTTCTTAGTTTTAGTGATGGAATTAGGAGAGGACTGTTATAAGGTTACCCAATCCCTACAATACAAAAATAACACACCCAGAATAAATTTCCTTTGTTAAAAGGATTTGTAAAGGTTACTTGAAAAAATGTTATTGTTTAATCACAATTTGCTGTACTGATCTGTTGCATAAATATGGAAATTTATTGGATTGCTCAATAAAGCTACAAAAAAAGTATTTTTAGCAAAACGTTCAGGCTGATTCACATATGAAATGTCAAAGCATCAACTGCACTAAATTGAAGTAAAAGCTAGCCAAACACCTAAACTGAAAGAAATTGTATCATATGTTTTATTCTCCAAATAATTTGTCTCTTCGGGCCTTTCTTGTCATTTTCTTATGCTGAACTTTGAATTAAGTAGCGTTAAAGTAAAACGTTAGCCCTGTTAAAGCAGCAGCAGGGGTGCCCATGACGCATGGTGAATGACGTGCATCAGGCAGCAGGGATGCTAGAGCCTGCCTCCCTCCCGTGGCCACCACTCGTTTTACCTTCTGAGCCGACAGCTGCTTCCTCTAGGACAGTCCCTGGCCCCCTTGCCTATGTAATAGACCTCAGATCAGTGGCTGCCTGCTGCACCACATGAAGAAACAAGAGAGCGTCTCGCTGTAGTGGCGCATACAGTATACAGGAAGTACTTCATGTTGTACAGTGGGTAGCCGCTGATCTGAGTTCTATTACGGAAGCGAGGAGCCCTGGGACTGTCCTAGAGAAGGTGGCTGCTGGCTCAGAAGGTAAATGAGTGGCGGCTGCAGGGAGGGAGGAAAGGGGTAACAGGCTGGCTACCTCCTGGGGGCAACTATACTGGCTACCTATACTGGTGGCAACTATACTGGCTACCTATACTGGTGGCAACTATACTGGCTACCTATACTGGGGGCAACTATACTAGCTACCTATACTGGTGGCAACTATACTGGCTACCTATACTGGGGGCAACTATACTGGCTACTTATACTGGGGGCAACTATACTGGCTACCTATACTGTGGCAACTATACTGGTTACCTGTACTAGGGGCAACTACACTGGCTACCTATACCGGGGGCAACTACACTAGCTACTTATACTGTGGCAACTATACTGGCTACTAATACTGGGGCAACTATATTGGCTAGCTATACTGGAGAGCAACTATACTAGCTACCTATACTGGAGCAACTATACTACCTATACTGGGGCAACTATACTAGTTACCTATACTGGGGCAATTATACTGGCTACCTATACAGGGGGTAACTATACTAGCTACCTGTACTGGGGCAACTATACTGGCTACCTATACTGGGGGCAACTATACTAGCTACCTATACTGGGGCAACTATACTGGCTACCTATACCGGGGGCAACTATACTGGCTACCTATACTGGGGGCCACTATACTAACTACCTATACTGGGGCAACTACACAACCTATACTGGGGCAACTATACTGGCTACCTATATTTGGGGCAACTATACCTGGCTACCTGCACACATATGCAGAGCTCGAATAACGGGCAGACCACACACCCTGCACTCAAAACAGGCATAGCAAAAGGAGGGCGTCAGCTTCAACACAATATGTGCACAAACTATTCCCCACTAGACTCTCCCACGAGGACAACGTGCCCCCACGGGAGAGACCCAACCACTAGTCTAACAGTGAAGCATAATTCAATAACTAATCTAAAAGTTAAAAACATAATTTTTACATTGTGCTGATAGCCATAAATGGTATACACATTTGTTCAAAAGATAGCAAGCGATTGGAAGCGCTCACATGCTGCAAATGAAATGAAACCTACAGAGATGTGCAGATCTCCCCTGGTGGCTAACATTTGTGTAGAGGGTCAATCGGAGGCAGTGTCTGTTGGAAGCCCTGCCATTACCTTCTGCCGTATAAAAAAAATAAAATAAAAATAAGTATACTTCAGGTTAGCTGCATCCACGTGTTTCAGCTTGCATTCAAATTCTTAGAATTTTGATTTGTATTCAAAGGTGTGTATTTAGTCCCATCCTCATGCAAATAAATGAACGGGGAAAAAAACAACACAGTAAAAAAATAAATAAATAATTGCCTTAGGGACCCAGGGTTTTTTTTTTTTTAATATGTATGCCGTAAAGAGTATATTACTGTTATTTTAGGACATAAGGGTTAACAATTGATGGGACACACAAAAAAATAAACCAGAAAAAATACACCTTTATTTCCACATCTGGAATATGGAATTCACTTCTGGGCACCACATTACAAAAAGATATTGCAGTTTTAGAGCAGATGCAGAGACGAGCAACAAAATTGATACGTGGGATGGAAGGTCTCGCTTACCAAGAAAGGTTAGATAAACTGGGTTTATTTAGTCTAGAGAAAAGACGCCTTAGAGGAGATCTAATTAACATGTATAAATACATCAGAGGGCAATATAATAGCTTGGCGGATGAGCTTTTTGTCCCTAGGCCTTCTCAAAGGACTAGAGGACATGATCTGTGCATGGAGGAAAAACGTTTTAGCCATTTATTTAGGAAAGGGTTCTTTACAGTAAGAGTGATTAAGATGTGGAATGCATTGCCACAGGAAGTCGTTATGGCAAACTCTATACCTGCATTTAAAGAGGGCTTAGATGCTTTCCTTGCGTTGAAACACATCCATGGCTACAATTACTAGTAGCAGTAGGGTATTGTACCGTGTTAGCCATCAGTAAAAGCAAGAAGTTTTAAATCAGGATGATACCATTTATTGGCTAACTACAAATGAATAAGAATAAACAAGCTTTCGGCCTTGCAGCCTTCGTCAGGTTTATATCCTGTTAGTTTGCAAGCTGGTGGTACAGACAGCTTATATACATGCAACATCAAAAGGAAAAACAGATATTTTTTTCAAGCATAAATACATCATTAAGATGCCTTAATACAAACAGACCATCTAAATGGGGTAAGATAAGGATCCTTGTTTACTTTATTGCTCACAGACCTGGTATTAGGATTGACCCAGAGGTATCGTAAATTCTTAGTTCACAAGTTCAGCTAGGGTGGCTGAGACAGTTCATATATCATCAATCTCATACCAATATAGAAAGTTGTTGTCCTTATTCAGACCCTTCTGCACAGCTTTGAAACAATTTATAAATTTTGTTTCTGCTATTAATCGGTCATTTGACGTTTTGAAGCCGCCCTTCAGGGCAGTGACACGAAGATCATCCATGCTGTGTCCGTTGGACCGAAAGTGTGTAGCAACTGGGAGTCCAGATTTGGTATCATTAATAGTGTGCCTGTGTCCATTCATACGTTTGCGCAGAGTTTGTCCAGTTTCTCCCACGTACATAACATTGGGGCATTTAGCACACATGATCAGATATACCAGATTGGTGGACCCACAAGAAAATGTACCTTGTATTCTGTACTCCAATTATCCAACACCGCTCACTATGCCAAATTACAGGGGGACCCCACAAAAGGCTACAGGATGGCAATTAATAGGATGGTTAACAGATTGCCTGCAAACATCAGACTACATGTAAGGACCCTTATCCCTGAAGAGCCTAGAACAGCCTGCTTTTACATGCTTCCCAAGATCCACAAAGAGGGAAACCCTGGCAGGCCCATAATCTCAGGGAGCGGAACTCTTACAGAGAACATCTCAGGGTGGCTGGAAAACATTTTGAAACCTCTTGTCTGTAAAAGACCCAGCTACTTACAGGATACCACCCACCTCCTGAACAAACTGTCAGCCATCGGCCCAGTACCTCAGGGAACCATACTGGCCACGATGGACGTGGAGTCCCTGTACACGAACATTCCCCATGATGATGGTATTGCGGCCTGCCGTAAATATCTTCAGGGTCAGGGCATACCTGTAAAGCCTATTACTGGACTGATCAAATTCATTCTCACTCATAATTATTTCACTTTTGGACAGGACCTCTATTTACAGCAGATGGGTGTGGCAATGGGTTCGCGATTCGCTCCACAGTATGCAAATCTATTCATGGCCAAAATCGAAGAGGAATACCTCAATGCATGTGGCATAAAACCCTTGGCCTACTTCCGCTTCATTGATGATATTTTAATCATCTGGTCCGCAAGTGAGGATGATCTTCTCCAGTTCCACAGGAACTTCAATGCCTTCCATCCTACAATCAAATTGAAACTTACCTACTCTCACACAGAGATTAACTTTCTGGACACCACCATATACATCAGGGGTAACAACATACAAACCTCTGTGTATTGCAAACCTACAGACCGTCCCACATACCTAAGATATGACAGTTTTCATCCCAAGCACATTAAGAACTCTATAATTTACAGCCAAGCTATAAGGTACAACCGGATTTGTTCTGACAGGATGGACAGAGACAAGCACCTGGATCACCTTAAGAACACTTTCATTAAACAAGGTTACAGTCCTCCCATGGCTGAGGCCCAAATCAGGAAAGCCAGCAACATCCCCAGGACTGAACTCCTGAAATATAAGCAAAACCAGAAAGAGGAACGTGTCCCTTTGGTTGTCACCTACAACCCACACCTGGAAATCTTAAGGAGGATTGCTAAGGAACTTCATCCCATTTTACACAAGGATCACAGACTGAGAACGATATTCCCTAAACCTCCACTCTTGTCATATCGGCAACCACACAATCTAAAACAGATGATTGTCAGGAGCTCTTTGAATAGGCCTCAACAAAACGGAACATCACCCTGCCGACAAAAAATATGTGGGACCTGCAGACACATTTACTCCACTGACAGGGTAACGATACCAGGTTCACAACAGGAGTACAGAATACAAGGTAAATTTTCTTGTGGGTCCACCAATCTGGTATATCTGATCATGTGTGCTAAATGCCCCAATGTTATGTACGTGGGAGAAACTGGACAAACTCTGCGCAAACGTATGAATGGACACAGGCACACTATTAATGATACCAAATCTGGACTCCCAGTTGCTACACACTTTCGGTCCAACGGACACAGCATGGATGATCTTCGTGTCACTGCCCTGAAGGGCGGCTTCAAAACGTCAAATGACCGATTAATAGCAGAAACAAAATTTATAAATTGTTTCAAAGCTGTGCAAAAGGGTCTGAATAAGGACAACAACTTTCTATATTGGTATGAGATTGATGATATATGAACTGTCTCAGCCACCCTAGCTGAACTTGTGAACTAAGAATTTACGATACCTCTGGGTCAATCCTAATACCAGGTCTGTGAGCAATAAAGTAAACAAGGATCCTTATCTTACCCCATTTAGATGGTCTGTTTGTATTAAGGCATCTTAATGATGTATTTATGCTTGAAAAAAATATCTGTTTTTCCTATTGATGTTGCATGTATATAAGCTGTCTGTACCACCAGCTTGCAAACTAACAGGATATAAACCTGACGAAGGCTGCAAGGCCGAAAGCTTGTTTATTCTTATTAATTTGTAGTTAGCCAATAAATGGTATCATCCTGATTTAAAACTTCTTACAATTACTAGGTTATGCCTAATGATGTTGATCCAGGGATTTTATCCGATTGCCATCTGGAGTCGGGAAGGAATTTTTCCCTTTTGGGGCTAATTTGACCATGCCTTGTAAGGGTTTTTTCGCCTTCCTCTGGATCAACAGGGATATGTGAGGGAGCAGGCTGGAGTTGTACTTTGTACTGGTTGAACTCGATGGACGTATGTCTTTTTTCAACCAAAATAACTATGTAACATAATATATTGATGCCATACATTGCACTAGGAACATAATGTAAATGTTGCGATAGCCAAGACTAATAGGCAAATAAAATGGGTCGTTTTATATATAGTAGCATTGCTAATTTTAAAACTATAGGGGATGGAATTGGAGAAATAGTGTATTTTTTCTTTTTTTGTGTGTGTATTTGCCTATAAAATGCATAGAAAATAAAGTAATTACTGCAAACAAGTATCACCCACAAAAAGCTTAATTTGTGGCGAAAAAAACAAGCTGTAGATAATTTACATGTGATCAGTAGTGATAAAATTATTGGTGAATGAATGGGAGGAGCACTGACAGGAAAATCGCTTCTGTCCTGAAGGTGAAAACACCTGTAGGCTGAAGTGGTTAAGAAATATACAACCCTATCTGTTTAAATCTATACATGGCAAGGACTGCTGATGCCTGATATTATTTTAGCTTGCTTACTTTTTGCATGCATACAAAACACAGGCATTTTACTGTATTGCTAAAAACATGGTCAAATGGGAAATGCACAGCCCCCTTCCTTTTAGTGAATTAGTACAGGTGTTGAAAATGATTAACAAGAGCTCCTGCTGTGTGCAACTAATTAATTATTCAGGATGATTTAGTCTGTACTCCACAGAGATTATCCATTCTCTGACCCTGTTGGTAATTTGACTTTATGATCAGATATAAAATTTTGTAACGGATTCTTAATTAAAATTAAAAAAAGAAAAGTTTGGTTAACTCCGCCGCTTACTTTCTGTTTTATTCCTGATAGCCGATTATTATAGATATGTAAAAGCAAAATCATTGAAAATTTAAAACCTATTTTAGCAAGTTATTCTGGGTTGAGAGTACGCTGGATGCATACTAGTGAGTTAACAGCATATCCTGAGCAAATATGTTGTGCCCCCCGTCGCAGTGTTCGTCGACATATTCACACTACTCACTCTTATGCATACGGTACACCGTTGCTGCCACCGATGTGGGCACCGACATTCGACTTTGGGGACACGTACCAGTATATAGACCCGATCCCCAGCAGAGGCATCAAGCTTAGACTGGATGACAAAAGACCAATGGAAATCCTCCCTGCACCAGGGAGGATTGCTAAATTGCGCAACTCTTATGCTTGGTGTGAACATCATCTGAAGTAGTATAAAGCAATCTGTCCATACACTGGACCTTGGAGTAGTGAAATTATGGAGTGATAGAGCACAGTTCTTCGCAGTGAGAGTAATATATGTAGATTATTTTACCACAAGAAATAAGTATGGCAAATTCTATACTTGCATTTAAAAAGGGTTGCTTTCTTAACTTCGAAGGCCATCCGCAGCTATGACTGCTAGATGTTCGTAGATTATACCTTCATACCTTCATCCAATCAGGGAGATGACTTGTGAGGTTTAACTTGATGGACACATCTTTTTTTTTTCTTTTTCAACCTACAAAACT
This sequence comes from Hyperolius riggenbachi, assembly GCF_040937935.1. NCBI lineage: Eukaryota > Metazoa > Chordata > Amphibia > Anura > Hyperoliidae > Hyperolius > Hyperolius riggenbachi. Next base: position 153,510,147 of record NC_090650.1, on the reverse strand, counting down.
ATGTAACTGACAAATTATGTTAGTTGACTGATGCCCCTAATTGTAGTAAAGAGAGACTGTAAAGCTCATGTCCAGATTAAGCATATATTCATATATTTTATGATATTAACATTAGATAGTTACCTAAGAAGAGGGAAGCCTCTGAATCCTGCAGAGCATTAACCATAAGGCAGCAAATGCAGGCCTCTGAATCCTGCAGAGCATTAACCATAAGGCAGCAAATGGCGCCGGTTAAATAATGGCGCCCCCTTCTACTAGATATTTGTTTAAAACTATATTTATCGTTTTAACGGCGCAGACCTTGTGAATGTAATTTATCGTTTTAAAACCTGCTTTGTTTTTTCTCCTGCCTGAACGTTTATTTATCATTTTAAGCCCTGCTTTGCAGCCGTTTGGAAAATGTCTGCCTGCCGACTTTAAAGAGAGCCTAAACTGAGTAAAATTATTTAAAATAAACACATGATGTAGCTGCAAATGAATATTACATACTTACCTTACCGTCCGTTCCTCTCAGAAGCTCACCATTTTCCTCTTAAAGTGATCATTTCCAGTTCTGACGATATTTTGTCAGAACTGAAATATACCAGTTGCTGTCAGTTATATATCAGCTGCTGTCAGTTATGACTGAATGTGCAAGGTAATGTCCATGTTTCCCTATGGCTCAAGTGGGCAATATTACAGTTTAACAGAGTTCTGACCAGGAAGCTGTTATGGGGTAATGACCATTTTAAAAATGGAGGACAGATAATTCCATTGATCCAGTGGACAAACAGGAGAGGAAAAAGAGATGATGAGTAGACTACACAGGAGGTAAGTATGATGCGTTTATGTTTATTTTGACTTTTTATTTTCAGTTCAGGTTCTCTTTAACGTTTAATAGCAAAGCCCCCTTAAAAGCTAGAAACACCAAGTTTGCAGGGAATGTTAAGAAGAACAATGGGAACAAGATGAAAAAAAACATTTTTCAAAAAGACCTTATACTTTTTGAGAAAATGCATAATGACACTTTAACAGTTAATAGCAAAGGCCCCTTACATCCTAGCGACACCAAATTTGCAGGATATGTTAAAAAGGTAGTGGGAAACAATGTTTGTAAAAAACGTAAAACATTTTATTTTATTTTTTACAAATTGTAATTTTTTTTATGTTCAGAGTGTGAGAAATAAAAAAAAATGGTGTGGGGTCCCCCCTTTCGAGCCTCTGTAGCGCCTTGTCCCCCATGCAGGCTGGGATAGCCAGAATGCGGAGCCCCGGACGACTGGGGCTTCGCACCCTGAGCTGTACCAGCCTGCATGGACCATGGTATAGAAGGCTCTGGGGTGAGGGGCGGCCAAGCCTTCCCCTTGCCCCCCCCCCCCCGAGCTCTTGTCCATTCCATGGACAAGGAGCTCTTCCCCACCTCCGGTGCCCCAGGAGGAGGTGGGGGCGACGACTCCCTGGGGGGGTTCATGGTGGAATCTGTGAGTCCCCGCCTCCCAGGAGAAATGAGTATAGGGGTACAAAGTACCCCTTACCCATTTCCACAAAGGGTTAAATGAAATAAAAACACAATCACGAAAAAAAGCCCTTTAATGTTCTTGATTAACCAGATATACTTACCTGTACCTAAAAACAAAACAAAAACAAAAACATTTCCCACCCCAATATCCTCGGGAAATGATCCCACGAAGACAGTAGCCTCTAATCTTGCGATCTTCAATTAAGTTGATTGAAGATCTCCCACGGCCATGAGCTATACTAATTATAGCGTAGAATGCGTCCTGCTGACGCATAGTGCTGGCTCCCGCTGTCCTCTCCGTCTCCTCACCTGTCACCCTCACCTAGCCTGCCACTAGAGATGGCCCGAACAGTTCCAGGAGAACTTCCGGGGGTTCGCAATCGCAGAGAACCGCGAACTTTACCGGAAGTTCGATTCACCCCTATAGTGCACCATTAGGGTCAACTTTGACCCTCTACATCACAGTCAGATGGCACATTGTAGCCAATCAGGCTGCACTCCCTCCTGGAGCCACTCCCCCCCTTATAAAAGGCAAACCAAAAGTTTGCTTTCCTAAAACAGAAAGAATTTGCGATAATTCAGGTTGGAGTGAGCTCGAGATGTCTCCCAGGCACCACTGCTGAATATATGCAAATTAACCATTGTACCCTTAGAAGCTAAACACACCTCCAGAACCGCTGGAATGCAATGATGTGTCAGCTTGTTAATATGTACAGAGCTATAATAATCCAACATGCATACAGACTGTTTCGGATTGTTTGATCCTCATCAGTGCATGGCATGGATTAATTTGGCTCTATGGAGTAGGGCTTGTAAATCCGAGAGGCACAGACTAACCAGCAAGCTCATGGTGACCCAGAACTCATTGGGGTGTGTAAGGGACTACAATGGTCCTAAAAGCCCCCTTACTAAGATGTTAAGAAAAACAAAAGTTTGCTTTCCTAAAACAGAACGCTTGCTGGTTAGTCTGTGCCTTATAAAAGGCAGGCACCGCGCTGACCATTTTACTCACTGGTGTGCCATCAGTAAATAGAGAAGGGACAAAGCAGACTCTCATAGGGAAAGATTAGTTAGGCTCTTGTAGGCTTCTTAGCTTGCTCCTTGCTGATTCTTATTGCTAAAATAGCACCCCACAACAGCTCTTTTGAGAGCTAATCTTGTTCTTGTGATATGTATATTTTTTACTGTGTGTCCCACTGACACTTGTGTTGCATAGACAGCCTTGATAATTCATACTGTGTGTGCCACTGCCAGGCCCAGCACATTCAGCGACTACCTGTGTGTGTGACAGGTGCACATTGTAATATCCATTACTGCACATACCTACCTATCTGTTGTTCACAGTTCACACACCTACCTACATGAGTTGAGCGCACGCAGTGTCACTGTGCCTGTCCACTACCTGTCTGTGTGTGACAGGTGCACATTGTAATACCCCTTACTGCATATACCTACCTACCTGATGTTCACAGTGCACCCACCTACCTATGTGAGCTGAGCGCACGCAGTGTCACTGTGCCTGTCTGTGTGTGACAGGTGCACATTGCAATACCCATTACTGCATATACCTACTTACCTGTTGTTCACAGTGGACCCACCTACCTACATGTGTTGAGCGCATGCAGTGTCACTGTGCCCGTCCGCTACCTGTCTGTGTGTGACAGGCGCACATTGTAATACCCATTACTCCATATACCTACCTACCTATTGTTCACAGTGCACCCACCTACCTACGTGAGTTGAGCGCACGCAGTGTCACTGTGCCTGTCCGCTACCTGTCTGTGTGTGACAGGTGCACATTGTAATACGGATTACTGCATATACCTACCTACCTGTTGTTCACAGTGCACCCAACTCATCACTGCATATACCTGCCTGTTGTGTTCAGTGCCCCTACCTCATCACTGCATATACATACATGTTGTGTTCAGTTCACCCACATACCTACGTGAGTGCACGCAGTGTGATATACCACTCAGTGGATACCTGTTAACTGCACCTGTGTGACTGCACATTGTATTAGTCAAGTCAGTGCATACCTTTCAGTTCATCCCCCCTGATATGCACAAAACTGACAAAACAGGTAGGGGTAGAGGCAGACCCAGAGGAAGGCCACCTGGCAGGTCTGTGCAAGGTCGTGGTGATGTGATTTTGTGCGGCCCTGGACCAAAGTACAGTGCTCAGAAGAAGGCACGTCCCATCAACTCCCAAAATTATCAGGACGTGGTTGACTATTTAACGCAGAACACCTCATCTTCCGCAGCCAGCAGCGCTACTCCAAGTACCACATCCGCTACATTTGACAGTTCGCAGGAGTTATATGGTGGTGAAATCACTGATGCACAGCCATTATTGTTACAACCAGATGAAGGCGCTAAGCAAGTTACACCACCTCATATGTCTGAGTTAGGCGACACTATGAACGTAACATGTACGGAGGGGGATGAAGAAGTACCTGCTGTTAGTGCAGTTTTGGAGGTGTCTGAGGCAAACGAAGCTGGGCAGGATGATTATGATGATGATGATGATACGGATCCCACTTATGTTCCCAATATAGGAGATGAACAGGGGGACAGTTCAGAAGGGGAGTCAGAGAGGAGTAGGAGGAGAAAAGTTCCTTAAAGAAGCAAGGGGAGCTCATCGTCAGACACAGCTGGTGGTAGTGTCTGGCGCCATGTATCGCCACCTATGTACAGCCAGCCAACATGCCCTTCAACGTCAGTAGCTGCTGATGCCACCATAGTGCCATCACCCCAGGGGGGCTCCGCTGTTTGAAATTTTTTAGTGTGTCCGCCTCAGGTCGGAGCAATGCCATCTGTTCTCTCTGCCTCCAAAAATTGAGCCGTGGAAAGGCCAACACCCGCGTAGGGACAAGTGCCTTACGAAGGAACATGGAGAAAAGGCACAAACTGCAATGGGAAGAGCACCTGAGCAAAAGCAGCACACAAAAAAAATGCCACCCTCCTTCTCCTCTTCCTTCTTCGGGTGCAGCATCTTCAGACGCTATCTTCCTTGCACCTTCACAGCCACCCTTCTCCACTCTGCCTCTGCTCTTGAGCAGTTCCTGCTCCTTTCCCCACAGCAGCCAGGTGTCCGTGAAGGAAATCTTTGAGCTGAAGAAGCCAATTTCTGCCAGTCACTCCTTTGCACAGCGTCTGACAGCTGGCTTGGCGGAACTGTTAGCTCACCAGCGGTTACCATACCAGCTGGTGGACTCTGAGGCCTTCCGTAAATTGTGATAGCCTGACTCGCTGGAATTCGACACTGGTCATGTTCTCTCGCCTGCTAGAACAGGAGAAAGCCGTCACCCAGTACCTGTACAATTACAGTAAAAGGACACAATCTGGGGAGATGGGGATGTTCTGGCCCAACAACTGGACACTCATGCGAAATGCATGGAGGCTCATGCGGCCGTTTGAGGAGGTGACCAACCTGGTGAGTCGCAGTGAAGGCACCATCAGCGGCGTGATCTCGTACGCTTACTTCATAGAGCGTGGCGTACGTAGAGTGGTGGATCAAGCTAGGGAGGAGCGTGAAGAGGAACAGTTACGGGAGCAATTTTCAATAGAACCAGATGTTTCCTCAACACGTGCGGCAGCACAGAGGAGGAGGCGGCGGCAGAAGAACAACCACAGCAGGCGTCGCAGGGGGCTTGTGCTGCTCGACGTTCCCGTGGTATTGTTCATGGCTGGGGGGAGGAGGACTTACCTGACGTCACTGAGGAACAGCAAGAGGAGATGGATAGTACGTCTGGATCCAACTTTGTGCAGATGGCATCTTTCATGCTTTCCAGCCTGTTGAGGGACCCCTGTATAAAAAAAACTTAAGGGGAATGAGCTGTACTGGGTGGCCACACTACTAGACCCTTGGTATAGCTACAAAGTGGCGGACATGTTACCAAGTTACCTGAAGGCAGAAAGGAAACTATGCTATACAGTGCGTTTAAGGGTGATGTCACAGCACAACGGAATAAAGGTACCACTGCCAGTAATCCTTCTTCCATGTGCATGCAGGCAAGGACAGGACGCTCCAGCGATCTCATGGTGATGACGGACATGCGGACATTCTTTCGTCCAATGCCTTAGCGCTTCTGTATCCTTGTGATACGCAAGCCCCCTCACCGCAGCAAGGTAATGATCATGAAGGGGAATGGGCACTGTACAGGCCTTTTGTTTTGTTGTTGCAGCTGCACTGCAGCCAGAAAAACTAGGCAGGCACGTAAACGCACCAGAAAAATTAGTATAGCGGCCGCTGCTAGCAGCGGCCTTAAAAATTCAGGAATCTGCCTGGAGTCCTGGACCTTGTTGGTGGTGGCGGAGAAGGCAATCAAGCAGCCTGTGGGCAGAGGTGCTGTGTAGGGAGCGACTTAGTCTTGGGGCAGGCAGCCCCGTGCAGGCAAAAATGCTGTGTGTGGGGACTGACTTAGTCTTCGGGCGGGCAGTAGCCCTCCGGGATCCATGCCTCATTCATTTTGATAAAGGTGAGGTACTGAACACTTTTGTGACTTAGGCGACTTCTCTTCTCAGTGACAATGCCTCCAGCTTCGCTGAAGGTCCTTTCTGACAGGACACTTGAGGCAGGGCAAGACAGAAGTTGGATAGCCAATTGGGACAGCTCTGGCCACAGGTCAAGCCTGCACACCCAGTAGTCCAAGGGTTCATCGCTGCTCACAGTGTCTACATCCACACTTAAGGCCAGGTAGTTGGCTACCTGCCGGTCCAGGCGTTGGTGGAGGGTGGATCCGAAAGGGCTAAGGTGAGACGTTGGACTAAAGAATGTCCGCATGTTTAACATCCCCATGAGATCGCTGGAGCGTCCTGTCCTTGCCTGCGTGGACATGTTAGAATTATTACTGGCAGTGATACCTTTATTGCGTTGTGCTGTGCCATCATCCTTAAACGCATTGTTGTAAAGCATAGTTGCCAGCTTGTTCTGCATGTGCTGCATCCTTTCTGCCTTCAGGTGAGTTGGTAACATGTCCGCCACTTTGTGCCTATACCAAGGGTCTAGTAGCGTGGCCACCCAGTACAGCTCATTCCCCTTGAGTTTTTTTTATACGGGGGTCCCTCAACAGGCTGGACAGCATGAAAGCCGCCATCTGCACAAATTTGGATGCAGGCGTACTATCCATCTCCTCTTGCTCTTCCTCAGTGATGTCAGGTACGTTCTCCTCCTCCCCCCAGCCACGAACAATACCTCAGGAAAGTTGAGCAGCACAAGCCCCCAGCGACGCCTGCTGCAGTTGTTCTTCCGCCTCCTCCTCCAAAAAAACACCTTCCTCATCATGTGACTCCTCTTCCCCACACGACTCTCCCTCCTCCTCCTCTTCCTCTGTGCTGACGCAGGTGTTGAGGATTCATTTGCTGCTGCTGAGAATTGATCCCACAACTCTTCCTCCTGTTCCTGTTCATGCTCCTCCACAGCTTGATCCACCACTCTACGCACGGCACGGAAGAAAGCATATGGGATCAAGTCGCTGATGGCGCCTTCACTGCGACTCACCAGGTTTGTCACCTCCTCATACGCCCGCACGAGCCTGCAGGCATTTTGCATGAGTGTCCAGTACTTCGGGCAGAACATCCCCATCTCCCCAGAGCATGTCCTTTGACTGTAGTTGTAGAGATACTGTTTGACGGCTTTCTCCTGTTGTAGCAGGTAGTTGAACATCAGGAGCGTTGAATTCCAGCAAGTCGAGCTATCGCAAATCAAGCGTCTCACCGGCAAGTTGTTTCTCCACTGAGTGTCGTCAAAGCGTGCCATGGCCATGTAAGACCGCCTGAAATGCCCACACACCTTCCTTGACTGCTTCAGGACGTCCTGTAAGCCTGCGTACAAATCTCTGAATTATTAGATTTAGCACATGTGCCATGCAGGGTACATGTGTCAACTTTCCCAAATTCAAAGCCAAAATGAGATTGCTGCCGTTGTCACACACCACGTTGCCAATCTCCAGTTGGTGCGGGGGCAGCCGCTGATCCACCTGTTTGTTCAGAGCAGCCAGGAGAGCTGCTCCAGTGTGACTCTCCGCTTTGAGGCAAGACATGTCTAAGATGGCGTGACACCGTCGTACCTGGCATGCAGCATAGGCCCTGGGGAGCTGCGGCTGTGTAGCTGGAGAGGAGATCGCAGCACCAGTAGAGTTGAACTGCCACTAAGCCGAGGAGGAGGATGACAGCAAAGAGGATGTAGCAGGAGCAGGGCCGGATTGCTGCCTAGGGCGGAAGATCGCTTGGGGCGGGTGAGGAGCCGCTCGGAACATTTCCTATTAGCATATAGAGACAGAGTCCACAGTTCTGTCCGTTCACAGCCGCCCGCTTTGCACACTGCAGATTGTACTTGTGTGTGCAGCCAGCGGGCGGCTACGGATGAGTCACGAACAAGATCAGCTGATCTGATCAGCTGATGTAAACGTAGTGGCCAGATGTAAGAAGAAGAAACAGTGGCTGCTGCTGCTACACTGAGGTCTCGCTATCCTGCTGGGGCTGACAGCAGCATAGACACAGATCAAAAACCCACAGTGCACAGGCATAGAATGAGATCTCCGTGCACAATTGAAACGAACCACAGCAGCTATTTGTCCTTTCTAAGCCCCGACAAGGAAGCATGCTTGGAGGAAGAAAAGAGAGAAAGCACGGCGGGGGAGGGAGAGAGTTATCAGCTGATTAGCTCGGGAATGGAGCTCACATGAACATGGGGAGAAGCAGAGAAGCAGGGTTCTGTGTGCAGCCTTTCACAGTGCACAGAAAAGAGGCATAACGATGCAGGAAGCTGGATTATCTGATTCCTGTCGGGATACTTTCTGCTTCTGTGACTGCATGCTTGTGACTCACAAGTTGTGAGTAGCTGGTGTGACTGTATGCTTGAGAGTACACCCTCCCTCCTTCCTCCAAAGTAGCATTTATCCCCCTCAGCATGTAGTCCCACTCCACAGAGGCACCACAGTTACCAACATGCTCCTCCTGTCCATAGAGGCACCACTGCTCCCAGCATGCCCAATCACAGAGGCACCACTGCCCCCAGCATGCCCCTCCTGCACTATAGGGTCACCATAGCTCCCAGTAAGACCCACCTCTCTATTTACACGCACTACAGTTCCAAGCATGCCCTTCCTCCCCCATATAGTATTGGGTTGTCCCCTAGGGCTGGCTGGAGGATCCCCTGGTCTCCCCCAAAGTGATTAGTGGCCCCCTGGAGCCTCTGCAGCGTATTCGCAGAGGAGTGCACTTAACTGTACAGCATGCTTCTCTGTGCTTTATCCTCCTTCATCTCCCTGACCCAGTGACACATGAATGCAGTCCACTGCAAATACAGGGGCCCCGGAGGACTACTATTCACATTTGAGGGGACCCAGCAGCCAGCTCTGGGGGACAACCCAATAATATATGGACACTGAGAGGCATGCTGGAAACTGTGGTGCCTCTGGAAGGGAAGTAGCATCATGGGAGCTGTGGTGCCTCTGTGGAGGGGTAGGGGCATGCTGGCAGCTGTAGTGCCTCTATAGAGGGGGGCATGCTGAGAGCTGTTTTAGATTTGCTTCTATAGAAAAAGCGGTTTTGGCTAGCCCCTTTTATTCTACCCTTACCCGGCTAACTTGTTCACTCTGAACACCCCCTCAGTTCTGGCTGCCCCACTCTATCCTTTTTTCCCTAACCCCTACCTCACTGATACCTCCTTGCCCTGACCACCCTTACCTCACCCCCGCTCGGTGTGTACAGATCTATGTTTTGGGAGGGGGGATTGTATTTTGCATTTGTGTATTCATGGGAGAAGTTGGTGAGGATGCTGTTACTTGGGGGAGGGGGGGGGGGGGGGGGCGGCGGCTCATGACAACGGGCCTTCGGTGGCAAAAAGTACAAATCCGGGCCGCAGCAGGAGGAGTAGGAGGAGAAGGAGAGGAGGTGGCAGGAGGCCTACCTGCAAGCCGTGGAGGTGTCACAACTAGGTCTGCTGCACAGCCACTTACTTCCTGTTTTCCAGCGGTCACCAGGTTGACCCAATGGGCTGTGTAAGTAATGTACCTGTCCTGACCGTGGTTGGCAGACCAGGCATCCATGGTCAGATGGACCATTGACCCAAGGCTGTGTGCCAGAGATGACACCACTTGCCTTTCAACTTCATGGTACAGTTTGGGTATCGCCTTTTTTTAGAAATAATTGCGGCCTGGTATCTTCCACTGCAGAGTCCCAGTGGCCACAAATTTTCAGAAGGCCTCAGAGTCCACCAGCTGGTATGGTAAAAGCTGGCGAGCTAACAGTTCCACCAAGCCAGCTGTCAGACACAGGACAAGGGGGTGACTGGCAGACATTGGCGTGGTGAGAGGCGGAGTGGAGGAGGGTGGCTGTGATTGTGAAGGTGCAAGGGAGAAAGCGGTTGAAGATGATGCATTTGAAGGAGGAAGAGGAGGAGGGGAGGGTGGCTTTGTTTTATTTATTTATAGATAGTATAAATTAGATAGTTTTGAGCTTTTAGCCTCTTACCAAAAGGCTTTTGACTAGTCTGTCTCCTCATGAAGGATTCTCGGGGTTTCCTTTATTTTTAAAAGCAGTCCTTCAACACCAGAGGGAAGGTCCTGCTGCCACGGTAGTGTCCCTGTGAGTAGGCATGCTTGCATTTTTATATAGGTCCTTTCCAAAGAGTGCTTTTGAAAGGAATAATAGAAAGTTCCCCATGAGGCGATAGACTAGCCCAAAGCCTGTTGGTAAGTGCCTCAGAGCCATCTGATAAATAATGTCTTCTATAAGAGATTGCTACATGAGGAAAAAAGTTATTTCAAGCGCTGTAACGCTTGGTGGTGTATTCTCCACAGTCAGCATGCAACACATAAGCTGGCGTGGAGGAGGTACACACACTAGCACCAGGAAACAGGCTATCCCTAGTATAGTGGAGGGGAGGACTGACTCCAATAGGAGATTGTGGCGCACAGAGCCGGTGCAGATCTGACAGCCACAAACAATGCTTTCGTTATAACGTCTCAGCGCAAAATAGCGCTGAGCGCACAAACCAGAACTGAGGAGATCAGGACAGGTAGACAGAATGAACGCTTGCTAGCTAGCGGCTACTTAGCGACAGCAAGCGTCCAAAACCAGACAGACTGGAATGAGGCAGCCAATGCGATGCGGCGATGGCGTGCCTCACAAAGACAGGACAGGATAGTCAGAAAATAGCAGGATTAAGATAGATGAACGTAACACAGATAAATATACAATAAGTATGTTTTCCTAGCGTATTACAATTACAGCTATCAATGAAACTATTTGTAACGTCTGACTAACATATGTATATATCGGCAATGAACCGATATATGACATAAGCAGGAACGCTGACTAGGAATGGAGTAATACAGGAAACAGGACTCAGAAGGATTCGCTATCTCTTCGCAGAGATGAACGCAATCCACAACCGGTAACAGAACAGGATTCAGAAGGATTCGTTATCTCTTCGCAGAGATGAACGCAATCCACAAACAGTAACAGAACAGGATTCAGAAGGATTCGTTATCTCTTCGCAGAGATGAACGCAATCCACAAACAGTAACAGAACAGGATTCAGAAGGATTCGTTATCTCTTCGCAGAGATGAACGCAATCCACAAACAGAACCAGGAGCAGGGTAACTACCTCAGCACGGGTGGTCACGGTACGCGCAACCTACCAAAACGTGCTGGAAAACTGACTAACTGCACACAGGATATAAACAGTTCGTGTACGTATACATCAGCGACACTGGTGTATCAACGTAACACAAATACAAGGAAAATAATAAACGTGCTGGTATGCATATATATTGGCAATGAACCAATATATGATGCAAAGACCAGCAAAGTATCTTTATAACAAGAAACACGATCGGGGGCTAAAGCGACAGCAAGGCAGGCTTAAGCTGAAGCTATGAAAACCCAAGGAAACCATGCAGGAAGCAGATCTTTATACTGAGGTCATCCAATGGGAGCAGACATGCAGATTCCCACACAGGTGAATGATAATCAGTCACAAGCTGACAGCAGGGAAAGACAGACAAAGCTATGCAACTTGCATGGAAATAGATCAGAACTGCCTGAGCTGCAGCACTAATACTTCCAGTAATAGCTGCTGCAGCAGCGATCATTACAAGCGCATTTTATTCTGGACCAAATGTGCATCTTATGTCTAAATATACACTTATATATTTTAAAAGTTTAAGTCGTTAATGATAGTGGTGCCCGGCTACTGGTTTTATTTGCTTTTATCAACTTTCTCCCATGCTGAGTAAATGTTTATACTGTGAGTGACAGGTAAATGGTAAAACAGAAGGCTTTAAATGCTGACATCTGCAATATGTTTCTGTTTACATTCCAAAGTCATCCATACATCCTTACTTTATCAGTCTTTCAAATGCAGCTAGAAGACACATGTTAAGTAAGATAAATTACACTATTAATATATTAAGGGTTATTTGAGGAATTCTCTGTATTTTGTCTGTTCTGTTATGGGCTGAAAGAATTTTATTTATCTGCCTTTCTAAAAGCTACATGGTCTTTCACATGTGCTGTTGGAAAGCCCAACTTTCCATTAGCTGTAGCGGTATCAGACTAGACTCTATCATCTGACACAAGAAGGCATTTGCTTTAAAAAAGAAGCATCTGTCTCAAGTTTGCTAAAGCACTGTGTAAAGAAGAATTTTGCATACAGAGATTCTGTGCAGCACGTAACCAGTTCTACAGGAAATTGAACTGCAAGACAGCAAAAGTATTTTGAAAAGGAAGCAATGTTTGGAAATCCAGGTCTGTTAAAGAGATCATGGAAAACTTAATGAATAATGTCTTGATTCTTTTCCTTACCTTTGTAAGGAGGTTAGTAATTCTTGCATAGGAAAAAAATAACTTTTGAAAACAGTCCTTAGAGAACATTGAGAAATACAAGGTTTTATTTTATTGAAAGGAGACCATGTGTAGGATAACTCATATTTATGTATTTAAACACTAAACAACGTAGTGCAGTTTTTAAGAGACCATGCTCAGAAAAATGTGTTGTGTTTTTTTTTTGTAACTAAGTACAGTAGAAATCATTTCTATCATTTCTTAGAGAAAATTTTAATTTGTGTTAAATCAGATGTGGCGTGATGATCAGCCAAGTTATTTTAGTTTGCTTAATAATACTATTAGCTATGTACTAGCATTATACTACTTTACATTTTTTTCCTGTAGTGCTATACTCTAGCCACAGAATTATCCACTGCTGTGAGGTTAAGAATTTAGAATTTCATTGTATCCAAGGGGACATACGGTTGTAATTTAAACAGTTCCTTTTAGGCAACTTGCATTTATTTTACCGTCGGTTCAAATTTTACAGTGTTTTCTCATGCCAAACAATAGAGTTTATGGATTAAAAAATGAAATGACAGAAGATCTTAATGATTACAATAATGCTACAGACAAATAAGACAATTACTGTTTCCTCTTATAAAATGTTCTATTCAAACAAATGTAGTTTTGCAGTTACCAGGATGAAAACTGCCCATGAAAGTTCTCTACAATATTCAGCTCTACATTTCCCACTCTAACTTGTGTATAAAAGCTTTTGAGAGTTGCTCTCTTTTCGTCCTAAAATGCATCTGTCACTATTGCTAGAAATGTTTTACTTTCTAAAGGGTGAAGATGGTTAATTTCCCCTACATAAATTCTCCTAAAGGAAAACATTATCTCAGTTGTGATCATGGCCTCGATTCATAAAAGTCTGGTCGGGAAAGTAAATCCGTGCGGGAAAACTCCGCTTTCAGTGTATCTGACTTCTGGGTGGTCATTCATAAAATGTTGCCAGGTGCGATAGCAGAACGGAGATTTCCCGCTGTAGGCTGGCGGTAGGCTGTCGGTAGCCTTGCGGAAAAACAGAAGTGCTGCTCTCTCTGCTGCTCATGCGCTGCTCTCTCTGCTGCTGCTTGGGAAGTCTGTCCCATTCACTGAAATTTATTCCGCATGCTTCTCGCTACATCCGAGGTAGCGGTAATCCCCGTCCGCATACCTGCTTGCTTTAACTTTTATGAATGGACATTTTGTTACATTTCTTAAAGGGGTTCTGTCACGGACGATTGCGGGGACGCAGGCGCGTCCTGGAACCGCCCGTGAAGAATAGAACGATCGCACTCGATTCCTGCATCGATTGCGCCTCAGATCAATAGAACCAAGATTTGACGTGTAGTATCCCTATGCCTAGGAACAGCTGGGAAATCTGTCTTAGCTGAAATAACAGCCTGGGGGGAAGGTGTTAGTTAGCTTGGACATATTCCCTGTGGAAGGCACAATTTCCCTTTTGGCTCTGGGAACCAGGTGACACTTAGCTGATCTCATGGAGATGTTAATTAACCAAAGGATGCCTAGGTGCAGCCAAGCAGGCTACGAATCCACGGGAGGTCTGGACACTCTGCTCTCTGCTAAAGATCAAAGGAAAGTCAGCTGTTAGCAGCTAGAACACAACCTCAGTCTCATGGCATAATCCATAACTTCCCAGATCTGTCATATTTCTGGGGTTCCTGAGATGGCAGCTTCGCCAGACGTGGGGGAAGTGTAGCATAAGCCCCGGTGCTGGTTCTGAGGAAGTTTCAGAACATTCTGAGGTAAGGACTGCCAGTTAGGCAGTTTGAAAATGCCCTGATGATACCACAGGGGTCCCACCCCTCATGTCTGGTATCAGGGCGCTGGGTAAATCGAGACAGACCTGAAAATGTTAATAAATCTGCCCTGACCTGTACGGTTCTGTGAGATAGAGCCCATATATGGGTAGATATGATTTCTAGCCCCAGTACAAGGGGAGGGCTCATCTCATCTTTGAAGGGGGTGTATGGCTCCCCGCCCTCACTCCCTCCTACTGAAGCAGGGGCATAAGAATGGCTGAGGACCCAAACTCAGTGTCCTCCACACTGAACCATCTTGCACTCATCAGATGCCAGCTTGAGGATATGCTGGCATCCACCTGGTCTGAACTCTGAACTCTGGACTTTGAAACCAAGAACTTTATGATTCTTCCCACAATAAGGACATCTTTCCAGGAACTAAGTATTTTTCTCCCTTCTTTTATTTTTCATACTGGCTATTACTGTTTCAATAATTGTTGATTTTAATAATTGTCTGTATATATTAATTATTTATATTGCGTGAATAAACGACTTTCCCCAAGTCATTCACTGTTTCGCTACCCTGCTTATCAGCACACACAGAAATGATCCCGGGTCTCTGAAGATACGCTACTGTTTGTTTGTTGTTGGCTAGACAGAATATCGTGTGTTTAACCGTTTTATTTGCAGGATTAGTCAGTCAGTTATTGGGCCCCACGGTCCCATGATAACCGCGGTGGTGGTAGTTTACTCTGAACCAGTGGGTGAAGTGGTAATCACCCGTGTCTCACAGGCTCCCTTCTGAGTTGTCTGCGGCTAATTCTTAACGGTTCCTGCGCATTGACTGCGACCAGAGTTCGCACGATCTGTGCGCTGGCCCCGTTTAGAAGGCTAAGTGCGGTCAGCCACTAGGGTTCCTGTGACAGTGTTAGGCAGCGGTTGGGACCTGTGTTGTGCTGAAAGTATCTAAGATAGCGCTAGCGCTATCGAGAAACGAACTAATTCGTTGGTGTAGCTGGAAGGCAATATATTTTTTATATATACAGAGAGACTGTGTAGCCAGTACCCCTCCCCAAAAGTTTTATTTTATTTGGCATGGAAATGTCCGGGAACTACAAGAAAATGGGCCTGGTGAACCTGCAAAATCTTTGCCAAGAGAGAGGCATTGATGTCGGCCGCAAGAAACAACAGGACCTGGTAACGGAATTGTTTCAATGGGATACCCAGCAACTGCGGGAGCCGGGAGTGTCCGCTGAAGTGGATACCAGCCCATCTGACAATCGAGGGGAACCAGAGACTGAGACTCCTGACCGTACAGAGGTTGTGCATCCTGAGGGCCCTGCATCAACAGTTACGCCGGAGAATGTCAGTGTGGACCCCAATCCCAGAGTTTCTGAAAGTACTCGCCTGGAACCGGCCAGTACTGGACTGTCCGTTTGTACTGATCCGCTAATGCAGCAGGCATTACAAAAGCTGATGGACACTGACCTGGACAAGTACCTGCAGTACATGCGTGAGGAGCGCCAATCTGCAGAAGCGCGGACAGAGCGCCAAATGCGGGAGGAACGGGAGCGGCAAGCTGCTGCTACTGCTGCTGCTGCTGCTGCTGCAGAACGCCACGCGGAGAGGGATGCCGCTGAGCGGGAACGCCAACGACAGCATGAGCTAAACATGGCAAAAGTGCAACAGGCCAGCCGGAGTTCACCGCCCAGCCTCCCTGCTGAAGGAGCTGCAGCACCCGTAAGTGCAAAAATTAAATTTGCTAATATTGAAAAAGACACAGACATTGACTTGTTTTTGCGGTCTTTTGAAAAAGCATGCCGTCAGTATCGTCTGTCCCAAGACCAGTGGGCCAGACATCTGACACCTTTGCTGCGCTACAAAGCGCTTGATGCCTTCGCAGAATTGCCTGCGGAGAAGGATAATGATTATGCTGCTATAAAAGACGCTATCATTACTAAGTACCAGCTGACGCCAGAAGCCTATCGGAAAAAGTTCAGGGCCTGGCAGAAAAAGTCTTCTGATTCGTACCGAGATGTGGCCAGCAGCTTGCTCACCACACTCCGCCAGTGGACACTAGGCCTCACCAAAGGGTCTTATGGCGTCCTGGAGGACTTGATAGTCCTCGAACAATTTCTGAACATTTGCCCTGCTGATGTACGACAGTTTGTGTTAGAGCGCAGGCCGGCTTCAGCCACTGTCGCTGCAGACCTTGCTGAGACTTTTACAACTACCCGGGTGGCTGATACCCGCAGAACTGTCCCATCCAGCTGGAGAGGAGGTCAGCCCAATACCTCGGCAGACCCTCCTGCCCCTGTGAGCCGTCCGCCACAGAGGCCACCCAGCGCAGCTGCTGCACCCAGGCCCGCAGCGCCTGGAGAGGTCACCTGTCACTACTGCCGCCAGCCCGGACACATGAAATTCGACTGTCCGGAGCGGAGACAGACACCACCAGCACCTGGATCATCTGCATCACCTGTACCTCACCCACAGCAGAGGCAACCCGCCAGCGAACCACAGCCTGGATCATCAGATTTTGTCCTATTTGCACGCGGAAAGGAAATCCGCGACCGAACCGACCAGCAGCAACTTGTTAGAGTGAACGGCAAAGTTGTCACCGGATTCCGAGACACCGGAGCTGACATCACGTTAGTTCACTCACACCTTGTGCCAAAGGAGAGCATCAGCTCCAGCCGATCCCTTGCCCTTACTGGAGTAGAGGGCACCCTTTTTCACATAGCCCACGCGACAGTGAAGCTGGATTGGGGATTAGGAATCCACGAAAGGGTTGTGGGGGTTATGAAGGATCTCCCAGTCCCTGTGTTGCTGGGGACTGATTTGGGCAAGCTTGTGTCCTACTATGAACCTGCCACGACCGCCTTGTCGCTCACGGAAGGAGACGGACTCTCCACCCACCACCAGGTACTTTATACACTTGGGGGAGCACCAGGGGGAGGCGGGTTGAATGTGCCCAGTTCAAGGGTACCTGGTTCCATAGTGCCTGCTTCAAAGGCACCTGAGTTTGATGTACAGGCTGTCTGTTGTGATGATGCTGTAACTGTACCTGAGTTTCTTGTACAACCTGTCTGTAATGAAAAAATGTCTATACCTGTCAATGTCATTACTGCATGCAATGATGATTTGAGTAATGCCCGTCTGTGCCATTCTGACAGTGTACCTGTGCTAGCAGTACCGCGCAGCTGCGCTGCTCAGAACCCGAGCTCAGAACAGGTGGAGGGGGTTCCGGCCTCCTCCCCCTCCTCTGACCGCAGGGATGAGACCTTTCAGCCGCTGGCCTCGTGTGATCTGAGCCAGTTGGCTGAAACTGACAGCGCCGTATTCTCAGCCGCACTACAAAGTGACCCAAGCCTGGAGGTGCTCAGGCAGCAAGCCGCTGAGCCCCTCGCAGACGGGGCCGCTTTCAAGGTGTACTGGGAAGGTGGGAGACTGTACAGTGAGTCTGTACAGCCCCCTACAGGTAGATCCCACGCGAATACCAAGTGGCTTGTGGTCCCGAGTGCGTTCAGGGGACATGTGCTGAAATCCGCACATGGTAATCCTCTGACAGGGCACTCGGGTGTCCGCAAGACACTCGCCGGTATTCAGAACCAGTTTTATTGGCCCCGGATGAACAGGGATGTAGCAAACTACTGCAGGGCATGTGCCGTCTGTCAGGAGCTGGGAAGGTCCAGGGATTCCCGCGGGGTTCCCTTAGGTCCACAGCCACCCAGCAGGGGAACCCTGCGTGGGCTGGCTGTTGACCTAACCAACCCACTGCCCGTTGTCAGCAGTCCCGGCAGGCACCACGTCCGACTGCAGTGGCGCAAACGCCCTGTCCAGAACGGTCCATGTTGGGTCAACCCTGAGGGTAGCAGACCGCGACCGGTCCAGGGGAACCGAGCCCCAGGCTCCAATAGGTTTTCCCGCCGTACCGGCAACTTGAGGCCCGTCAGCCAGGTTAGCGGCGCCGCCACACATCTTGCGGATGAGTGGCTAAGCCACGGACAAGGGGGAGGGCTGTCACGGACGATTGCGGGGACGCAGGCGCGTCCTGGAACCGCCCGTGAAGAAAAGAACGATCGCACTCGATTCCTGCATCGATTGCGCCTCAGATCAATAGAACCAAGATTTGACGTGTAGTATCCCTATGCCTAGGAACAGCTGGGAAATCTGTCTTAGCTGAAATAACAGCCTGGGGGGAAGGTGTTAGTTAGCTTGGACATATTCCCTGTGGAAGGCACAATTTCCCTTTTGGCTCTGGGAACCAGGTGACACTTAGCTGATCTCATGGAGATGTTAATTAACCAAAGGATGCCTAGGTGCAGCCAAGCAGGCTACGAATCCACGGGAGGTCTGGACACTCTGCTCTCTGCTAAAGATCAAAGGAAAGTCAGCTGTTAGCAGCTAGAACACAACCTCAGTCTCATGGCATAATCCATAACTTCCCAGATCTGTCATATTTCTGGGGTTCCTGAGATGGCAGCTTCGCCAGACGTGGGGGAAGTGTAGCATAAGCCCCGGTGCTGGTTCTGAGGAAGTTTCAGAACATTCTGAGGTAAGGACTGCCAGTTAGGCAGTTTGAAAATGCCCTGATGATACCACAGGGGTCCCACCCCTCATGTCTGGTATCAGGGCGCTGGGTAAATCGAGACAGACCTGAAAATGTTAATAAATCTGCCCTGACCTGTACGGTTCTGTGAGATAGAGCCCATATATGGGTAGATATGATTTCTAGCCCCAGTACAAGGGGAGGGCTCATCTCATCTTTGAAGGGGGTGTATGGCTCCCCGCCCTCACTCCCTCCTACTGAAGCAGGGGCATAAGAATGGCTGAGGACCCAAACTCAGTGTCCTCCACACTGAACCATCTTGCACTCATCAGATGCCAGCTTGAGGATATGCTGGCATCCACCTGGTCTGAACTCTGAACTCTGGACTTTGAAACCAAGAACTTTATGATTCTTCCCACAATAAGGACATCTTTCCAGGAACTAAGTATTTTTCTCCCTTCTTTTATTTTTCATACTGGCTATTACTGTTTCAATAATTGTTGATTTTAATAATTGTCTGTATATATTAATTATTTATATTGCGTGAATAAACGACTTTCCCCAAGTCATTCACTGTTTCGCTACCCTGCTTATCAGCACACACAGAAATGATCCCGGGTCTCTGAAGATACGCTACTGTTTGTTTGTTGTTGGCTAGACAGAATATCGTGTGTTTAACCGTTTTATTCGCAGGATTAGTCAGTCAGTTAGTGGGCCCCACGGTCCCATGATAACCGCGGTGGTGGCAGTTTACTCTGAACCAGTGGGTGAAGTGGTAATCACCCGTGTCTCACAGGCTCCCTTCTGAGTTGTCTGCGGCTAATTCTTAACGGTTCCTGCGCATTGACTGCGACCAGAGTTCGCACGATCTGTGCGCTGGCCCCGTTTAGAAGGCTAAGTGCGGTCAGCCACTAGGGTTCCTGTGACAGGTTCTTCCGCGAATGAGGAAAAAAAATCAAAATGGTTTATGCATAATCTATTAAAAATCCTTCTAAAATAGTGTGAAAAGTTTTTTAAAAAAATGAATGGTTTCACCAATACAACATGTAATGTATACAGTGACGGCTGAGGTGACTGTGAGGCTAATCCATTTGCTAGGGGTGTTTTTTTTGTTACTGTCATTTCACAAGCTGCTCCCTACCTAGTTTTCATTGCTGTAATGCAGGGCTATGATGAAGTGCTGTGGAATGGCAGTTAAAGCTGTTAAAATAACGGCTGTGCTGCTCTGTAGTTTCTGCTTGTACTTCCTTACAGAGCTGACCCCCCCTCCCCCGCCTCTCCCTGTAGGCAGAGGTCGGGCAGCTCTTCGGAGCAAATCATGTGTTTACCTCGTTGCCCGGCAAATAGACTTCAGCGTCTGTGCAGAGGACTTCCTATCCTCTGCACGGCAAATTAGCTGCATGAGCCACCACCGCGGTTATCATGGGACCGTGGGGCCCACTAACTGACTGACTAATCCTGCGAATAAAACGGTTAAACACACGATATTCGCGGAAGAACCCCTTTAAGAGAATCACCGCACAAGGCAGTGAGTTATTACTCTGCTCGGGAATATCAGCTTTTCATGCGGAAACAGCCTTTATGAATACGCATTTTGCAAAATGGTCGGTAAAGTCAGCTGTTTTCAGCATTTATGCATGCGGGAATGCATAAATGCAGGAGGCCCATGTGTCTGTTTTGCTTCCTGTTTTAGCCTACTCAAGAAGTGGCATGTGATCACAGGACCATGACCAGACATTCAAAGAACATGATCACATGGTCATATCAGTTACATGGCTCTCTCTAATTTCTCCAGCAGGAACATATTTTAGGACAAATTAATAATCTCAAGTAAAAGTAGTTTTCCCTTACCAGTGGCCAACTTTTATACTTAATAGGGCATAGCAGTTAAGGTATGCAGAATTAAAATTGTTGCAGTGCAGCACTTGTTGGGTCCTTCTCTCTGTCCCTCTGGTGACAGAACTTTAAAAGTACCCTTGCACATATTTAAAGGACTTAGTCTGTCTACTGTGCGTGGACCGGGGGGGGGGGGAGCCCTAGAGTTGCGTAGCCGCACATGTGTCTATGTGGACTGCGCAGTCGCAGCAAGCTCCGGTGGCCATTTTACCTGTGGCATGCGAGCCCGACCCGGGCGGTGGGGTCGGGAGCCGCCTGGGGGTCTGGCAAAGAGCAGGGGACCCGGTGGAAGTGAATGGAGGGCGCGATGGCGACCTTCGTGCATACAGAATAAAGACAGGTACTGAACCTTTTTTTTTTTAAATGTCACCTTGTAAGTCCTTTAAGCATTTTTTAGCCATATGGTTCTGTGCATAATTAATAATTAAATGTTAAAATACTTACAAATGCTACAAATAGTAAAATTGATTATGAAAAACAATGTAAAAAAATACAAAATGGCAAAACTAAGCACAGCCTAAGCATTTCAACAAGACTCAGGGAACTTTTACTGGATCAACAAGATCTCTTGCAGCCAGGAAATTTAAAGAGAACCCGACTCGTGGGTTCTAAGAACGCTAATTTCACACAGAGGCTGGGTCTGCATATACTGTACTGACCAGCCTCTGTTGCTATACCGTGCTGATGCTCGGATGTGCCTCATCTACGAATTCGGCAATCCGCGTGGTTGCAAAAAAAATCCGCATTCGGCCCCGCCGCATGCGGATTTTCGTCCGCGTCCACGCAACCACGCGGATTTTCTGCCGTGAATGGCGTAATCACGCGTGGATTCCCGCCCGGAGGCGGATTTTCTTTTAACGTTAATAACAAAGCCCCCATACATGCTACATTCCCCCAAATTGCATGGATTATCGAGGTGATAAGGGGCAACATAACTTCAACATAAAAAATTCCAAAAGATTTTTTTTTTCTAGAGAAAATGGATTTTAAAGTGTAATCAACACTTTAAATGGGGCTATTAATTGGTAATAAGTGGTTTTAAAAAGGGATATACGCGTTAATAAGCAGTCAAAGAGGTGAAGGCGAGTTCCAATGGCACTTGGCGGCGGCGAAGGTACCGCTGGAGGAGGATGAGTGGCTGACGCCAAAAAGGCCCCAGAGAGGTTTTTGTAATTTTTTGTTTTCTTTTTTTTTTTGCAGCAATTAGCAATGACATCGCAGCAGAGTTGTCAGTGGACACGGGCAGTGTGAACGCAGAGTGCAGTGGTGGTAGCGACTGAGTCAGGAGAAGGACTATGCGGGCGGTCAGTTCAGCAGCACAGAAGGACCACGGCAACATACTGGTAGTAGTAGTAGCAGCACAGCGTCATAGTGCTGGCCAAAAAATTAAATGCACCCGGTGACCCGGGCAGTGATAACGCAGACAGAGTACATTGGTGGTACCGTGGTAGCGACTGAGTCAGGAGGAGGAGGAGGACAAAGCGGGCGTTCAGTTCAGCAGCAGCAGCACAGAAGGACCATGGCAACATACTGGTGGTAGTAGTAGCAGCACAGCGTCATAGTGCTGGCCAAAAAATTAAATGCACCCGGTGACCCGGGCAGTGTGAACGCAGAGTGCAGCAGCGGGAAGCGACTGAGTCAGGAGGAGGAGGACAATGCGGGCGGTCAGTTCAGCAGCAGCAGCACAGAAGGACCACGGCAACATACTGGTGGCAGTAGTAGCAGCAGCACAGCGTCATAGTGCTGGCCAAAAAATTAAATGCACCTGGTGACCCGGGCAGTGATAACGCAGACAGAGTACATTGGTGGTACCGTGGTAGCGACTGAGTCAGGAGGAGGAGGAGGACAAAGCGGGCGTTCAGTTCAGCAGCAGCAGCACAGAAGGACCATGGCAACATACTGGTGGTAGTAGTAGCAGCACAGCGTCATAGTGCTGGCCAAAAAATTAAATGCACCCGGTGACCCGGGCAGTGATAACGCAGACAGAGAACATTGGTGGTACCGTGGTAGCGACTGAGTCAGGAGGAGGAGGAGGACAAAGCGGGCGTTCAGTTCAGCAGCAGCAGCACCAGCACAGAAGGACCATGGCAACATACTGGTGGTAGTAGTAGTAGCACAGCGTCATAGTGCTGGACAAAAAATTAAATGCACCCAGTGACCCGGGCAGTGTGAAC
This sequence comes from Hyperolius riggenbachi, assembly GCF_040937935.1. NCBI lineage: Eukaryota > Metazoa > Chordata > Amphibia > Anura > Hyperoliidae > Hyperolius > Hyperolius riggenbachi. The sequence continues at coordinate 153,487,446 of NC_090650.1, read as the reverse complement.
GCAGAGTGTAGTAGCGACTGAGTCAGGAGGACAAAGCGGGCGGTCAGTTCAGCAGCTCAGAAGGAGGACCATGGCAACTTACTGGTAGTAGTACCATAACACCAAAAAATTAACCAAGGTAGGCACTAGGCAGGTAGTAACTGTCTTTATAAAGGCAGGCATAGTTAACAACAGCACATGCAGCAGCCACTTCATGTCCCCCTGTGTCCGACAATAGGGGCCAGGAACTCACCTTCCACCCAAGCCTGGTTGATTTTCAGGAAGGTGAGTTTGTCCACAGAGGCATGGGAGAGCCGAGAGCACTTCTCTGTGACCACGCCACCGGCCGCACTAAAGCATCTCTCTGAGAGGACACTGGAAGGAGGGCAGGATAGGAGTTCCAGGGCGTACTGGGAAAGCTCGCTCCAGATGTCCAGTCTCTTGACCCAGTACTCCAAGGGGTCCACGGGGCTGTCGGTGTCATTGAGCCCGCTGGATGACCCCATATAGTCAGACACCATGGTGGTCAGTCGTTGCTTGTGCTGGTTGGTGGTGGATGCTGTGGCGGGCACCTCTGTTCTGGGCTGCTGCACTGCATACAGGCTCTTGCTTAGGCTCTTCAGGTCTCCGGGGCGCCAGTTGCTGCTGCTGCTGCTGGTGGTTGTTGTTGTGCTGCTAGTGGCAATGGCAGGCACCTCTTGCTGGCTTGGCAGAGCAGTTACAGTGGGGGTGGAAGGCTGGGGGAATGCTTCCAGTAGTCTGCGCACAAGGGCCTCCTTCAACTCCCTTGTGCGTTGCTCGGGGGTGGATGGCGTCATTAAGTCTCCCAGCTTCCCCTTTAGACGGGGATCAAGCATCAAGGTAATCCAGATGTCCTCCCTTGAACGCATCTGGATCACCCGGGGGTCCCTGCGAAGGCAGCGCAACATGTGCACAGCCATGGGAAACAAGTGGGCCCTGCCAGCAAGATCTTCCTCGTCCTCGCCATTGTCCCATAACGCATGCCTGTCCTCTTCCTGTGCCATGTCGTTGTCCTCCTCAAACTGCCATCCACGTACAACGCCTGCTGCACTCTGCTCCTCCTCCTCCTCCTTATTCAGGTTAGGGACCTCCAACTCTTCCACTACCTGCTGTGAGCCCTCCTCTGAGCTGGACTGTGCTGCCATCTGCTCCTGTTCTTCCAACTGCCTCAGGGCTTCATCCCCACGCTCAATTAAATTGTCCATTGCCTGCTCCAGTAGACAAACTAAGGGCACCCACTGGCACACAGAGGCCCGCTCCTCACTGACCATCTTGGTTGCCTCCAGGAAGGGACTCAGCACCAGGCATACTTGCTGCATCAGTGTCCACTGAGTGGCAGTAATCATGGGGACTTGCTGGTTGCTGGGGACACTTGGGTCTAGCATGTAGGCCCTAAGAGCCAGCCTGTGCTGACACAGCCGCTCCAACATGGCCAGAGTCGAATTCCAGCAAACTGGCATGTCGATGATCATCCGGTGTTGTGGCCTTCCATACTGCAGAGGCAGTGGCTGACAGGCGGAAAAAGCATACCACCACCCGGGCATCCTGCAGCAGCTCGCTCATCCCCTGGTAGGTGCGCAAGAAGCTATGCACCACAAGATTGAGCACGTGGGCCAAGCAGGGGATGTGCTGGAGGTTTCCCTGCTGCACTGCTGCCACCAGGTTGGCCCCGTTATCGGCTGCCACTTACCCCACTTCCAGGCCTCTGGGGGTCAGCCACCTCCGCTCCTGCTTCCTGAGGGCGGCCAGGACGTTGGTGGCCGTAAGCCTCTCCTTTCCCAGGGTCACCAATTTTAAAAGGGCTTGGCAGTGCCGAGGCTTGGCGCTGCAGCTGCCGAGGCGGGCTTGCTTTCCGGGTGCAGAGGGAGTGTCGTGACAGGACCCTTCTGCATCCCCCCTGATCCCGCGTGGTGGCACCACTAGCTGGGCTGATGCGCTCTTGTCCTCCCTCCCTTCCATCAGTGTCACCCAGTGGGCCGTAAAGGACAGGTAGCGACCTGTCCCAAATCTGCTACTCCACGAGTCCATGGTCACGTGGACCCGCTTGCCCACAGAGTAGTCCAGGGAACGGGCCACGTTTTCCACCACAAACTTGTGGAGTGCTGGGATCGCGCTCCTGCTGAAATAGTGGCGACTGGGGACTTGCCACTCGGGGATGCCAAATTGGAGCAGCGTCCGCATGGCGCTCCCCTCCTGCACCAGGGAGTAGGGAAGCAGCTGTGATGCCATGGCCCGGGCCAGCAAGCCATTTAGTTTGCGGATCCGCCTGTGGCTTGGAGGCAGAGGCTTGGTCAGACCCTGAAAGGTGTCGCTCATCAGGGTCTGACGACGCTGGGATGCAGGGGAGACAGAGGAGAGAGACGAACACTGGCTGCCAGCCTCAATGTCGGTGTCCTGAGTAGCCGAGGTGGAAGAGCGTTTGCGTGCTACTACTGCTGCTGCTGTGGGGGATTCACGACCCTGAGGGAGGGATGATGCTGCTGCGCTGGTGGGCCTTCTGCTCTCAGGAACCCCTGCCAGCAGTGCCTGCTTCCTCTTAAAGTCCGCATACTCGCGGCAGTGGCGGCTTCTCAGGTGGCCCTGGAGGGATGAGGTACCCATCTTGCTCAGACTTTTCCCACGGCTCAATCTTTTGCTGCATAACCTGCACACCGCATACCTTTTGTCATCAGTACATTCCTCAAAGCAATCCCACACTGGTGACTTTAATTTACTGCGGCCCCCACTAGCAGAGGGTGCAGCGGAACAATGTGTGGTAGTAGTTGCCGGGGGTTGCATGGTGGTGGTGCCGGCTGAAGCAGTGTCCTGTCTACTTCCTCCACGCCCACTGCTGTCGATGCCCCTGCCCCTGCCTGACATATGGCGATATCCTTGCCTAGGCCGAGGTGACTCGTCATCCTGCTCTGCCTCTGACCATTCTTCCACGGTCTCAGCAGGCTGCACATAGTTAGGGTCCACAACGTCGTCATCATCAGCAGCATCATCATAATCCAGCTCTTCCTCTGACTCCCCCGCCTCCTCTTCTGTCCCTACATCCCCAGACACAGACCCCTCTTCTTCATCACCAAAACTCAACAACGCTTGTGATTGTGGCCCGATCTCAATCTCTGCCACATCGGTCCCCAGTAAGTCCTGAGCTTCTTGCATCAGCAGGTTCCCAGAAGCCGGACTGAGGGACAGAACGCTGTCATCCTGGGAGGGCTACTGACCAGTGGGTGCTGGGGTGGATGTCACAACAAGCGTGGGACGTTGGCTGCTGCTGCTGCTGCTTGGAGTGGTGCTCACAGTAGAGGTCTGGGAGGAAGTCATGATGTCCATGAGTACGTCAGGTTCCATTTGCTCAACCACCACACGGGGACCAGAAACTTTAAAATATTTGGACAATGGCGTCCGCTGACTCGGCCCAGGCTTTGCTGCCCCCCTTTCTGCTGCATCACGACCACGTACAGCTGGGCGTCCTCTCCCTGGACGTGGAGCAGTCCCAGAAGTGGCTGAGGCAATTGAACTCCCTTTTCTCTCACCCCGCGAAACCCTGCCAGACATGTTGCTAGTAATGAATCACTGGATGCAGTGGGCACAGTACAAGGTCACTGAAGGATGCACCAGGCACAGTACAACAGCACTGAAGGATGCAGTGGGCACAGTACAAGGTCACTGAAGGATGCAGTGGGCACAGCAGTGGGCACTGGATATACAACTAGGTCACTGAAGGATGCAGTGGGCACAGTACAAGGTCACTGAAGGATGCAGTGGGCACAGCAGTGGGCACTGGATATACAACTAGGTCACTGAAGGATGCAGTGGGCACAGTACAAGGTCACTGAAGGATGCAGTGGGCACAGCAGTGGGCACTGGATATACAACTAGGTCACTGAAGGATGCAGTGGGCACAGTACAAGGTCACTGAAGGATGCACCAGGCACAGTACAACGGTACTGAAGGATGCAGTGGGCACAGTACAAGGTCACTGAAGGATGCAGTGGGCACAGCAGTGGGCACTGGATATACAACTAGGTCACTGAAGGATGCAGTGGGCACAGTACAAGGTCACTGAAGGATGCAGTGGGCACAGCAGTGGGCACTGGATATACAACTAGGTCACTGAAGGATGCAGTGGGCAGAGTACAAGGTCACTGAAGGATGCAGTGGGCACAGCAGTGGGCACTGGATATACAACTAGGTCACTGAAGGATGCAGTGGGCACAGCAGTGGGCACTGGATATACAACTAGGTCACTGAAGGATGCAGTGGGCACAGTACAAGGTCACTGAAGGATGCAGTGGGCACAGCAGTGGGCACTGGATATACAACTAGGTCATTGAAGGATGCAGTGGGCACAGTACAAGGTCACTGAAGGATGCAGTGGGCACAGCAGTGGGCACTGGATATACAACTAGGTCACTGAAGGATGCAGTGGGCACAGTACAAGGTCACTGAAGGATGCAGTGGGCACAGCAGTGGGCACTGGATATACAACTAGGTCACTGAAGGATGCAGTGGGCACAGTACAAGGTCACTGAAGGATGCAGTGGGCACAGCAGTAGGCACTGGATATACAACTAGGTCACTGAAGGATGCAGTGATCACAGTACAAGGTCACTGAAGGATGCAGTGGGCACAGCAGTGGGCACTGGATATACAACTAGGTCACTGAAGGATGCAGTGGGCACAGTACAAGGTCACTGAAGGATGCAGTGGGCACAGCAGTGGGCACTGGATATACAACTAGGTCACTGAAGGATGCAGTGGGCACAGTACAAGGTCACTGAAGGATGCAGTGGGCACAGCAGTGGGCACTGGATATACAACTAGGTCACTGAAGGATGCAGTGGGCACAGTACAAGGTCACTGAAGGATGCAGTGGGCACAGCAGTGGGCACTGGATATACAACTAGGTCACTGAAGGATGCAGTGGGCACAGTACAAGGTCACTGAAGGATGCAGTGGGCACAGCAGTGGGCACTGGATATACAACTAGGTCACTGAAGGATGCAGTGGGCACACAAGGATGTCACACTGTGTAATGAGATGCTCATATGCCAGCGAGCGAGCAGTGGGCACTGGGCACGGCACAAGGTCACTGACAGAATGAATGAACAGCGCTGGCAGAGAGTGGCGGCGCCGGCGGTGTGACTGGCTGCCTGCAAATAGTACAAGTGTATAACTGTCACTGGAATATACAAGTGAACACTGCAGCTGCACTAACCTGCCTGCCTGAACTACACACAGATAATCCCCACTCCCACTACACTGACTACACTGCAGCACTGAACCTGCCTGCACTACACACAGTTAAATAATCACTAGACTCCCACACTCCCACTACACTACACTGACTACAACTAACTACAGCAATCACTCACTGACTAGCTAACTGTGTACAGTATAAGAGCAGTGTTAGCAAAAAAAACGCTTTGTTTTTAACACAATAAATGCACTTGCTCAAACAACAATGGCCTGGAGATAATCCTCTCAGCACCACAGTCTAGCAAGGACAGAGCTTTTCCATCATGGTCGCCGCTTTATATTCAGGAGGGGAGGGCATAGCTCCCCTCCTGTGATTGGTTGCTAGGGCCTGGCTGGGGCACTCTGATTGGCCTGCAATGTGTCACTTCCGCATAGTTTGACGCATTTCCGCAAACCACAACTTCAGCGCCGGGTTTCACGAGCGTGAATGTGGATTTCTGTCCGCATTCACGCGAAGCCGAAGTAGATTTTCGTGGTTGAAAATCTATTCACGGCTTAGCGTGTCCGAGGCGGAATGCGTCAAAATGGTCGTGAATCCACGCGTAAGCGTGATCACGACCTGGCGGTGAGCACCACTGCTATACCGGTCCTCCCACAGGTCCCCCTGCGCTCTGCTTGACCCCCATAAATCATACCCCGAGCTGTCGACACGCAGCGTGTCGCAGCCGACTGTTTACCTTTGCATCTGTCAGTCTTGGTGCTCCCCCGCCTCCTCCATAGCGCCAGTCCCTTCCCTCTCCACTGATTGGAGGGAAGGGATGCGGGTGGGGACCGGCGCAATGGAGGAGGCAGGGGAGCACTAAGACTGACAGATGCAAAGGTAAACAGCCGGCTGCGACACGCTGCATGTCGACAGCTCGGTGTATGATTTATGGGAGTCAAGCAGAGCACAGGTGGGGCCTATGAAGGGATCGGGATAGCAACAGAGGCTGGGTAGTTTATGCAGACCCAGCCTCTGTGTGCAATTAGCGTTCTTAGAACCCACCTCGGGCTCTCTTTAAGAATGAAATTTAAGAGGATTGCTGCCCAGGCTCTTCTGCAGATGCACAAAAACTGGCAATACTGAGAATCATAAACGCAGTAGTGGGACAGGACACTTAATGCAGCAGATGAAACACACATTATGTAGACTTCTCTACACAACTGACAGATGTCTCCTGGCAGAAACTAATGATACTGTGTTACATCAGTCTCCATCTACAATCTGGATAATTTCACCAATTAGAAAACCCGGATAGTCTACTTGTGCTTTTATATTACTTTAATAATGGCCTGCAAAATACGTGACAATACATGGTTCACAATAAGTTAAAATTCTAAAACCAATCCGGACCACAAGAGCTTATTTCATCTTCACCCACTGTCCTCAAGATGGTATGTTACCAGATTGATCACCCAGCCGCAGCCTATGCAAATCAATCGGTTACCCAATCGAGATTGGACATTAGTGGGCCCTCCACCCGGCGCACACCACGAGGCCTCCTCACTCACACTACGCTTGACAGTGCACTGTCACACGATATATAGCCTTAAAGAACTACTAGAGCAGTTCGTGATGTATCATCATGGTTTACTGTACCACATGTGTGAATGGAGGTATAGCCAATCCAGTAGCTTCCAATAGCCCCACAGGTTCCTCAGATCTTATCAATTTGCTGACCAATAAACACCTCACTACCTTGTGGCAAAGTCCATCAGACTTCCATCTGCTTTTAGTGCTTCAGAGCTGTACAAGCAGTGTGGATGTAAAGTAGCTAGTTTTACTCACGACCTTGCCGCCATACAATCAGGTCTCATGCGGAGGGAGTTCCACTCAGGGCTGACTCAGTCCATTTGCCCGACGCTGTATACGCGTCACCTCACTTGCGCTGACTGAACTGGCTGCTCCGGTCTCCTCTTCTCCTTAGCTTGCGGAGGATCCTAGTGTTGCCCGGCGTCCCGGGATCGTGAGCGCTCACGTGGTCCGCCTCACCCCGCCCACTGACGCGTTTCGCCCCACCCACGGGGCTTTCTCAAAGTGCGTGGGGATGGCAGATGCTGCAGCGTCGTTTCCTTTTAACAGGTTGTCATCATGGTTCATGGCTCCTCCCTGGCTGGGATCAGCCATCTTTCAAACTGTCAGACTAAGGGCAAACTTCACAACTTCATTAATACATTTCCTTTTCTCGGGCATTATCATGCAGACTCAATTTGCATAGTGTCAGGAATTGATGGCCCATTGGAGAGACTGGGTAAGTTTCTGGATGGGAAGCTAAAACCTCTTGTTGAGGCATTACCCTCATTTGTTAGGTACACGGGTGACGTGTTGGCCGTTCTGGAGGGGGTCCCTGTCAGTGGGGAGGATCTGATTGTAAGTGTGGATGTCGAGGGCCTCTATACTTCTATACCCCACGAGGTGGGATTGGCTGCGACATCCTTTTTCCTTCGTGAGCATTTCCCAGAGTCGGGACTCCATAATGAGTTCATAATTGAGGCCTTGCAGCTAATCCTGGAGTACAATTGCTTTTGCTTTAATGGTAGGTTTTACCGCCAGATCAGGGGCACGTCGATGGGGGCATCCTGTGCCCCGGCCTACGCTTGTTTACATCTGGGGCTGTGGGAGCGGCAGGATGTGTACCCCATGGACCTCTTCCAGAGGCATGTCCGCCTCTGGCTGAGGTTCATTGATGACGTGCTCCTGGTCTGGCGAAGCACCAGGGAACAGTTGAACTGTTTCATGGAGAGATTAAGGGATAATGAAAGAAATTTGAGGTTTACCTTTGAGTGGAGTGAGAGGGTGCTCTCATTCCTAGATTTGAAGATTCAGAAAGAAGGCGAGAGGTTGATAACCTCCACCTTTAGGAAGCCCACAGCAGGAAACACACTGCTGCACTATTCCAGCTTCCATCTGGAATCCCAAAAGAGAGCGGTCCCTAGAGGTCAGTTCTATAGGCATAGAAGGAACTGTACCCGGGACGAGGACTTCATGAGGGAAGGACAGGAATTGAGTGTGAGACTGAGGGAGAAAGATTATCCAAAAGAGTTAGTGGAACAGGAATATCAGAGGATGGTGGAAACAAAAAGAGATGAGCTGAGAAAAGGTCGGTCCCCCCGAAAAAACTGGGGGGGGGGTCCTGAGGGTAAGAACCCCATTAGATTTGTTACAGCATATGGGGCCCACTGGTACCCTTTGCAAAAAGTGTTGCAAAAACATTGGGGTGTTTTGCTACTTGATAGGAGAATAAGAAATTTGGTGGGGGAAAGACCTTATATGACGGCAAGAAAAGCACCTAATTTAAAGAATCAGTCGGTGAAATCAGAATTTGTGACTAAGGAAAGAGAAACCTGGTTGAATAAGATACCGCAAAAGGTGGGGATGTTTAACTGTGGAAATTGCAATGTGTGTAGCCTGGTTGAGAGAACAAAATCATTTATGAATGCTAAGGGAACAAGGACCTATGAAATCAGGGACAATATAAATTGCAATTCGGAAAGAGTTGTGTATTGTATAAAATGTCCGTGCAACCTGTTTTATATAGGAAAAAACAAAACGGCGATTGGGTACTCGAATAGGTGAACATGTGAAAAATATTGAAAAAGCTGAAAAAGATAGTCCACTAGGAACACATTTTGCACGGTACCACAATAAAGATCCCACTGTATTACGCTTTAAGGGAATAGTGAAGCAGATGGTGTCACATAGGGGCGGCGATATTGAAAATGAATTGTACAAAATCGAGGCAACCTGGATCTACCGTCTGGGGACGCGGATCCCAGACGGATTGAATTCAGATCTGAATATGGCTTATTTTCTAAAATAAATGGGGGTATAGTGAAGAAATTAAGAAAAGGAGAAACTGTGATCTATTGCAAATTGAGTCTGCATGATAATGTCCGAAAAAAGGTATTAATGAAGTTGTGAAGTTTGCCCTTAGTCTGACAGTTTGAAAGATGGCTGATCGCAGCCAGGGAGGAGCCATGAACCATGATGACAACATGTTAAAAGGAAACGACGCTGCAGCATCTGCCATCCCCACGCACTTTGAGAAAGCCCCGTGGGCGGGGCGAAACGCGTCAGTGGGCGGGGTGAGGCGGACCACGTGAGCGCTCACGATCCCGGGACGCCGGGCAACACCAGGATCCTCCGCAAGCTAAGGAGAAGAGGAGACCGGAGCAGCCAGTTCAGTCAGCGCAAGTGAGGTGACGCGTATACAGCGTCGGGCAAATGGACTGAGTCAGCCCTGAGTGGAACTCCCTCCGCATGAGACCTGATGGTATGGCGGCAAGGTCGTGAGTAAAACTAGCTACTTTACATCCACACTGCTTGTACAGCTCTGAAGCACTAAAAGCAGATGGAAGTCTGATGGACTTTGCCACAAGGTAGTGAGGTGTTTATTGGTCAGCAAATTGATAAGATCTGAGGAACCTGTGGGGCTTTTGGAAGCAACTGGATTGGCTATACCTCAATTCACACATGTGGTACAGTAAACCATGATGATACATCACGAACTGCTCTAGTAGTTCTTTAAGGCTATATATCGTGTGACAGTGCACTGTCAAGCGTAGTGTGAGTGAGGAGGCCTCGTGGTGTGCGCCGGGTGGAGGGCCCACTAATGTCCAATCTCGATTGGGTAACCGATTGATTTGCATAGGCTGCGGCTGGGTGATCATTCTGGTAACATACCATCTTGAGGACAGTGGGTGAAGATGAAATAAGCTCTTGTTGTCCGGATTGGTTTTAGAATTTTAACTTATTGTGAACCATGTATTGTCACGTATTTTGCAGGCCATTATTAAAGTAATTTAAAAGCACAAGTAGACTATCCGAGTTTTCTAATTGGTGAAATTATGTTCAGGGTACCCGGAAGTCTCCCCAGTACTGGGTGGTGCATTAAATAAAACACGAGGCCGCCGAATTGTTGTAAAGGCATACAATCTGGATAAGTCTGGCCATGGGAGACTTGTGGCTAAAAAGTGAAACCTCTGATATAGAAACTAAGTTGTGGAATTTACCAATGCACAAATAGCAGTAAAATGAGATGAGTTCACACATGACACTGAATATGAAACAAAGGCAAGTCATAGATAGCATAATATCTATGACATCTCCATTACAATGGACATCACGATTACAGTGATGAACACAGTGGTTCCTACATTAGATCCACTGTGGCCATCTATGTTGGGAACCCATTGTAGTGTGAATCTAGCCTCATCCTGGGATATATGGTGAGAGATAACATTAAACTTTTTATGTGGGAAAAAGACTCTGAATAACATCTAGGAACTTTCTACTGGTTGAGGGTTGCTTCAAGTCCCTTGGCTATGTTCCGTTAGCTGGGAAAGAACCAGCAAGTAATAAAAATGTATTAGTAGCCATTTTACCAGGGAAAACACATGCCAGGGGAAAGAAATTAAAATTAAAGAAATTAAATTAAAGAAATCTTCTGTGATAATCTCACCACAGAAGAAGAGCAGGTTCCACTGCTCAATCAATAGCGCAGTTTTGCTTAATCATCTCTACTGCTAAAAATACACACAGATAATCATCCTAAATTATAAACACTGCAAACTCTTGATCATACTTATCGCGGGGCTGAAGGCGACACCCAAATCAGGTAGCAAATCACACCAGATAAACACAAAAAGATGCTCAAGGTTACTCCCAGTTGGTTGAAATTATTATTATTATTTAGTATTTATATAGCGCCATCTTCTGCAGAGCTGTACAGAGTATAATGTCTTGTCACTTAACTGTCCCTCAGAGGGGCTCACAATCTAATCCCTACCGTAATCATATGTTTATGTATGTATTGTGTATTGTATCTATCGTAGCCTAGGGCCAATTTAGGGGGAAGCCAATTAACGTATCTGGATGTTTTGGGGATGTGGGAGGAAACCAGAGTGCCCAGAGAAAACCTACGCAAACACAGGGAGAACATACAAACTCCTTGCAGGTGTTGACCTGGCTGGGATTCAAAACGGGGACCCAGAGCTGCAAGGTGAGAGTGCTAACTACTCTAATTATCATTGAAAACACAAGCATTACTCACATGGAATCAGAATTGCAAGTTTAAGACATGAGGGTACTTACAAACCTTTTACATTACCCATGGACCTATCACTAGCATCTTTAACAGCAGGATGTGCATTACAGATAAGCATCCCACAGATTTGCAGGGGCTGCAAAACCACCTCTAGAATGGAAACCAGCCTTCCACAGAATCTGCAAGATGCAAATAAACATTACAAACATCTGTATTTTCTGATCATGCTTATAACCAGACTGAGTGTGTCAACCAGACCAGGCACTGAATCATGCCAGACAAACCTAAGCATTCACTTCAGGATGCCCCCAACTGGCTGCAACCATTCCTTTCTCTAACTGTCATTCAAATCACAGTCATTAGTCACATGAAATTGCAATTGCATGTTTATGCCATGGGAGTACTTACATGCATCCTGTGTTACCTATGGTCCTACCACTGGTATTCTTAATGGCAAGTATAAAAGACCATGCGATAAATACTGGTTAGGAATTACTGCAACTGTACTTGGGAACATTTTATTTGCTGGGTGAAGAACTGGAAAGTAATGTAAATGTATAAGCACTCATTTTACTTTACTGGCTAAATTGTAAAGGAATTTTCTACATTAGTGGAAGTGCAGATTGTATCACTGAATCCATATTGAAGTATCATCCTTAATGGTTATAAATACAGACAGGAATTTATCCTTTTTGCAATACCACCAGTTTACAAAAGAATTGTGCCAATGTACCTTGAAGAAATAATTCTGATAAATGACAAATGAAGGTCCGTTCACAAAATTTAGTTTTTGCCAATGCAATACATTGTTTTTATTTATCAACTGACAACCTACAATGTGCAAAGTTATGAAAACATCCTCAAATTACACATATTTTTTACACTAGGACATGAAATATTTGCTCATTACTGTACCTTGTGAAGCCATTCTCCCCATTTGTAATGGCATAGATCTTCTTTTGTTGAGTGATAATCCTTTTTCATACCTCCCGTTAAAGCACTCTTTATGACAACATCCTCTGTTACAATTTCCTCCCGTATAGTGCCTCTAGTTGGAATGCCCTCAGTTAAATACCCACTCAATTATAGTTCCTGTTATACTGTCCTCCACTATTTTTCTCCTCCATTATAATGTCCTCTCTGTTATAATGTGCCACTTTTATAGAGCTTAGATTACAGTGCTCCTTACATCCAGGCATATATTCATTTGTTATACTTCTTCAGATACAATGATTACCATATAGTTGATCATTTGTAGATCAGTGCACCTCTGCTCCTTTCTCCTTATAGGCTAGTTATAACCAGTGTCCCCAGCCATAGCTACCCTCTATTGAAATGCTCCAAATCGTTATGTCCCATTATAAAGTTCCCAGTTATACAGTTTCTCCTATAGTGTAGGTATATTTCTGACCATACAGTTGTGTTGAAAATTATTCAACCCCCAATGCTGTAAAGGGTTTTAGGGAATTTAGTGTACATTTGTAATTGTGTTCAGAATTAAATCAAACAAGGACTTTTTAAAGAACCAACTGCAACTAAAATGACATCAATTGTTTTTGTAATACAGTATTAAATGTTTTTTTTTTGGGGGGGGGGGGGATTTCTTCATTGACACAATTATTCAACCCCTTAAAGACTACCATTCTTAAGAACCGAGGTTCATTCAAGTGTTTTCGATCAGGTATTGAAAACACCTGTGGATGTTAACGTGCAGCAACCAATTAGGCAGATTTAAAATAACTGTGATACTCCGCTCCTTCTAGACATTTACTGGTGTGTTTACAAACATGGTGAAGTCAAGAGAATGGTCCAGGAAGACAAAAGAAGAGGTAATTTCTCTTCACAGGAAGAACAATGGCTATAAGAAGATTGCAAAGATGTTAAACATACCAAGAGACACCATAGGAAGCATCATTCGCAAATTCAAGGCAAAGGGCACTGTTGAAACGCTACCTGGTTGTGGCAGAAAGAAGATGCTGACTTCGACTTCTGTGCGCTTGCTGAAGCGCAAAGTGGAGAAAAGTCCCCGTGTGACTGCTGAGGAACTGAAAAAAAGATTTGTCAGATGCGGGTACTGAAGTTTCAGCTCAGACAATAAGGTGCACACTGCGTAATGAAGGCCTCCATGCCAGAACTTCCAGGCGCACCCCCTTGCTGTCTCCAAAGAATAAGAAGAGTCAACTGCAGTATGCCAAAAGTCATGTGGATAAACCACAAAAGTTTTGGGATAGTATTCTGTGGACTGATGAAACAAAATTAGAACTGTTTGGGCCCATGGATCAACGCTATGTTTGGAGGAGGAAGAACAAGGCCTATGAAGAAAGAACACCTTGCCTACTGTGAAGCATGGCGGGGGTCGGGGGTCAATCATGCTTCCTGAGGCTTTGGGAGACGTTGGACCTTTCAACAGGACAATGATCCCAAGCATACCTCCAAGTCCACTAGAGCATGGTTGCAGATTAAAGGCTGGAACATTTTGGAGTGGCCATTGCAGTCACCAGACTTAAATCCGATTGAGAACCTCTGGTGGAACTTAAAGAAAGCAGTTGCAGCATGCAAGCCTAAGAATGTGACTGAACTAGAAGCTTTTGCCCATGAAGAATGTGCTAAGATACCTGTAGATCGCTGCAAGACACTTGTGTCAAGCTACACTTCACATTTAAAAGCTGTTATAACTGGAAAAGGATGTTGTACTAAGTACTAAGAATGAATGTCACTTTTTTTCCAGCGGCACTGGTTATTACTGACATGTACATTATTATCCGTAACTACATGCAACCTTGATGTATCCATTTATACATATATTTACTACTATGTACTGGCGTTTATCTTCTAAACCATTTTATGTACATATAATATGATTACCGTATATACTCGCAAGCAAGCCGACCCGCATATAAGCCGACCCCCCAACTTCTTCCTGAAAAACCAGGAAAAAATGATTGACCCTCATATAAGCCGGGGATAGGAAATGCTGGCCGTGTGATCCCCCCCAGTGTGTCCCAGTATAGTTAGTATAGTGCCCAGTATGGGTAGGTAGTGCCCAGTATAGCTAATATAGTGCCCAGTATAGCTAGTATAGTGCTCAGTATAGCCAGTATAGTGCCCCTGTATAGCTAGTATAGTGCCCAGTATAGCTAGTATAGTGCCCCAGTATAGCTAGTATAGTGCCCCAGTATAGCTAGTATAGTGCCCCAGTATAGCTAGTATAGTGCCCCAGTATAGCTAGTATAGTGCCCCAGTATAGCTAGTATATTGCCCAGTATAGCTAGTATAGTGCTCAGTATAGCTAGTATAGTGCTCAGTATAGCTAGTATAGTGCCCCAGTATAGCTAGTATATTGCCCAGTATAGTTAGTATAGTGCCCAGTATAGCTAGTATAGTGCCCCCATAGCTAGTATAGTGCCCCATTATAGCTAGTTTAGTGCCCCCCATAGCTAGTATAGTGCCCAGTATAGCGCCCCCCTATAGCTAGTATAGTGCCCCATTATAGCGAGTTTAGTGCCCCCATAGCTAGTATAGTGCCCCCCATAGTTAGTATAGTGCCCAGTATAGCTAGTATAGTGTCCCCCATAGCTAGTATAGTGCCCCATTATAGCTAGTATAGTGCCCCCCATAGCTAGTATAGTGCCCAGTATAGCTAGTATAGTGCCCCCCATGGCTAGTATAGTGCCCCCCATAGCTAGTATAGAGCCCCCATAGCTAGTATAGTCCCCCCGCCTCAAGCAACCCCTATCCCCCGCGACCGCCGCTGCTATTAGCTTACCCTGCGGCTGCCGGCTTCCAATAGTCCCCTCTCCATCTCCCGGGCATGTAAATAGATCACAGCAGCTCACTCCACGGCGGCTGCTGTGTGATGACAGGAAGCTGTAGGGAGAGCGGCTTCCTGTAACGGCGATGTGTATCGCCGTTGCTATGGAAACCGCTCTGCCTACAGCTTCCTGTCATCACACAGCAGCCGCCGTGGAGCGAGCTGCTGTGATCTATTTACATGCCCGGGAGACGGAGAGCGGACTATTGGAAGCCGGCAGCCGCAGGGTAAGCTAATAGCAGCGGCTGCCGCGGGGAGGGGGGTGGGCGGGGGAGCGCACTACGACCACCGACCAACGTGACTCGCAAGCAAGCCGACCCCCCAACTTTTGGCCCACTTTTGGGGGGTCAAAAATTCGGCTTGCTTGCGAGTATATACGGTATATGCTGTTGCCATAATGTTTTGTCATGCATTAACTTTCTCATATTGGAGAACAGTGCTGTCATTTTTGTATCTGTATCTATATCATGTTTATTTTTAAAAATAAAACTGATTTGTTAAAAAAAAAAAAAGAATGAATGTCACTTGGGGGTTGAAAAAGAGAGACAAGACATTTGTGGTTATTTCATTATAAATGTTATGTTATATTTGTCTGACTTACTAGTGCCTCTTTGATTTAATTGTAAACAAGATGACTGAAATGATCAAAATCAATGTCAAACTGGCCAAAACACTCAATTTCATTGGGGGTTGAATAATTTTGAACACAACTGTATGTAAGTAATACAAATAACTGCACAATTGTTTTCTTGTATATATTCATTATTTGGAGAGTTGTCATACTTGTTAGCCAATATTTAATTTGCTTTTTACTCTTTTGGTTTTAATCTGTACAATATGGAGAGGCAAAGACTGGCACCAGATGGCGCAGAGGCAGTGAATGCACCGGATCCTGTACCATGTGCTATAACGTGCTCTCAGAGGCATACATTAGCATAGTAGGAAGAAGAGGATGGAGGCACTGTAGTAGCAAAAATATGGTACCTTTAATTCACGGTGATACAGACAGCGAGGTACACAGTGGAGGTGAGGGGATGCCTGACAGCTGTTTCGCTAAGAAAGCTTCTTCAGAGGCAAATAAAGAACAACCTGACCCAGGTATCGTCTGGTTTTAAATGGTTTCACTCACCGCCATTTCGGCAAGGTACACCGCCCACAAATCGCCGCCGCGACGTCCGGCATTCTGGCTCCGCCCACCGGAAGTGGCATGTGCGCTTGTTCCAACCAATGGGTGAGCAGCGGGTCTCCCCGCGTATTGCGCGTCGTCACATCCCGGATCTGGCGTCACTGTCTGCCCGTCATTGGCCACATCAGCGGGGATGTTACCATGGTGATCATCAACCAAATGCCAGTACATACAAGGGGACACAATCGTCCATAACATCACAGATAAACATTTAGAGGTTAATGCAAAATACATTCTAGATAAAGATAGCTTAATACCATTAAGCAATACAGATAGATAAATTACAGCAAGCTAATATTTGGAGAGAAAACAGTGCAGTTCGTTTCTCTCATTCAATCCTAGGGGACCACAAGCCCCTGTCTCAGAGATGAATCTAGCTTCTTGTTGGAGTAAGATCTGTTCATGATTTCCTCCCCTGTGGGGTATGGGGATCTCTTTTAAACCCAGGAATTGCAAGGAATTAGAATTCCCATTATGGTATTCACGCATATGTGAGATAACCCTCCCCGCCCCTACACCCGTCCTAATCGAATTTACATGTTCCTGAAAACGGGTGCAGATCATGCGGGTGGTCTGTCCCACATAAAAGCGGTTACATGAGCATATGATTGCGTACACAGTATTTTTAGAGCGGCAATGCAAGAACTGTTTAAAATGAATGGTCTTAGCGCCAAGTTGTACGCTTTTTCCAGTTCTAAATTGAGTACAGTGATTGCAATTTCCGCATCTAAAATTGCCAATCGGAATGTGTTTCTGCAACCAACTCTGCTCATCCACCGATCTAAACTCACTATTGGTGATTTTATCTCCAATAGTTGGCGCTCTCCTAAAGGATACAAGAGGTTTGTGTTTAGCAATCATACAAGTACCAATGTTGTTCTGAAACTCACACCAATGTCTCTGAACTATAGATTTAATTCTTCCTGCCATTGGAGAATAATCAAACACACAGGTAAAGGGTTGATCCCTGGATCCTTGGCGATTTCTCACTCTCTTCCTATTGGTCATCAAATACTCTCTGCTCAAATTGTCAGCTCTTCGAAAGGCCCTGTTTAAATCCTCCATATCGTATCCCCTCATGGACAGTCTGATCGCCAGTTCCTTACTTTGGAGGACAAAGTCCTCCCTTTTGTAATTGTTACGTTTGAGCCTGAAAAACTGCCCATAGGGGATAGCCTGGATCGTATGTGGAGGATGGAAACTCGACTGGAGGAGCACAGAATTCGTGGCGGTGTCTTTTCTATGGCCCCGGCTAAGGACATGACCATCCTCAACATACAGTTCAAGGTCCAAAAAACATAGGGTGGGATTGGCCACCACACTTGTGAACTGCATGTTGAGGGAGTTAGAATTGATGTAGATGAGGAACTCCTCAAATTCACTCACTGTGCCCCTCCAAGTCAGGACCACATCATCCACATAGCGATACCAGTGCCCAATCTTTTCCCTGAAAGGGTTCGTGGTTCCAAAAATGCACATTTTTTCCCATGCCCATAAAAATAGGTTGGAAAATGTGGGAGCTACAGGCGTTCCCATGGCTACTCCGGAGCGCTGATGATACCACTTGTCATCAAATAAGAAAGCATTGTGTGACAATACAAAATCAAGGCATTGCATTAAATAATCAACCCAACTTTCATTTTCACCACATTCTAGCAGCAATTGCTTTACCGCCTGGATTCCCTGGTGATGGGGGATACGGGTGTACAGATTCACCACGTCAATGGATGCCAGAAATTCATTCTCCCCAACCTCCACACCCCCGAGTCTCCCCAGGGCGTCAAAGGTGTCGGCCAGGTGGGTGCGTATCACCCTGAGAAACGGTCTCAATTGGTGGTCCAAAAATTTGGACAAAGGTTCAGTAAGTGAACCCCTGGCCGACACAATTGGGCGCCCGGGAGGGGAGACCGGGTCCTTGTGGACCTTGGGGAGGAAGTACCACACAGGTTTTTTGGGAAAGTCGGGCAGCAACCCCTCCCCCAACTGCTTAGTGAGCAGTCCCTTCTCTACTCCCTTCCTTAGGAGTGCCTGTAGTAAGGTTTTAAACTGTGGTAATGGGTTAGATTTTAATTTCTCGTAGAAACCATCCGGTCCCTCCAATTGCCTAAGGGCCTCTTTAATATAGTAGCCCCTGGACATGACTACGAGGTTACCCCCCTTGTCTGCTTTCTTTAGAACCAACTGTTTATTATCTTTGAGCCACTCTAGTGCATCTCTTTCTTCCTTTGTTAGATTGGGATCCACTTCTGGATAAATCAAGGCTTGAATGTCATGAAGGACCCTTCGGTTGAGAATATCAACCGGTGACCCTGGGACTGTCCTGAATTCTTTAATTGATTTGCAGGGACGGAATTGGTCCTCTAAGGTTCAAGTATGTCAACCTGCATATCAATTTCTTCATTGTTACTTTCAGACCAAAGTTGCTCTAAATTGTGGAGAGCTTAAAGATCATGACTACTATCCAGATTCTGAACAAAAAAATCCAAGTTTACTAATAGTGGTATGACTATTAAGCCGGATCTCGTCTACTGGGGAGTCAAATTTCTTCTCCTGCCACAAAGCTATATTCAGTCTGCGTACTGTTTTGTACCAATCTACCTCAAAGTCAAATTTGTTGAAGTTACATGTGAGAGAGTAATTGAGGCCTTTTTTCAGAAGTGACTCACTGCCTAAAGGTAGATCCACCCCTGAGATGTTGATAATTTGTAGGTTCTTTTCGGCCTCTGTTTTCTGGAGGCTCTCTATCTCCTTTTGCGTTTGCCCTTCCCATAGGTCCCCCTCCCCCAGGTAACCCTTTTGTTCGGGGTTTTGGCGGAACCTAGTTCGTCCTCCTCTTCCTCGTCTGATGGCCCGTCTAAAGGGACTTCTACACATCTTTTCTTTGGGGGGGGGGGGTTTCAATGCAGGTTTTGGTTTGACCTTTGGTTGAATCCTTGGTTCAGGTTTCTCCTCTGGGCTTGAGTCACTTCCTGATTCTGTGGTCCAGTACCCTTTGCTGTCCGGTACCTGTTTCCTTTTTCTATTTCTAGGGCGTCTGATCGGTTGTCCCCAATCCCAGACTTTACCCTCTTTGAAGTCTTGGCGATCTCGTCTGAACTTTCAATCTGTGGATTGAACAAAGATTGTCATTTACAATTAATTATACATCAGTTGTGCTGCATTCCTTCTTTATAACTTTTTTCTTTGTTTATGCCATTGCTTGAAATTGTGGTCTGGTTTGCACACACAGGGTACAATCCTACCTTTTTTTCTTTGAGGTACCTATAGGACTGATTTATAATAAAGCTTTGAGTAGTGCTGCTCAAACACATTCATGTTCCATTTGCTGGCAATTTAGTTGAACAGACCAAAAATCTTAATCTAAAACAAGACCTGAACTTTAAAGAGAAACTCCAACCAAGAATTGAACTTTATCCCAATCAGTAGCTGATACCCCCTTTTACATGAGAAATAGAATGATTTTCACAAACAGACCATCAAGGGGCGCTGTGTGACTAATTTTGTGCTGAAACCCTTCCTACAAGAGGCTCTGAATACCGCGGTACTCCTGGCAAACTGCCACAATGTAACAATGTTCACAGACAGGAAATGGCTGTTTACAGCTGTCTAACAGCTAGAAACAGCTAAATAACCTGCCCACAGTAACAATGTCACCATGTAATAAATGTCAGAATGTGAATCTGGGAGAGAAAAGATTTTACAATGAGCAAACACTGACTAAATCATGTATATATAATTATTGTAAAAATGAAGCACTTTTTTTATTACATTATTTTCACTGGAGTTCCTCTTTAAACCAATGAAGTCAGTTGTAACAGAATTTAGGTGGGCTGTTTAACAGTCTGGAAGACTGCCCCCAGTTGTCCTTCACTGCTTCCTCCTTTCTTTTAACTGGAATTTTCTTGGATGCCACAATTTGCTCCATCTGCTAATTTTGTTGCCTTGTTCACTCAAATCATGGATGCAGCAGTGAAGTAGATGGTCAAAATTGACCTGGTCTTCAGATCGATTCTGAAGACCAGAATTGGAGACACATGAGAGAAATGCAATGGCTTTATCATAGCTACCACAGAGGTCTACTGCAAAACCTCCTGATTATAAACACAGAGTGAACAGGTTGCATGCTCTGTGCCCTCCCTTTCCTGTGTTGGTTTGGTGACAATATATTGCCAAATTAGGGGATCCGTTGAAAAGGGTGCCTGAGCTGCCTGTATGAAAAGGGCGCCTCCGTAGACATCAATGTTATTTCTGCAAGTATCAGCTAAAAGGTGGTGAAAAGGGCACCCGAGTTTTGATATAGGCTACAAGCGGGCGCCCCTTGGTACTTTCGGCTACAGTAGGGCACCCCTTTGTAGCCCATATTTTTTATTCGGCTACAAGGTTTTCAGTTACAAGGTTCTTGTTTCTGCTACAAAATGGTGCCCCTTTGTAGCCCATATTTTTTATTCAGCTACAAGGTTTTTGATTCTGCTACAAAAGGGCACCCTTTTATAGCCGAAATTTTTGATTCAGGCGTGCAGGGGGGGGGGGGGGGGGGGGTTAGGATTATGCATCACAAGTGGGGTGGGGGTGTCTTAGGGTTAGGCACCACCAGGAAAGTCTAAGGGTTAGGCACCACCAGGGGGTCTTAGGGTTAGGCACCACCAGGGGAGTCTTAGGGTTAGGAACCACCTGGGGGGTCTTAGGGTTAGACACCACCTGGGGGTGGTTAGGGTTAGGAACCACCTGGGGGGTCTTAGGGTTAGGCACCACCAGGGGGGTCTTAGGATTAGGCACCACCAGGGGAGTCTTAGGGTTAGGCACCACCAGGGAAGTCTTATGGTTAGACCCCACCTGGGGTCTTAGGGTTAGGCACCACCAGGGGAGTCTTAGGGTTAGGCACCACCAGGGAAGTCTTAGGGTTAGGCACCACCTGGGCGGTCTTAGGGTTAGGCACCAGCAGGGGGGTCTTAGGAGTAGGCACCACCAGGGGAGTCTTAGGGTTAGGCACCACCAGGGAAGTCTTACAGTTAGACCCCACCTGGGGGTCTTAGGGTTAGGCACCACCTGGGGGGGTTAGGGGAGGGTTCTGTGTGTGTGAGTCTCCAGTAGGGAGAAGTTAGGTCATAGTAATAACCAGGGGCTGTCTTAAGGTTAGACACCACCAAGGAGGGGTTAGAGTTAGGCACCACCATGGGGGGTTAGGGTTAGGCACAATCAGGGGAGGGTTCTGTGTGAGAGAAGGGAGAAGTTAGGTCATAGTAATCACTTTTCTCACCTATATCTAGAGCCCTTTTATAGCTCAACAAATTTTGCTTATAACAGCATCCTTCTTATAAACTAAAACTAGCTTTTCGGTTACACCAGGAGTCCTTTGTAGCCGAATTCGGCATATACTGTATGGGCTACACCAGGCGCCCTTTGCAGCTGAATTTGGCATATGGGCTACACCGGGCGCCCTTTGTAACTGAATTTTTTATATATGGGCTACACCAGGTGCCCTTTGTAGCTGAATTTGGCATATATGAGCTACACCAAGCGCCCTTTGTAGCTGAATTTGGAATATATGGGCTACACCAGGCGCCCTTTGTAGCCGAATTTGGAATATATGGGCTACACCAGGCGCCCTTTGTAGCCGAAGTTGGTATATAGGCTACACCAGGCGCCCTTTTTGTAGCCAAATTTGGCATATATGGGATACACCAGGCGCCCTTTTTTCCAGACGCCAAATCGAACCCAGGCCTACCGCTCTGTAGGCTGCTATCCTAACCATTATACCACCAACACAACACACTACAATGCTACATGCTGAAGCCAGCCTAGCATGTACCATTGTGATATATCCAAGAAAAAAATTAGCTTGCTTAGGGAATTGTAGAATTTCAAAAGCCAGCTTACATACATTGGCTGGGAATCGAACCCAGGCCTAGTGTTGGGCGAACAGTGTTCGCCACTGTTCGGGTTCTGCAGAACATCACCCTGTTCGGGTGATGTTCGAGTTCGGCCGAACACCTCATGGTGTTCGGCCTTTTAAGTTCGGGTTCGCCCCGAACTTCTGTATGCCCCCGAACAGGGCCGAACAGGGCCCCTGTTCGGGCGAACAGGGCCCTGTTCGGCCGAACAGGCCGCAATACGGCCCCCCTATGGGGTCGCAGGCATAAGGGGGGAGCATGCCCCGATCGCGGGGGGGGTCGGAAATTCCCCCCACCCCCTCCGCTAGCGCTCCCCCCTCTGCCCGCTTCCCCATTCAAAAGTTTCAAGAAGTACCTGTATAGCGGATGGCCTGGCAGTGGGCGGCACTGTGGAGTGAGGAGGAGGAGGAGTCCGGAGAGTGACGAGTTGAGGGAGGCCGGGCAGCGGGCGTGAGGTCAGAGAAAGGGCGGAAGTTCCGCCCTTTCGCTGACCTCACGCCCGCTGCCCGGCCTCCCTCAACTCGTCACTCTCCGGACTCCTCCTCCTCCTCACTCCACAGTGCCGCCCACTGCCAGGCCATCCGCTATACAGGTACTTCTTGAAACTTTTGAATGGGGAAGCGGGCAGAGGGGGGAGCGCTAGCGGAGGGGGTGGGGGGAATTTCCGACCCCCCCCCGCGATCGGGGCATGCTCCCCCCTTATGCCTGCGACCCCATAGGGCCCCCAAAATAGGGATGTTCGGGAAGTTCGGGGTTCGGCCCGAACATGCCGAACATCTCGGCCATGTTCGGCGAACTTTCCCGAACCCGAACATCCAGGTGTTCGCCCATCACTACCCAGGCCTAGTGCTTGGTAGGCTGCTATCCTAACCATTATACCACCAACACAACACACTACAATGCTACATGCTGAAGCCAGCCTAGCATGTACCATTGTGATATATCCAAGAAAAAAACTAGCTTGCTTAGGGAATTGTAGGATTTCAAAAGCCAGCTTACATACATTGGCTGGGAATCGAACCCAGGCCTAGTGCTTGGTAGGCTGCTATCCTAACCATTATACCACCAACACAACAATACAATGCTACATGCTGAAGCCGGCCTAGCATGTACCATTGTGATATACTCAAGAGAAAAATGAGCTCTCTCTCTCTCTCTCTCTCTCTAGGACTTGATGCCATTGAACTGAATTTTCAGCTTAAAACCATCAACGGATCCCGGCAGAATTTCACAGGCAATTTCGGAATTCCACCAGATTGAAAAAGCAATTCCGTTCCGACCAAATGGAACAGAATGACCAATTTCCGCCTAAAATTGTGGAAAATAAAATTCTGCGGAAAGCGGTGACCATCCCTACTAGAGAGAGAGAGAGAGAGAGAGAGAGAGAGAGAGATGAATCTACATGGCTATTTGGGGTTCTCTTCGGACAACTGTTGAACTCAAAAGGCAAGGCCATGCCTGGGTGGGCTTGAACCACCAACCTTGCAGTTAACAGCCAAACGCGCTAACCAATTGTGCCACAGAGACTGTGTACCACAAAGTCTGCTCCAAGGAATTTCAGCATGTAATGTTGGTGGTATAATGGTTAGGATAGCAGCCTGCCAATCAGAATCAGAATCATTTTATTTCGCCAAGTACAACGGGGGTTGTACCCGGAATTATTTTTGGCTCATACAGGGTCGGAGATGGTACAAACACATACATGCAATCCAACACATACAATCAGGTACAGACAGTATCCAAGTAAGCATATACCTATATATACATACAGCACATAACTGTAGTGAGGGATGCTGGGGGAGTCTGGGGTGCTATGTGAGGGGAGCAGCCTGCCATCTCTGGGTGGCGCTCACTCAGCTCCGTAGCGGTTCCAGGTGCCCCGTGTGTCCTGGAAAAGAGTGGATAGAGAGAGAGAGAGAGATAGAGAGAAGGGATAGCTTAAGAGAGACTGAGGAAGAAAGAGACAGAGCCAAGGCAGGAGGAGAGAGACAGAGGCAGAGTCCTTTTAGGGCTGTAGGTTTAATAAACCCCTGGGTCCGACAATCATTCCGAGAGTGTCCATGCCTGTGGTCCGGACGGCAGGTGGACAGCTGATCTTCAGGGCTGGGTGGTGGTGCAGGCTGGCTCGGTCCTCAGCAGTGGCAGAGTTGGGCACTGGGTGGCCGAGCAGGATGGAGGCTGCGGATGGTGGAGATGGTGGTGGAGACCCTCTCTGGAGCACAGCTGAGGATCTCTTCCACGTGGGAGGTCCCGCAGGAAGCGGTGACTATGCGACCCGCACCACGAGGACGCTGAGCTCTGTGCCGGCAGCTCGCCCGTGGGCCGGCTTAGGTGTGGGGTCTCTGAAGCCTCCTGTTGTGGCGGTGGCTAGCTCAGGGCAGCAATCCGGGATGGGATCAGTGGCCTGCTGTGTCTCCGTAAAAAGGCAGACGCTGATCCAGGACTCGGCAGCAGCGGTGGAGAGCTGCTAGTGTGGCTCCCATGTGTTATGAGGCTCCAGCAGCGGCAGGCTACACAGTTCCCCTTCAGCAATCCGGGCAGCGGCGGTGGAGTTTCAAACAGGGCATGTGGGCCCCGAACCAGCTGACCGCCTGATCAGCTGGCATGCCGCCGCCGTCATGCGGCTCATGGTTCGCGCTGAGGAGCGCTCTCCCGTGTCCCCACATCCTCCCCAGTAGACTAGGGAGGGGGGCCTGAAAGGTATCACAGATGGTCGCTGATGGTGCGGGGGCAGCGGCGGCAGATCAGCAGAGCTCCGTGCTGTCCCCCATGCCTGCGCACTGCACGTGGGCCACCCAAGCAGCTGTTTCTCTCGCCGTCATCATGTGCCGGTCCGTGGCCGATGCAGAGCCGGACCGGCAGTACCCATGTCCTCTCGCCTCCTACCTCAGCAAGAGGTGAAGCTCAGAGGTGAGTGGAGGAGAGATTTCCTCCTAAAAAAGAAAAAAAGGCCTGAGCCCTGTGGCCGAGGCGTCCGAGTCCGGCGCCATCTTGTTGTTGTTTGCAATAAACTGGGTTCGATTCCCGGCCAATATATGTAAGCTGGCTTTTAAAATACTACAATTCCCTAAGCAAGCTCATTTTTCTCTTGAATATATCACACTGGTACATACTAGGCTGGCTTCAGCATGTAGCATTGTAGTGTGTTGTGTTGGTGGTATATTGGTTAGGATAGCAGCCTACAGAGCAGTAGGCCTAGGTTCAATTCCTGGCCAATGTATGTGAGTTGGCTTTTGACATCCTACTAAACCCTAAGCAAGCTAATTTTTCTCTTGGATATATCATAATGGTACATGCTAGGCTGGCTTCAGCATGTAGTGTTGGTGGTGGTATAGTGGTGATGAGAGCTGTCTACCAAGCACTAGACCTGGGTTCGATTCCCGGCCAAGGTATGTAAGCTGGCTTTTGAAATCCTACAATTCCCTGGAAGCCGAGACCATCCCCCCTCAGGGAGGAGGAAGGAGGAGAAAAAGGACTAAAGGAACAGTCAATAGGGTCTATGGACTACCATATAGCATAAACAATGTTCTATTTGCGATTATTTTAATTTTTCCGCCAGAATTCCGTGGAATTTCGCAAAAATCCGGAATTTTCATAGCGACGGAATTCAGCGCTGGCGGACTTCGCGAATTCTGGCGGAATGGAAATTGCTGTTTGCGATCATCCCTAGGTCCTAATCATTTTTAAACAGAAAACAGCAATTGCACCCTCTGTACTCCTTTTATCTGTAGTAGTCTTTAAACTGCTCCGGTAGGAGTGAATTTAGTGAATCATGATCCAGAACATATTTCTTGAGTATTCAAAAGTAAAATTCAACTTGACCTCTTTAGTATTTATTAGTGGATGTGGCACTTAATTTTAGGAAACTTTTACTTCTACATTCAGATTGACAAGGTGTTAGCATAATCACAGTACCTGAGACCCGTTTCACCTTGCCTTGGCATTGGGGCTGGGGCATACACTTGGTGCTGCTTGCAACAGCTGTCACTATTAATATCTAACCGATCATAGGTTTCTTTTGTTAAATTTCAACATTTACCAAGGTGAGAAGCTGGGAAAGTAGAAACTATTTGACTGTTATAGGGTAGGATTTATTGTGAATAGTTTCCACATAATCTATTCATTAGGAAACAAGTATTTTTATAAACTAATAGTTAATGGTGCAATGTCTGTCTATTTCATAATGTAATGTGAGTCTGTCTTTATAATAAAGAGCTGGATTCAGCTGAAGGGATAAAAAAAAGTGCCCATTTTCTTTAAAACCTTATGCTGAAAATGTTATCCAAAGAAAATATTTAAATAAACTAGACCCAACGATTCTCCCTGGACCTATAAGATGTACCTGTAAGTATGTGTTAAAAGAAAATGTGGAAAAAGTTTAATGCTTGCCATTTAGTTTATTTTTGGAAAGGATAATGTGGAAATATTAAAATGTATTATTTCTAATAGAAATTCACAGTAAATTCAGAATAATAGGAACTACTAAATAAACATACTCTATGAACAAATACATAGTGATTAATTAAACACATATGCATATGTCAGAGATTTGAGGATAACCATGTGCAAAATTTAGCAGAAAGTGTTAAAAACAGAGCATAATGCGTATTATTAATATATTACATGACATGAGCATTACATTATCATGTTCGTTCCTAGACTTTACACTCTTATCTAGTGAAAAGCAACGTTCTTTTCATTTTACTGACATTTTCTTGAAAACATCATATTTCTATAAAAACACAGATTATATTCAAGTCTGTGAGAAAGGTAAAACTAGGATGTTTTGTGTAGAGCTGATAGATAGAAAATTTACTTTATCAAACTTTTTCTTGTGCTAAAAAAAGGCACTATGGGAATCAAAAGGGGGAGGTAGAGCCTGAGGATACCTACACATGAGGGGCCTGTACATTAAAAAGGAGGATTGCAAATAGAAAGATCTGTCCATGTTCAGAGATTGAGAAACCCATTTGGAAACCTTAATAGATAATAGAGAAGTTGTATGGGCAAGGTTTTTTTTTCATGTAAAGAAATTGGATAACATTTTCTCTCGAAAGAATTTAATCCCACACGAGGAAATGCATATCCCTGATGCTGGTTGCAGATGCCTTTTACAGCACAAAAGAGACAAAAAAATTGCAACACACCCATGTTTGTGCAAGAATTATAATGCCCTTATACAACATTGCAAAGGAAAGACAAGAGTCACAGTTTGGTATATTGAAAGACTCAGTTGCATCAAAACAACATAGCACAGCTAATACATGTCTTCTGCTGCAAAAAATATTAGAGTCTCCTTTACTAGGGAGACCCCTATAGCTCCCTGGTGTGTTAAATAGGAGTGAAAGGAAAAAAGGGCGCGGGTGAAGCCGAAATGTCAAAATTTTATTCATAACATTTTTTTTTTGTTTTTTTATAATTTCTCCATCTAATAAATATAATAAATATATTTAAATATATTAAATAGTGCAGGGTTAAGGTGGAAGTCAGGTGACAGACGGGCGTGTGCATCTCTCCCAGGGGAGCGAGGTAGCACTGTCGTGGTGCTAAAGGACAGCAAAACAGCACAAAACCTCACTCCTCATTGCCCTGTGCATAGGAGCAACGCTCAGACAAATAACTACTGTATTTTTTCGGACTATAAGACACTCCGTACTATAAGATGCACCCACGTTTAGAGGTAAAAAACCAGGGATAAATATATATATATATATTTATTTTTTTACAATATACTGTATACAAGGTGCGTCTATGGTCCAGGGAGTGTAGCAGATGTTTTCCCCCAATTTTTTTGTCCCCATGTATCCCTCTGTGTCCCCAGTGTCTTATCTGCCCTCCTGTGCCCCCCTGTCTCTCCTCTGGCTGGTGTCCCCTGTGCCCTTCTGTGTCTCACGGGCACCTTCTGTGTCCCCTCTGCCCCCCTGTGACCCTAGTGTCGTCCTGTGTCCCATCTGCCAGACACAGGAGGGTAGCTGGGACACAGGATGGCACGAGGCCAGTGAGACACAGGAGATACCGGCCAGAGGGGAGACAGGAGAACCACAGAGACACTGGGCAGCGATGGAAGACAGAGGGGGTACTTATGGGGGACACCTTCATACCATAAGATGCACTGATTTTTTACCTACTCATTTGGGGGAGAAAAAGTGAGTCTTATGGTCCAAAAATACATACTTGCCTGAGTAATATTATTAACGTTCATATGAATGTGTGCGCCCCCTGCAGCACCCACGGGTGTTCTTCGAACGTCTTGTAATGCAAAACAATAATTTTAAAACATCTGTTTTGCACTAAAAAGTGCAAAAAACACCACATTTTAAAATGTCCCTTCTTGCATTAACTAGTTAAAATAACTTTTCAGCATTCTGCAATTGAA
This sequence comes from Hyperolius riggenbachi, assembly GCF_040937935.1. Taxonomy (NCBI): domain Eukaryota; kingdom Metazoa; phylum Chordata; class Amphibia; order Anura; family Hyperoliidae; genus Hyperolius; species Hyperolius riggenbachi. The sequence continues at coordinate 153,458,909 of NC_090650.1, read as the reverse complement.
AAAGTACCAAAAAGTAGTTGAGAAAGTACTGTCCAAATTATTGTTAGTATTTTTTTTTTTTTTGCTGGCTGGTGGCTTAAAAGATTTTTTTATTTATGGTATAATGTGTGAAAATATCACCTAAGAGAGAACTTTTCCTAAATTACCAAACTGTTATTGCATGTGTGAAAATCTTATTGAATACTCTTACTGCACTAAATCCTATGTATCTGGTAGTGTGCCTGTTCATAAAAAATAAAATAATCACTGATTTCAGTGGGCTTGTTACCGCAGCTGATATCGCTGGGCACTTGTTGCCTATGGGAGAAAAGTGTTTTACAAATGTTATTGTATTCTATTGTATTATTGAAATCCAGTCCTTGTTTGTCTCGTCCATATCAAGCTACATAAGCACATGTAAACGAGTTATGTGAAAGAAAATTATCTCCAAAACTACATTTTGCCAAGTTTTTTAGGCCTTGATTAATTGTGGTGAAAAAATCGAGAATTTTTTTTTTTTGATTGAAAATTTTGATCGAAATTGTCAATTTTCCCAATGAAAATGTATCAGAAAGGTTGGAAAAAAAATTGATTATTCATTGCAGTGAAGGTACAGAGAGCACCCCATACACATTTCTAAATGAAAATGTATATATTATTACATCAAAATTATATATTTTATTCAATCAATTTTGTTGTGATTTTTTGCGATCAGGTGCCTTCGCAAAACAATTGTCCCTAGTTGTGTGTTGGGCTTCTGACGACTCAGTTTATTTTGGTAGAGTGTAAAGATTGGTGTCAGCACGCAGAGAGAATCTGATTATTGGTGATCTGCAGTATCACCAAGAATGCAGATATATACCTGATTATTGATGATCTGCAGTATCACCGATAATCAGATATATTGCTAACCTCTGAACACCTATGGATAAGTGAGTGTTTGGTGTAACAGTAATACTTTGAGTAATGTACCTGCTGAGCAGGTGGTATACAATATAGAGACACAGCTCTGGGAGAACGGGAACCTTCCAGCAGCCTGAGGCTCTCCGGGAGGAGGAGTCAGGCTGGAGACGGGAAGAACCTAGGAGTGAGTGACACCTAAGATGGATGTCACTATCTAATTTGGAGACTATCTCTTTTAAGGGGAGAGATAGCTCTTGAGGTCGGGCACGCCGGGTCGGCAACACACTGACAGATAAAGTACAAAAACAGAAGGCTGATTCAGTATCCAAGTCAAGCAGGGTCTGGCAAAGGAATATCAGATATACGAGGTACCGAATCAGAAGACAGAGGAGTAGTCAGAAAAGCTATAAGTCATAACATATCTCAAACAATGCCTATTCTGGGTGCGAGGTCCTTGGTCTCAGCACCCCGGAACTAGTCTAGGGAATACTGTATTATCATCTGTGTATTCTTCAGACGGGGTGCGAGGTCCGTAGTCTCAGCACCCTGGAACTAGTCTGAAGTATAACACAGATGATAACACAGTTCCCTAAGCTGGGTGTGAGGTTCTTGGTCTCTACACCCTGGAACTAGTCTGAAGCATAAACAGAATACAATTCAAATAATCTGGCTAAGTGTGTATTCCCAGATCCACCTGGTTCAAACACACTGAGGATCTGACTAGGTCTGAGTGCTTCCATGTAGTGATCGCAACGGCAGACAACTTGCAAGTGACCAGCAGGAACTATATATGGAGTAGTGCTCTCCAGCACCACCCCTAATTGCTCAACCAATAGTATCCCGCTCAGGAGTCAGCTGATCGGCGTGGTCAGCTGACTCTTCCTGCTTAGTATAAGAATTCTGCCTCTCAGCGCGCGCGCGTGTATTCCTAAGTCTATGTGCACTAACAGACTCAGCCACACCAGACACACGCTGCCGCGTGCAAACCGCCGCGCTGGACGCGGAATCAGCCGCCTTACTGTTGTTGCATGCGGCGGCTTTTCCGCGTTCTGCCCTGCTACCAAACACATGCTTCCGCGTGCAAACCGCCTCACTGGACGCGGAATCAGCCGCCTGCTCAGTAGCACATGTGGCGGCTTTTCCGCGATCTCTCACAGTACCCCCCCCCGAGGAGTGGACTCCGGACATCTCCTGCCCGCCTTCTCACCTTCTCAGGATGTAAGTTATGAAACTCCTTTTTTAACTCCTCTGCATGCATGCGACATTCTGGCACCCAAGTTCTCTCCTCAATGCCATACCCTTTCCAATGCACCAAATACTGCACGGAGTTCTGCACACGTCGGTAGTCAAGAATCTTCTCAATCTCATACTCAGGTGTGTCATCAATCAACACAGGGGGGGGGGAGCAGAATCCACGTGCACTGCCGGCTTGAGCAAGGACACATGGAAAGATCTCACACCCCGCATGCTGGCGGGGAGATCAATGGCGTAAGTGACAGCATTGATTTTCCTTATCACAGGAAACGGACCCACAAATCTGGGACCTAACTTGGGAGACAGTTGCTTCAGAGCCAAATGACGTGTGGACACCCAGACCAAGTCACCTGGAAGAAACTCCCACTCAATGGAACGTCTTTTATCAGCCCGTTTCTTCTGACTCTGAAAAGCCCTCCTCAAGTTTCTTTCTACCATTCCCCACGTCTGCTTCAAGGACCTTTGCCAATCCTCCAGGGCTGGAAACGGGTTGGCAGACACTGGCAATGGAGTGAACTTAGGTGACCTTCCAGTCACCACCTGAAATGGAGAAAAGCCTGAGGAGGAGCTCCTCAAGATGTTCTGTGCAAATTCTGCAAATGGCAGGAATTTAACCCAGTCAGTTTGAACATCTGCCACATAACATCTCAAAAACTGTTCCAGAGATTGATTGGTTCTCTCGGTCTGGCCATTGGTCTGTGGGTGGTAGCCTGATGAGAAAGATAGCTCCATGTCTAACTGCTGGCAGAATGCCCTCCAGAATTTAGAAACAAATTGGACTCCCCAATCTGACACTATATTTTCCTGAATGCCATGCAGCCGGAAAACATGTTGGACGAAGAGATCGGCCAACTCCTGGGCCAAGGGGAGTCCTTTCAGGGGGAAAAAATGGGCCATCATGCCTTCAGACCTAGAGAGTTCGCCCACAAAATTCATGGACAGATGGGTTCATGGTTCCTTCAGGACTGGCAGTGATTGTAATGTCCCAACAGGTGCCTGACGGGAGGGTTTGCTTCTTGCACACACTGCACATTCTCTTACATACTCTTTGCAGTCAGTTGCCAATGAAGGCCACCAGGCACATCTTGCTACAAGGTCCTGAGTTCTGGTGGCTCCAGGATGCCCAGCATTCTTGTGAGAATGAAACAACTGCAGTATTTGTAGACGAAAAGGCAGTGGTACAAACATGACCCCTTCAGGCTTTCCCTCAGGTACATCCTGTTGGAACGGACTCAACGTTTTAGTCCAGTCCCTCCAGGTCTCAGTGGCGGCCAGAACCACTTTCTGTGGCAGAATGGTTTCTGGGTCTGAGGGCTGTGCTGTCTCGGGCTCAAAACATCTGGATAAAGCATCAGCTTTGATGTTTTTACTACCAGGGGTGTACGTGATTACAAATCTGAGTCTCGAGAAGAACAATGACCACCGAGCCTGTCGGGGGCTAAGTCTCTTAGCGCCCTCAATGTACTCCAAATTCTTGTGGTCAGTATAGACAGTAATGGTATGTTCTGCACCCTCTAGCCAATGTCGCCATTCCTCAAAGGCCAACTTAATGGCTAGAAGTTCCCTATTGCCTATATCGTAGTTTTTCTCAGCGGGTGAAAACCTACGTGAAAAATAGGCACAGGGGTGTAGCTTTCCCTGCAACCCAGAACGCTGAGACAGCACAGCCCCTACCTCTGAGGCATCTACCTCCACGATAAAGGGGAAGGTGGTGTCAACGTGTCTCAAAATGGGTGCAGTACAGAACAATTTCTTTAACGTGGAGAAAGCAGCATGGGCCTCAGGGGACCAGTGGTGAGTATCTGCCCCTTTCTTTGTGAGACTGGTGAGAGGTGAGATCACTGTAGAGTACCCCTTTATGAATCTTCTGTAGTAGTTAGCGAACCCCAGGAACCTCTGGAGAGCCTTCAATCCCACAGGTTGAGGCCAATCTAACACAGCTGAAACTTTCCCAGGGTCCATAGAGAGGCCAGAGGTTGAAATTATGTACCCTAGAAAGGCGACAGAGGTCACTTCAAATATTCATTTCTCCAGTTTAGCGTACAGCATGTTTTGTCTCAATTTCCGTGACACAAACTTAACATGATCTCTGTGCTCTGAGAGGTTGGACGAGAAAATTAGAATGTCATCTAAGTATACCAAGACGAATTTGCCCAATACCTCTCTGAAGACCTCATTGATCAGTTCTTGAAAGACGGCCGGTGCATTACACAACCCGAAAGGCATCACTAGGTACTCGTAATGCCCGTCGGGTGTGCTAAAGGCTGTCTTCCATTCATCACCGTCCCTGATTCGCACAAGGTTGTAAGCACCCCTCAGATCCAACTTTGAAAAAATCTTAGCATTGTTGACTTGAGTAAACAAATCGTCTATTAACAGCAAAGGATAGCGATTTTTTACTGTGATTTTATTTAAGCCCCGATAGTTAATGCAAGGGCGTAGACCACCATCTTTCTTTTTCACAAAAAAGAACCCTGCCCCGGCCGGGGATCGAGAAGGGCGAATAAAACCTTTAGCTAAGTTTTCTCGGATGTATTCCTGCATGGCCAATTTCTCTGGCCCAGATAAGTTATAGAGATGACCTCTAGGGGGCATACAACCAGACCTAAGATCAATGGGGCAATCAGAGGGACGGTGTGGAGGAAGTTTATCTGCTGACTTGGGACAGAATACGTCTGCAAATTCTGAATAGTGATCTGGCAATCCCTCCATGTGAATCTTGGTTTTACCAAAGGTTACTTTCGCCAGACAATGATGATAACAGTGAGTAGACCAGCTGGTTAGCTGACCCGTAGCCCAATTAATCTGAGGCGAATGAATCTGTAACCATGGCATGCCAAGAATGATCGTGGAGGTTGCCATTCGTAACACAAAAAATGATAGACTTTCTTTATGCAAGACCCCTATTGTGAGCCCCAAATCTGGTGTCTGGGAAAGAGGGTGATTACTCTGCAGTGGGGAATCATCCACCGCTGTGACCCGAATCTGTTGTTTCAAAGGGGAGATCGGGATCCCCAATTTCTTAGCAAATTCGTATCCATAAAATTAGCTGCTGAGCTTGAATCAATGAAGGCCTCAGTAGTCTCTGTCTTATCTTGTCAAGATATAGTGCAAGGGAGAAGAAAACGTTTATCATCAAGAGGTAACGACTGCTCGCCTAGGGTATTACCTCCGAATACACCTAGGCAGCAGCGTTTCCCGACTTCTTGGGACAATCCTGTACCTTATGACCCCCCTCTGCACAGTAAAGACAGAGCTGCTCTGTTTCCCTGCGTCTCCGTTCCACCTGAGACAATTTTGACCGACCAATCTGCATTGGTTCCGGTGGGGGTGAATCAGGTGGAGATGGAGCAGAAGGAGACGCTGCGTAGGACAAGTACCTCACATTGTTCCTACCCCGGGTCTGTCTTTGGTATCGTAAACGACGATCAATTTTGATGGCCGATGAAATGGCCTCATCGATTGATTTGGGTTCAGGATGACCCAACATTAGATCAGAAACTGCGTCTGACAACCCTGATAAGAAACAGTCAAGTAGAGCAAATGAGTCCCATCGAGCTGACACTTCCCACTTTCTAAACTCAGCAGCATAGTTTTCTACCGGACCTTTGCTTTGTCGCAATAACTTGAGTTTCCGTTCAGCGGTCGAGGCAATATCCGGGTCATCATAAATTATAGCCATCGCTTTAAAAAATTCCTCTACCGAGGTTAGGGCCTTATCCCCTGTGGGAAGGTTATACGCCCAAGTCTGGGAATCCCCTGACAATAGAGTCTTAATGAAAGTTACTCTCTGGGCCATGGTCCCTGAGGAATTAGGTCTTAGCTCAAAGTATGATAACACTCGGTTTCTAAAATTCCGGAAGTCAGATCTGTGGCCAGAAAACTTTTCAGGTACAGGCATACGAATGTCTGTGCTAGGAGGAGATCGCACGGTATCCACAGCCGTCTGATAAACTTGTACAGTCCCAGACAAAGCGTTGAGTTGAGCCTGGTGACTGCCCAGTACTCGGTTGTAATTCTCCACCGTAGTGGTGAGTACATCGAGACGGCTGCGGAGTGCGTCCATTTGGGTTTTGTCTGCCGTTCTGTAACGATTGGTGTCAGCACGCAGAGAGAATCTGATTATTGGTGATCTGCAGTATCACCAAGAATGCAGAAATATACCTGATTATTGATGATCTGCAGTATCACAGATAATCAGATATATTGCTAACCTCTGGACACCTATGGATAAGTGAGTGTTTGGTGTAACAGTAATACTTTGAGTAATGTACCTGCTGAGCAGGTGGTATACAATATAGAGACACAGCTCTGAGAGAACAGGAACCTTCCAGCAGCCTGAGGCTCTTCGGGGGGAGGAGTCAGGCTGGAGACGGGAAGAACCTAGGAGTGAGTGACACCTAAGATGGATGTCACTATCTAATTTGGAGACTATCTCTTTTAAGGGGAGAGATAGCTCTCGAGGTCGGGCACGCCGGGTCGGCAACACACTGACAGATAAAGTACAAAGACAGAAGGCTGATTCAGTATCCAAGTCAAGCAGGGTATGGCAACGGAATATCAGATATATGAGGTACCAAATCAAAAGACAGAGGAGTAGTCAGAAAAGCTATAAGTCATAACATATATCAAACAATGCCTATTCTGGGTGCGAGGTCCTTGGTCTCAGCACCCCGGAACTAGTCTAGGGAATACTGTATTATCATCTGTGTATTCTTCAGACTGGGTGCGAGGTCCGTAGTCTCAGCACCCTGGAACTAGTCTGAAGTATAACACAGATGATAACACAGTTCCCTAAGATGGGTGTGAGGTCCTTGGTCTCTACACCATGGAACTAGTCTGAAGCATAAAGAGAATACAATTCAAATAATCTGGCTAAGTGTGTATTCCCAGGTCCACCTGGTTCAAACACACTGAGGATCTGACTAGGTCTGAGTGCTTCCACGTAGTGATCGCAACGGCAGACAACTTGCAAGTAACCAGCAGGAACTATATATGGAGTAGTGCTCTCCAGCACCACCCCTAATTGCTCAACCAATAGTATCCCGCTCAGGAGTCAGCTGATCGGCGTGGTCAGCTGACTCTTCCTGCTTAGTATAAGAATTCTGCCTCTCAGCGCGCGCGCGTGTATTCCTAAGTCTATGTGCACTAACAGACTCAGCCACACCAGACACACGCTGCCGCGTGCAAACTGGACGCGGAACCAGCCGCCTTACTGTTGTTGCATGCGGCGGCTTTTCCGCGTTCTGCCCTGCTACCAAACACACGCTTTCGCGTGCAAACCGCCGCACTGGACGCGGAATCAGCCGCCTGCTCAGTAGCACATGTGGCGGCTTTTCTGCGATCTCTCACACAGAGGTTGCAGATGGCAATGCTGGTATCAGAGGCACACAAACAAATAAATGCCACACTGGTGAGATTTGGAATGTCAGCATTCGGGTGGTGGCAGCGTTGAATGGCGTATTGGCTGGCTGACCCCAAGTGTATTATGTGTGAATAACTCCTCTGACATATCAAGTGGAGTAGCTGTGTTGCTAGTGGTGGTGTTAAGTGCAGAGCAGGATGACGACGGTGCATCAAGGAGGTTCCGTACGGAAGCTGTAGAAGATGTGGTGCACTGTGTAAGTCAGTCAACCACATCCTCAGAATTTTGGGGGTAGAGGGTATGTGCCCTCTGAACATTGCATTCTTCCAGGGCCGCAGGAAATCACAGCAGCATGATCTCGAGGACACTTGCGGGGTGGCCTGCCTCAGCCTGGCATTTTTTTTATTGGGGTATTGTGCCTGCAACAATTGAAAAGTAATGCACTAGAGGGGCCTGCACCTGAATGTGACAGCAACAATAGCACTAGTGTACATGGTCCTGGTTGTCAGTGGGCTGTGTAGTGTCACATACCAAGATACGCAACAGTTCAAACACAATACAATGATAATAACAGATGCCCTGCAGCAGCAGTGGTAAAAATGTGCTTGTGCTTTTTTTTATGTGGCACACAATTCGATATCACTGTAAGTGGGCACATGTGTGGCTCTGTGCCAGTGTGCTGTCTGTGCACTAACTGCACTAACACACAACTAACTGCACTAACACACAGACACTGAGAATGCACCAACACTTCAAACACAATACAGTGATAATAACACAGGCCCTGGAGCACTGTTGTGCTTGTAGTGGGCACTGGGCACAAGGGTGGGTGCCTGTGGGCTGTGGAGTATCACACACACACACACACACACACACACACAAAAACAGCAGAAGGATGAATTAGCCCTCAGAAGGGGTGTTTGGGATGAATAAACTGCTATCAGCCAGTGAGGATCAAAATAAACAAGCCTAACTACCGCTTTCCCTATCTTAAAGGGAACCTTAACTCAAAAAACAAAACAAAACATGGGTATCACTTACCTGGGGCATCTACCAGCCCCCTGCATTCATCCTGTGCCCTCACAGTCACTCATGGCTCCTCCGGTCTCCCGCTGCCAGCTAGTTTCGTTTTTGCCGACTAGGAGTCGACTGTCCGGAATGCGTACATTTGTACGCATTCCCGCTAGTGCAGAAAGCTATTGCGGACATTAAAAAGTACATTTTTACGCGTTATGGGTGCAATGCGTAAAAATGTACGCATTGCATCCGTAACATGTAAAAATGTACTTGTTAATGTCCGCAATAGCCTTCTGCACCGGCGGGAATGCGTAAAAATGTACGCATGGTGGCCGGCCGACTCCCAGTCGGCAAAAACAAAACTAGCTGGAAGCGGGAGACCGGAGGAGCCATGAGTGACTGCGAGGGCACAGGATGGCTGCAGGGGGCTGGTAGATGCCCCAGGTAAGTGAAACTCATGGGGTTTTTTTGAGTTAAGGTTCCCTTTAAGCAATGTCTCTCCTTTCCTCTAGCTAATCCAGCCAAACACAGACTGTAACATAGCGTGTGCTGCAGCGTTTTTATAGGAGGCGGGGGGTCCATGAGGGAGTGCAGGCTGATTGGCTGCCATGTTCCTGCTGACTGTAATGTAAGGGGTCAAAGTTTAGCCCAATGATGTTGTATGGGGGCAGGTCGAATATCGCCAAGTGCTCGCCGCTCACGGTGAGTACGAATACCTGATCTTCACCAAATGGTACTCACCAGCGAACTATTTGGGCCATCTCTACACCTTATTACAGGATTCCTGGGTACTGTGTGAGAATGCTTCATACTCATTTTTTTATTTTTTTTTCAAAACATTTCTTAATCGCACAAGATGTTTTTGTCAAAAAAGATTTTGTGTAAGAGTTAAAATCTGTTATGTTCTGTTGTGGACTGTGACATGTAACAGCTCTTCTAGAAATGTAACTCTCTGGTGTTTATTATCTTTGCTAATGTAAGACACTTATGGGCCTTTTTGCTCTATTATTTTAAAAATGCTCTGCATCTCTTAAAGTTACCAAAATGTTGATAATGTTCATTTTAGAGGTCAAACACATGTTAATTCTTCATAGCTCTTTTATTTATGTATTTATTTATTTATTTATGTATTTCTTGGGGGGGGGGTCTTGCTCTTACTCCATACAGGTTCTCTTTGCTTGGATTTATGGCTTATCTCTGCTCATACAAAGTGATCTATACATTAGGCATAATGTGTGTGTGTGTGTGTGTGTGTGTGTGTGTGTGTGTGTGTGTGTGTGTGTGTGTGTGTGTGTGTGTGTGTGTGTGTGTTGGTGTATACAACTAAGACAGGAGGAATTAATCCGATGACTCCTGTAAAGAGTGCATTACAATCAGAGGCGTCCGAGCCATTAGGCAGCTATAAATTTTCGCCTAAGGCGACAGGAAGAGGCAAGGGCGCTTCTGCACTGAGTAGTGAGAGAAGAAATGCCTCTCAGCTGACTCAGGTGTCAGTTTACACAGCAGCAGCAGCAGCAGCGGGGCTGACTGGACTTCAGCTCAATGATTCAAAGAACCACAGTAATGAATGAGTCAGTGAGAGAAGGCACTCATCCTAGTCAGGGATCCGAGGAGTACAGCATCATCAGCTCCTGAGTCCGACTCCTGAGAATTCAGTCCCTCTCCCTCTGCTACTGGTAACTGCGTGGATGTAGAGACTGTGTAGCAGCCAGGCATTGACTTCCCCCCAGGCCGCCTTTCATTCAATGATTTAGGGTTGGTCCTGTGTCTGCTGTATTCAGGTTTGTTGATGTAAGGCAATGTAAAATACTAGGCTAGCTGATAAAAGTGCAATTAGAGGGCAGGCTAGCTGGTAAATATACACAGCATGATGTAGAACTCGTTTGGAGGGTCAGTGGGAAAAAATCTGTCTGGTCTCTCCCCATTGTTATAATGACTGCATGTGCAGATAAGGTCTTAAACAGGTTGAAAAGTTTTGACAGTCCCTAGACTCCAGGAGGGCTGCTTGCTGACTTGTGTAAGAGATTGGCAGGGACAGCAGTCCTATTACCAGCAACTAGTCTCTGTGTAATGTGGGACTGCAATACAGATAAACTGCTCCATCCCAGGCTATTCTCAGTCTCACTCCACTCCTCCTATCTCTGTATGTGTATAGTGTATGTCTACTGTGTGCTGTGTATAGTGTGCTCTCTCTGTGTGTGTGTGTGTGTGTGTGTGTGTTGTGTGCAGTGTGTGTACTGTGTGTGTGTGTGTATGTTGTGTGCAGTGTGTGTACTGTGTGTGTGTGTGTGTGTGTGTAGTGTGTGTACTGTGCTGTGCGTGTCTAAAGTGTGTGTGTGTGTGTGTGTGTGTGTGTATACTGTGTATAGTGTGTATGTTGTGTGCAGTGTGTGTACTGTGTGTGTGTGTGTATGTTGTGTGCAGTGTGTGTACTCTGCTGTGCATGTCTAGAGTGTGTGTGTGTGTGTGTGTGTGTGTGTGTGTGTGTGTGTGTGTGTGTGTACTGTGTATAGTGTGTATGTTGTGTGCAGTGTGTGTACTGTGTGTGTGTGTGTGAGTGTGTGTGTTTGTACACTGTGTGTGTGTGTGTGTGTGTATAGTGTGTGTGTGTGTGTACTGTGTGTGGTGTGTGTGAGTGCATGCCGCAATAAGTACATTTTCTGGTGAAACGCTGCTGCATTATGATTTTCGGGGGTCTTGTGGGTGGGGTTCACCACAGGAGTGGTGTTCACCATGAGGGGTGCGGGGTATGGGACTGGGGGCAATCACGGGGGGGGGGGGGGGTGGTGCCACAGGATTTCTCGCCTGGAGTGACAAAATGGCTAGAGACGCCCCTGATTACAATACAATACATAGAGTGTAAAACATTGATATTTAAGCTGCATTTTCTAAGCCGATAATCAGGCATAAACAACTTTTATGTTTGTGCTTTTAAACTTGCTATACACTATCTAATATCGTTTTAGGCTGCTTACACACCAAGACGTTACAGGCGCACGTTAGTGCGCCTGTAACGCTCCCCCAACGCACAGCAATGTAACACAAGTGGGCTGTTCACACAGCCCACGTTGCGTTACATGTATTGCTGCACGTTCGGTGCAAAGTGCAGCATGCTATGGCGTTGGAGCGGCTATAGCCGCGTTGGACTAATTGCACATGCGCAGTGGGGGGCGGAGAGGAGGCGGGGAGAGCCAGCTACAGTAGCCGCGCACATGGCTACTTAATATTCACTGCACTGGCGGCAGCTGATTGGCCGGCGGGACCACGTGATGCGGAGTGTCTCGCTCCGCATCACGTGGTCCCGCTGGCCAATCAGCGCCACTCTGGGAGACATTATAGGAATCGAGCCGCCGAACGCGGCTCACTCTACCGTCGGCTTTTGCAGCACCATACGTTGTGTTAGGTGCACGTTATGCGACCTTAACGTGGCACCTAACACAACGTCTTGGTGTGCAAGAAGCCTAAAAGCAGAGAAGTAAAACATATATATATATATATATATACATATATATATATATATATATATATATACATCCTATTGATGCATCTATTGCAGATATACAAACAGCACATTTTAGTTAATATGTGACATACTTTTTCATAAAAAATACTTCTAATAAGTCATGGCCAAAAGTTTTGGCAGTTATGTTGTGTTTTGCAACATTACCAGCTTTGGTTTTTGTGGTGGCAATTCATTGTTTTTAGATTATTCTGCAGAGTGTTCAGTCAATTGGAGTAAGAAGGGCGTGTCTGGAGGACAGCAGCCTTTGCAAGTTTCTCTGTCTTTTTTTGTTTGTTTTATGTGTTTTTTTTTTTTTTTTTTTAATATTTCCTTGTGTAACCCAACCTGGATAATCTTCACCAGTGAACAAATACTGAGCATTCGGACCTTAGCTGTACCTGATCTACCTCTGGATATTTTGTCTACTCTTGACCTTCTGGGGATTCTATCCAGTGGACCTACAGGGCCATATGCAATTTACTTTTCCACCCGAGTTTTCTCCTAGGAGAAAATTTTTCATCTTTGATTTAAAATAACTTTTGAACTCTTTGCAATGGGAAAAAGTATCAAAAAGTAGGTAAAGAGTACTATCAAAATTATTTTGAGTATTTTTTTGCTTGCTAGTGGTTTAAAAGGCATTTTATTGACAAGTTTTAAAATATCACTGAGGAAAAAACTTAGGTGAACAAGTGAATTGCATATGGCCCAAAGTGTTAAATCTGGCACTGAGGTTTGGAAGAAAAGGGAATTGCTCAGGGACCCAGGTGCACTTTCTGTGCAGAGGACTGTGCTTACCACTTCCTGGAATCATACTCTCCAATATCAGGTCGATATGCAACATACTAGATGAGCTTCAACTACTAATCAGGACAAAAAAGGACTTTTATTTCTCTGCTGCTATCTGAGCAAATACCAGACAATGCATTACAGATAAATGTATTTACGCTCTGCATATCTGACTGGGTTCCACTTATTTCTGGAAAATCCAAAGGTGAGGTCTCTGTTTCTATATCAATGATAAGTGGTGTAAGGATGTCACAGTTATTAAGTGGACATGTTGTGGTTTAGCTCTTCATAAACTGCAGACCCTACTATTTACCCCATGACTTTTCTTGCACTCCAGGAACTCGCAGATCAAATCACTGAGGTGGAAAGGGGGCTAGGGAATTTCAACACTGCAAAACTAAACAAATAACTCGCTAAATACAGGCAACACATCACAAGTGCAACTAGAGAAGGTGAAACACTTGATCACTGTTGCACCACCATTAAGGACTCACATTACTCTGTTTGCAGAGCATCTCTTGGAAACTCTGATCATGCTGTGATACAGCTCAAACCAACACACAGACAAACAACTGCCAAACCTGTAGTGTCCAGGGTTAAAACGGGATTGTCACCCTAAAAATCAAATTTCAACAACAACTGGTCTGAGTGTATTAAGTGATAAAGATGCAAATCCTGCATTCAAAACTTTTAAAACTTTTTCTGCTGTTATGGTTTGGAGTTATCACATACCTTAGGAGCACTGTCCCTTTAATAGCCATTGCCATTCAGTTGCATGCTGGGGGTTATTTTTATCTATAATGTATTCCTCCTCTTCCCTTTATTTACCTGCCTAGCTGAAACATGATCCTCTGCTCACTTGTGTTTACAAGCAAGGCTGAGGTGACTCAGCGATTGGAGGAGAAAAAAAAAAGTTAAGGGAAGAAATGCCATCATTATTTAGCCTCAAACTGTGGGCAAAATCCAGGAACAGAATTTTCTTCATTTACTATATAAAATTCACTGAAATCAAATGTGGACAGTACAATACAAGCGCTATGTAAGTAGATCAAGTATTTATCTTCTTATACGTGTGTTTTTTCCCTGGCATAGTATGGCTAATTCTTCTGCTTTAAGAAATGGACTAGCAAAGCATTGGAAAAGCTACCGAGCTGCTTTGACTAGACCATATTCAAAGAATCCACCAGTGACCTAAATTAATACACAGATGCTGTGACATCATATATTACCTTTTGTGAAGGCCTGCATCCCCACCAAAAAATATATCAACTACAAAAGCGACAAACCGTGGTTTACTTGGCAGCTTAAGAAGCTGCGCCTCAACAAAGAAAGAGCATATCGTAAAGGCGATAAAGTCCTGTACAAAGCTGCTCGATACAAACTGCAGAACGCCATTTGGGAATCAAAAAAACAATCAAAACAATATTCGAAAAGATTTCAAATGAGCTGAATACATTTTACTGTAGATTTGACAACAAATGCCCTCCAGACCAAGACAACTCACATTTTACATCTCTTACCAACATGCAGACAACATTTCCTAGCTCTGAGCACTACAGACAGTCAACGTCTCCACCCACTGCTGTACCTCAGCACACTTTAACAATATGCCAATTAGAGGTAAGCAAACTTTTTAAAGGTCAAAAACATTAGAATGGCTGCTGGCCCAGATGCTGTGTCTGTGAAATGTTTGACATTTTGTGCTGATGAGCTAGCCTTTGTTTCACTAACATTTAGTAAATCTCTGGAACTCTCATTGGTCCCTGCCTGTTTTAAATGCTCAACCATCGTCCCAGTTCCTAAAATAAAATCAAAATTGACTAAATGACTATAGCCAGTTGCCCTTACATCACTGGTCATGAAAGCATTTGAAAAACGAATAATGGCTTATCTGAAATCCAACACAGATCCCCTATTGGACTCTCTGCAATTTGCATATAGATCCAATAGGTCTGCAGAGTATTCTGTCAACATGTCTGCATTATCTATCTGTACTTTCCAGGAACCTATGCCAGAGTTTTATTGTTAGATTTTAGCCATGTATTCAATACCATATTACCATTGCTACTATCGACAAGCACTCCAAACTAAACATACAGTACCTGAACCGATCTGCAAATGGATAGCCAAATTCTGACCAACAGAAGACAGCAGGTTAGACTTGGGAAAAACATATCAAGCTCTTAGACAGTCAACACTGGAACAGCCCAGAGCAGTGAGCTTTCCCCACTGATGTGGTCACTTTGGCTGTCTTTCAATGCAAGGAAAGCATCCAAGTCCTCTTTAAATGCAGTTGTAGAATTTGCCAGAACTATTTCCTGTGGTAACATATTCCACATTCTCATCATTCTTATTGTAAACAACCCCTTTCTAAATTAATGGCAAAAATTCTCTTCCCCCCTCCCCCCTCATACTCATGCCCCTTATCCTGTAGACAACTGTCTTTTTTTTTCGTTAAACAAAGGTTCATTTATTAAAGAGAAAACAGGTTACAAATATAGTAGTACATTATGTTGGAACAGCTGATTTATAAGGAGTATTAAAGTGAAGCATACAATATACATTGCGTTTTGCTGAAATGTACCGTGATAGCATATGAATTCTGATTATTAATCAAGAGAGAAACAAATAAACCATACCTGGCATATATGTCATTTCTTTTTTAAACCAGTATTATTCGTTTAGGTTCCTGACACCAAGTCTATAATGGGAGCATTTATGTAGTGTCTCTAAACGTGTGGGCTTTTATTCCAACGTTCCCAGATTTGAGTAAATGTATTGGGACATTTTCTATGCTTATATACCAACTGTTTGTAAGGTAGTGACTTTGTGATGCGTGACTTCCATTCTGACAGAGTGGGGCTAGTGGGTGACATCCACTTAAGGGCTATGCATTGCTTATCTGCAAAAAGAGTTTTGTTGAGAAAAGTTTTATCAAATGTATTAACTTCTTCATTAATAATGTTTAGGATACACATTTTAATGTCAAGAGTCACCGGGGAGCCCATACGGTCATGTAGAAAATCTACTACCTGTTTCCAGAATCTTACAAGTAGAGGGCATTCCCATAGCATGTGTAGGAATGAGGGCCTGTACTCGTTGCATTTGGGGCAGTTAGGAGAGAAGTTAGGAGAATATTTGGCTATTTGGGATGGCAGGAGGTAGCATTGATGTATAATATACAGTTGGGTTAGTTTATCCCGTATACAAGGTGAAATGGATTTAGATACTACAAGGCATTCTTCCCAGTCCTCTACATCTACCTCTAAATCAAAAGCATTCCATTTATTTCTGGCTAATTCCATCTGTTTGTGGGCATGTGGTTGTAGCAGTAATGAGTATAGAGTACCAATTTGGTGTTTGACGGGACCATCTTTGATGTTTTCCAAGACCAGAGAAGTGCCTGTCAAAGGAAAACTAGTGCGAAATTGTGTCTTTAGGGCATGTGATAGTTGCATGTACATAAAATCAAATTTGGGTGATAATGAATACATTTCTTTTAGAAGTGACAGCGGGGCTAGTTGTGAACCTTTAATAATTTGTCCCAGATAGTTTATTCCCTTGTTTGCCCAGAGATTAGTGTTCTGCAGTTTGAGTAGTTCTGATAAAGAAGGGTTGTCCCATAGTGGGGTGTAGTACTCCCAGATCTTAGTAGGAAGGATTTTGGACGATCTCTTTTGGTCGCCTGTTTTAAGATCGTATTTTGAGGATTATGTTGACAGAGGGTGCCTTTCAAGAGGGCAAAGGGCAAATTGCGGGATCTATTTGTGGCTTCAAAGCCTAGCAGTTCTGGTGCATATGGAGATGGGTCAATGAACCAATTAGAGATATGTTCTAGTTGTGAAGCTATATAGTATAGTAATGGGACTGGGAGTGCTAGGCCCCCTGCTTCAGAAGGACATTGCAATATGGTATATTTGAGTTTTGCCCGTGTCTTACCCCATACTATGGAGAGGAAGAATGAGTTAAGTTTTTTAAAAAAGGGCATAGGGATAAACACTGGGGAGTTATGGAGAATGTACAAAATTTTGGGGAGAAGGACCATTTTAATTAAGTTTATTCTACCAGCTACGGAGAGTGGTAGTTTGGTCCAAGCCGCCAATTTATTTTGTGTCAGAACCAGAAGGGGGGCTATATTGTCTTGATAATAGAGAGTGGTATTGGCTTGTATGTTAACGCCTAAGTATTTGAATGAGGTAACTATTTGGAGGGGACATGGCAGGGGAGATGTCGATACAGTGGGGTCATCTATACCGAGAATTGCTGATTTACTCCAATTGATGGCTAGTCCAGAGTACAGGCCCATTTCTGTTATTGTGTCGAATGCAGCTTTTAGGGAGGAGTGTGGGTCTGCTAGATATAAGATGGTGTCATCCGCATATTGACTGATTTTTTCCTCTACATTGCCTATACATAGTCCTTTAATATTCGGATTAGCTCTAATGCTGCAGGCGAGAGGTTCTGCTGATAGTGCATATAACAGTGTGGAAAGGGGACAGCCCTGTCGGGTACCTCTAGTGAGAGCAAAGGACTTAGAAATTATAGAGTTTGTGCAGACTTGTGCCATGGGGTTTGTGTAGAGAAGTTTTACCCATCTTATATAGTTCTCCCCAAAACCAAATATTGCAAGTGTAGCAAAGAGAAAGGGCCATTCCACTGCATCAAATGTCTTAGCGGCATCTAAAGTTACCACACATCTCTTGCCTAAGTTTTTATGGTGGACTTGTAAGTTTGCATATAGGCGTCTAATGTTTAGGGCTGTTTTCTTACCTGGCATGAATCCTGTTTGGTCACTTTTAACCAGGGAGAGAATAACCTTGTTTAGCCTGGTGGCCAATATTTTTGCAAGGACCTTAATGTCCATAGGTAATAGAGAAATCGGGCGGTAGGATTCACAGTAGGAGTGGTCCTTGTCAGGCTTGGGGAGGACTATAATCAGGGCCGTACGCATAGATGGAGGGAGTGTGTTATTTTCAAATGCTTCGTGTAGGGTAAGCAGCATTTCGGGGGACAGTAGCTCTGTATATCGTTTAAAAAGCTCTATAGGGAGTCCATCCACTCCGGGAGCTTTTTGGTTTGGAATGGAGTGTATTGCTGTTTCTACATCTTCCAGAGTAATGGGGCCCTCCAAAAATTCTCTCTGCTCGGGGGATAGTCTAGGCAGATCTATTTCTGACAGAAAAATTTCTGCATCTGTTTCTGTGAACATTGTTTTGGAGGTATATAACTCCTGGAAGTATTCCGTAAATCTAGAGTTCATGCTTTGTGAGTCACTTAGTAGTTGGGATTGTTTGTCTCTAATGCTAGTGATAACACATGAGGCAGACTTTCCTTTAGCCATTTTTGCCAGGATGGTACCTGTCCTCTCCCCCTGCTCGTAGAATGATTGCTTATAGAAGAATTGTTGTGAATGGGTTTTTTCATAGAGCAGGTTGGAGAACTGGGTTTGAGCCCCTCTCCAAGCTTTAAAGTTTTCGTCTGACGGCTGGCTGGTGCACTTTTGTTCCAGAAGTGGTAATTGGGTCTGTATTTTTTGTATAAGGGATGAGGATTGTTTCTTCATGTAGGAGACCGAGCTTATTAATATTCCCCTGAAGAATGGTTTAAAGCTATCCCATACTTTCAAACGAGATTGCTCATCTTTGTGGGCTATAAAAAAAGGATTGTATTTTGTCCACCAGCCACTCGTCAGAGTCCATTAATGATAACCAGAAGGGGTTGAACTTCCAAATGTAGTTATTAGGGGTATCATGCCATCTCAAGGAGAGGAGGATTGGTGAGTGGTCTGAAGCCACTCTAGGAAGATGTCTTATAGTGTCTGTTAAAGGCAACAAAGTGTGTGTCATAAAAAGGAGATCGATTCTGGAAAAAGTATTATGAGTTGCTGAAAAGCACGTATATTGGGTAGTTTCTGGGTAAAAATGTCTCCAGGTATCATACAGTTGAAGTTCAGCCATTAGATTTGCAAATGGGGTGGACTTGGGAGGTAGTTGAGCAGGGGAGCGATCTATGGCTGGGTTGCAGACTGCATTAAAATCACCTACCCAAATTGAGGGACAGTTGGGTAGGGAGGCAGTGAATTGAATGCCTTCCTTAATAGATATGGAAGAATATGACGGGGGTATATAAAAGGACAATAGGGAAAGTAATTTGCCTTCTAAAGTCCCATGCAGAAAAATGTACCGGCCATGCGAATCTACATTTGATTTCAGGATCTGGAAAGGAACAGATTTGTGTATAAGCACTGATACTCCTCTGGAATATTGGGAAAAGGTTGAGTGGAAAGCCTTGCCAACCCATTTACGCTCTAGAGCCTTTACTTTGTTGCCTGTAACATGTGTTTCTAGTAGGATTAAGATATCTGGTTTATATTGTTTCACATAATTAAATATGAGTGACCTCTTGACTTGATCATTCAGACCACGAACATTCCAGCTAACAATGTTGATTGTGTTAGAAGAATGTGACATTGCAGGCGGCAGTTATCCTATTCTCATGGGGGTTTGTTGCGCAGCTGCAATGAGTTTTGTAGAGGGTACAGTAAAAAGTAGTAACCTATTATCCAGGGTTGTAGAAATAAAGTATAGACAGAACCTGAACTTGATAACTCAACAGTAAAAGTATAACCCTTCAGATCCCACCCTATCTCATTATTGAAACTTAATGAGATCTTATATCCCTGTAAAAACCAAAGTAAAAGCTGCATTAGGCAGATAGAAACCATAGGTTGTCTGCCACCCACTACAACTTTCAGAGAGAACACACACTCTAACGTAGTATACTCTTATATGTATATATATATACGGAGAGGGGGGGGGGGGTGGTAGGACATCAGACAGTTGCTCCGTCCAGCTGTGAGTAAAGTAATTATTATAAACAGATATAATGAAAAATATATAGTACTGCATTAATACTTAGAATGGATCATAGCAGGTAGTAGACAGACATTTTAGGTTACTTATATGTAATAGACAGTGTTTGAAGGCACCCGTGGGGAAGTCCTCTGCTTGATGGCTATTATAATAAAAACAAACTGCAGGACTTGCTTGAAGAGAGTTAGTGCTTATCATGACCCATGTATTTCCAACTATTACTGAGTATTATATGCTGCGAAGTAAGAATCTGTCTCGTTTCATATAGAAATACAAAGTTCAGATCTATTTTGTGAGGAAACAATAAAGTCCGGCTGATCTTGGAGGGTAAAGCGGGATTGATGTAGCTTCTGCTGGGATGGAAGCGGCTGCGTAGCACATAGATGGCGCCTGTAATGCAGGCCTAGTACGTGATATATGCCTGTGTCAGCAGCAGAGAAGCAGTGGAGTAGTGTCTGCCAGGGAACGCTTGTTGTGTTAACGGGTCGACCAGGTCTATTTTGTATGCCTGTGCATAAGTATGAGGGTTACAGTACCTTACTCTGTCGGTAAAGATTCACGGTGAGGAGAGTGGCGAGGGCGGGAGCGCGCCTCCAGCCAAGTTGTAACTCCTTCAGGCTCCGTAAAGAAGTGGGTCTTACCGCCATCTTGAATCCGCAGTTTCGCTGGGTAGACCATTGCATATTCTAATTTGTTGTCACGTAGCATTTTTTTGGCATTGACGAACTTCGCACCGAGCCGTTGGATTTCCAGAGAGAAATCCAGGTAAAAGGATAGTGTTGTGTTCTTATATTTGATAGGGCCGTTTTCTCTGGCGGCGCGTAACACTGCATCCCTGTCTCGATAATTCAGTAGCTTAAATATAAAGGTTCTTGCTGGAGCTCCAGGCGGTGGGGTTTTTGGAGAGATTCTGTGAGCTCTCTCTATAATAAAGACCGGAGAGAAGACATCCCGGCCAAATAGCTGTATCAGCAGGTCTTCCGTAAACTTTTCTGGGAAGTTACCCTCAGCCTTTTCAGGTAAGCCTACTATGCGTATGTTGGATCTACGTTGCCTGTTTTCTTGATCTTCTTGTCGATCCATTACCTGTTTGAGACCTTTTTGCATTTGGCTTTGCTCTCGTGGTAGCGGGCGCATCTCGTCTTCTATATTACTAATGCGCGCCTCCGCCTTCTCCACTCTGGATTTAAGGGAGTGTAGGTCTTGCCTTAAAAAGGAAACGTCTGAGCGCACCTCTCCCAGCGTAGTGGTTATGGAGGAGAGGCTGTTCTGGCACGCAGTAACTGCAGTTAGTATTTGTGCCAGGGTAGGTTTTTCCGTAGCGGAGTTGGAGTCCTCATCTGAGGTTACCTGCGAGGTCGGGTCGGCGCCATCTTGTTCTTCTCGGCGGAACTTGCTAAGCTTGGCCACAGCGTTGGATTGCCTCGAGGAGGTAATTGTTGGGGCTCACAAGAGTCAGTAAGGTATCCACCAACAGCACAGCGTGGGTTAGCGTGGATTAGCAGTTTTAAATTAGTTGTAGGATTCTACACGGATAATGCTGGAACGGAGCTAGCCTGAACTGCGTCCTCACTCCATTAGCTTCCGGCCACGCCCCAGACAACTGTCTTTAGACAAGCCTAGGGATAAGAAGCTGATATTCCAATCTTTTCTATTGCCTTCTGATTTTTTTATACAATTTGCATCAAATGTGTGTGCAATCCAGAATCATTGGCTTCTTGTGCTCATCTCAACTCATTGACCACTGACCATCTCTACTTTAGCAGTATATACAGTGGGTTGCAAAAGTATTCGGCCCCCTTGAAGTATTCCACATTTTGTCATATTACTGCCACAAACATGAATCAATTTTATTGGAATTCCACATGAAAGACCAACACAAAGTGGTGTACATATGAGAAGTGGAATGAAAATCATACATGATTCCAAACATTTTTTACAAGTAAATAACTGCAAAGTGGTGTGTGCATAATTATTCGGCCCCCTTTGATCTGAGTGCAGTCAGTTGCCTATAGACATTGCCTGATGAGTGCTAATGACTAAATAGAGTGCACCTGTGTGTAATCTAATGTCAGTACAAATACAGCTGCTCTGTGAGGGCCTCAGAGGTTGTCTAAGAGAATATTGGGAGCAACAACACCGTGAAGTCCAAAGAACACACAAGACAGGTCATGGATCAAGTTATTGAGAAATCTAAAGCAGGCTTAGGCTACAAAAAGATTTCCAAAGCCTTGAACATCCCACAGAGCACTGTTCAAACGATCATTCAGAAATGGAAGGAGTATGGCACAACTGTAAACCTACCAAGACAAGGCCATCCACCTAAACTCACAGGCCGAGCAAGGAGAGCGCTGATCAGAAATGCAGTAAAGAGGCCCATGGTGACTCTGGATGAGCTGCAGAGATCTACAGCTCAGGTGGGAGACTCTGTCCATAGAACAACTATTAGTCATGCACTCTACAAAGTTGGCATTTATGGAAGAGTGGCAATAAGAAAGGCATTGTTAACAGAAAGCATAAGAAGTCCCGTTTGCAGTTTGCCACAAGCCATGATGTGGGGACACAGCAACCATGTGGAAGAAGGTGCTCTGGTTAGATGAGACCAAAATGGAACTTTTTGGCCAAAATGCAAAACGCTATGTGTGGCAGAAAACTAACACTGCACATCACTCTGAACACACCATCCTCACTGTCAAATATGGTGGTGGCAACATCATGCTCGGGGGTGCATCTCTTCAGCAGGGACATGGAAGCTGGTCAGAGTTGATGGGAAGATGAATGGAGCCAAATACAGGGCAAACTTGGAAGAAAACCTCTTGGAGACTGCAAAAGACTTGAGACTGGGGCGGAGGTTCACCTTCCAGCAGGACAATGACCCTAAACGTAAAGCCAGGGCAACAATGGAATGGTTTAAAACAAAACATATCTATGTGTTAGAATGGCCCAGTCAAAGTCCAGATCTAAATCCAATCGAGAATATGTGGCAAGATCTGAAAACTGCTGTTCACAAACGCTGTCCATCTAATCTGAATGAGCTGGAGCTGTTTTGCAAAGAAGAATGGACAAGGATTTCAGTCTCTAGATGTGCAAAGATGGTAGAGACATACCCTAAAAGACTGGCAGCTGTAATTGCAGCAAAAGGTGGTTCTACAAAGTATTGACTCAGGGGGCCGAATAATTACGCACACCCCACTTTGCAGTTATTTATTTGTAAAAAATGTTTGGAATGATGTATGATTTTCGATCCACTTCTCACATGTACACCACTTTGTATTGGTCTTTCACGTTGAATTCCAATAAAATTGATGCATGTTTGTGGCAGTAATGTGACAAAATGTGGAAAATTTAAGGGGGCCGAATACTTTTGCAACCCACTGTATAATAATCTCAGAAATCAAAGGTTTTTTTTTACCTTGTGTCATTTACTATGCATGAGAGTGAATACAATAATGGCCGAAGGAGAGAGTGTAGTCATGACCATTACATACTCAATGCAGGTATTAGCTGACAATAATGGTCTACAAACAGCATTGGCACTATGCATTAGAGGACCCATCAAATGACACAACGCAGTGAGTGAGTATTTAGTGTTCTTCGTGCCACAATTTTTTATTTCTATGGGGATGTCCACTTTATTTTTAAGACAATAACTTCAAATTATAATAGCAATACTTATAGGTGAAATAAATAGATTAAATATAGATGTTAGGTAAATTGAACTTTGAGATGTATACGTTTCAGTGGACATTTTAGGATTAGGATTGCCCATGGTAAACTGAACAATTAAGATATTGATTTGCTAATTTTTGTCCTTCTAGTATAACATTTCATTAATCATTAAGTTGATCTATTATTGCCAGAAAAGGGTTGTCATGGGAAACAATTGCAATGCCATGGGAAAGATTCTGCCCCAATGGCTTTTTTGGAAGCATCCACTTCCAGAAAGGGCAGAGTGGGTTCAGCATGCCTGAGCACTGGAGTGGACACAATGGACCGAAACCATCCTCTGCTAGGTGTACTTTATTTTTTTACACCTTGCTTTACCACATGGGCCAATCGGCGGCCATAGCCCCTTAAGAGAAAGTGTCATTAGGGCCTTGCTGTAACATAGATTGTAGTGTAACTATTTCAACTAATGTACCCTTTTTAAACTTGAAGAATGTATACAAATGTAAGCAGACTGCAGAGTGGCGCAGTGGAAGTGTGCTGGGCCCATAACCCAAAGGTTGATGGATCGAAACCAACCTCTGCTAGGCATGATTTCATTTTTGCACCTCGCTTTATTGCATGGGCAAAACGGTTTCCATAGCCCTGTAAGAGAAAGTGTAATAAGGGCCCTGCCGTAACATAGATATTACGGTAGCTAAGACTACTCCTGGCTACTCCTGGGCCTTTCTTGTAGTTGAAGTGATGAGTGAACTGTGACACCACACTTAAAAAAAACAACAACAAAAAAACAGCAAACAGAGAAGCTTCCCCATATTGGAGCATTGGATTTGGTAAAGTCTTAAGCCAATGGGCTTGATTCACAAAGCGGTGATAACTCAGTTATCACGCCTAAAAGACTTTAGGCGTGATAAGCCGTGCAAAGCTGAGTTATCACCGATTTGTGCTGCTCTTCGCGCGAAGCTCCTGCGCGCAAAGTTTTGCGCGCGTAGCGCACCGCGCTGCGCGCGCAAAGTCCCATAGGGCTCAATGGACGCTGCGCGCGAAGCATGGTGCACTGCGCGCGCAGCGCGGTGCGCTACGCGCGCAAAACTTTACGCGCGGGAGATCGCGCGAGTTTCTTCTTATCACGCCTAAACTGAGTTTAGGCGTGATAAAGGGCTTTTCACAGGCGTGCAAACACTTTGCACCGCTTTGTGAATCAAGCCCATTGTGTTGTAAGACACAAGTGAGCTTTAGGTTAGCAGGAATGGTTGCATGGCCACCTAGCTTTTCATCCTTCACAGGCCAGCTAGGCTGTCTTCAGCCTGTAGTGTTGGTGGTATAGTGGTGAGCATAGCTGCCCTCCAAGCAGTTGACCTGGGTTCGATTCCTGGCCAATGTATGTGAGCGTGCTTTTGACATCCTACAAATCCCTGGAAGACAAGATCCTCCTCCGGAGGAGGAGGAGGGAGGAAGAATTACACTTCCTGATAGATGTATACACATGCAAGATGTTGTAAAGCAGTTTAGGCCTGCAATTCAACATTCAATGTCATTTCCGACCTTAAAATGCTGCTTTGCGTCAAATCCAGATTTTTCCCCGGGACTTTTGGCGTCTATCCCACTCATCCATGCCTCCCTCCAGGTGTTAGACCCCTTGAAACATCTTTTCCATCACTGTCGTGTGGACCAGTGTTTGTCATCACTTTTGTGGCCAGCATAAATGTTTCTAGTTTGCAAAGTTCGCATCCCCATTGAAGTCCTAAAATCGGAGGTTCAGGCCATCTCTAGTCTTGAGTCTACTAAGTACTTTAATTCATATGTTCACTAAGTGTTCGTGAAAAGATTAGGATATTATCCAAGTTGACTACCATGAAATCATCCAGAAATTTTGAAAGATGTCATTCACAAAGTGCTGAAACGTGGTCGGAGTATTTCACAGGCCGAAGTGCATCACTCTGTATTAAAAACGTCCGAAATGAGAAGAAAAGTTTTTTTTCATTCGTCTCCTTCTCTGATACTAATAAGGTTGTAACCTCTTTGCATGTTCAGTTTGAAAAGATTTTAGCTGTTCCCAACCTCTGGAACGGATCTGGGAACACAGGGAATGGATAGCGGCTCTTGATCGTTATCTTATTTAATTCCTGGTAATTGATACAAGAATGTGAAGAGCCATCCTTCTTTCCTACAAAGAAAATGACAGCTCCTGCGGGGGATGTTGCAGGTTTGATAAACCCTTTCTTTAGATTCTCGTCAGTCTATTCCTTCAGGGCTTTTAATTCCGGATCCGCCGATGGAAAAATCCTTCCATAAGGAATCGTGGCTCCAGGGAAGAGTTCAATTGGATAGTCGTATATACGGTGAGGTGGAACCACATCTGCACCTTTCTTATCAAACATGTCCAGGAACTCCTGATATGTGGATGGAACCATTGCTGCTTTATCAGTGTTATTCAACATAACACCGCCATCACGAAAACAGAAGTTAGAACAGTACTGTGAGGCAAATTGAATCACTCCAGTAGAATAGTCAATGCAAGGTTTATGAGCATGTAGCAAATACAATTGCTAACTTCCAGCTAGAGCAAATTCTTGCCTTTATCTGGTCAGCAGACCCCAGTCAGCCAATCAGGTGTACTATTATACACCCTTTGCATAAATTAGCATTCAGGTGGGAGGCTTCAGTTGGACGCAATCGTAGATTGTATCGGTTACAAGGACGCCCCATGTAGGCACATCTCCCACGCGGTCCCCTCTCTAACCACTCACCTTTCCACCACATCCTGGAAGCTGCAAAAAAGAAATTTAAAATCACATTTAAAATCACAAACACTGGTCCGCACGACAGCCGAGGGTCCCAGTCGCTTTCATTGGCTGGGGCCCCCAAACCACCATGCGATACCTAGAGGGAAGTGCGGGCAAGCCCTGGACCTCTTCCCCTCCAGGGAACTCACCCCCACTGCCTCTAAACTGAATGCTAATGGTAGCAAACACAATTGCTTACTCCCAGCTAGAGCAATTTCCTGCCTTTATCTGGTCAGCAGACACCAGTCAGCCAATCAGGTGTACTATTATACACCCTTTGTCTGCTGTACCAAATCTACCAGGAATTGCATAAATTAGCATTCAGGTGGGAGGCTTCGGTTAAACGCAATCGTAGATTGCATCGGTTACAGGGACGCCCTGTGTAGCCACATTTCCCACACGGTCCCCTCCCTAACTACTCACCTGACAACCGCAGCTGGGCGTTAGCAATTGTGTTTGTTGCAGTTAGCATTCAGTTTAGAGGCAGTGGGGGTGAGTTCCTTGGAGGTGAGAGGTCCAGGGCTTGCCCGCACTTCCCTCTAGGTATCGCATAGTGGTTTGAGGGCCCCAGCCAGTGAGAGAGACTTGGACCCCCGGCTGTTGTGCGGACCAGTGTTTGTGGTTTATGAGCATGTAGCCAAGGTGCTCCCAATACAACAGATCGATGAGGGGAAGGAATGAGATCAAAACAAAGATACTCCTTATGGTCTCCAGGCAGGGCCGGGCCGAGGCAGAGGCTGGGCAGGCTGCAGCCTATGAGCGCAGCCACTTGAGGGCGCAATTCCCTTCCTGACATTTACTGTTTTGTGCCCAGGGCCACCCGTCTGCTGGCTGCTGCTGGTTTGGCGCACCGGTATGCTAAAATGTTGGAACATCGGCACTGACTGAGCTAATCTCCCTGGTGTCAGCCGCCATGTAGCGCGCCCCCACTGCTCCTGTGCTCCATAATAGCTGCGCTGTCATCACAGAGATGACAGGCACGGCTGGGGCATCAAGTAACCAGGCAACAGCAGGAAGCCAGCTTCTGCTCTGACGGAAGTGGTGTCGGCTTCCTGCAGAGTTGCCTGAAGACTTTCTCTACAAGTGAGCTGTGCCTGGACTGGACGGGGGAGGGACAGTGCCTGATACCACTGTAAACGCCAAGACCTCGGATGACTGAAGAGGTCAGGAGGGTGACACGGCTGTCTTCACATGCATGCCTGAATGAAGCAGGTATGGAGGAGTAATTGGGAGTAGAGGGGGAGACAGAGAGAGAATGTGAGTACTGTATGTGGACTCTGTGTGTGTTTGTGTGTACTGGTTGTACTGTGTGTGTGTGTGTGTGTGTGTGTGTGTACTGGTTGTACTCTGTGTGTGTGTACTGACTGTACTCTGTGTGTACTGTGTGTGTGTGTGTGTACTGGTTGTACTCTGTGTGTGTGTGTGTGTGTGTGTGTGTGTGTGTGTGTGTGTGTGTGTGTGTGTGTGTGTGTGTGTGTGTGTGTGCACTGTGTGTGTGTACTGTTTGTACTTTGTACTTTGTGTTTGTATTGTGTGTGTGTGCACTGCTTGTACTCTGTGTGTGTGTACTTTTTGTACTCTGTGTGTGTGACCTGTGTGTACTGTGTGTATGTGTACTGTGTGTGGGTGTGTGTACTGCTTGTACTCTGTGTGTGTATACTGTGTGTGTGTGTGTGTGTGTGTGTGTGTACTGTTTTACTCTGTGTGTGTGACCTGTGTGTGTACTGTGTGTTTGTGTGTGTGTGTATACTGTGTGTGTGTACTCTGTGTGTGTGTGTGTGTGTGAGTGTGTGTGTGTGTGTGTGTGTGTGTACTGAATGCGGCGCGCGGGGAGGGGGGGCACACTTTGGAGTATCAGCCTCTGGTGCTGGGAAACCTTGTCCCGGCCCTGTCTCCAGGTGTGGTATTTAAAAGCGGTGAAACAAAATACCTCTAAAGGGCTAAGGTCAAATGGGAATCAAACTATCAAGATAAGCATAAATGATCAATATTTTCATGCATTGTGCCAACATGTAGTACTAGTAACATTTATAAAACAAACAAGAGAATTGGCTCTTTTGTGCATGAAAATAGTATAAATTACTTTATTAGTAATCACTCAAATATCATAGAAAAAATGTTAATTACTTCTTACACAATAGTAAACCCCCCTAAAATACAGAACAATAAAACAATTCTCTTTTGAACTCCATTTATGCAAAAATCAAAAAGATAGCAATAAATGGTGATGGGGCTGCAGTCCCCAATGACCATCAAACAAATATATATATAGTCCCACTCTGTCATTTTAAATAAGCAGTGGGCTGGCTCTAGGTACTACTGGGATACCGATTTTTTAAGCAAAAGTAATATCCATGAAGCAAGAAGAGGCACCCGAATCCACAATAGAGCAAACTTCAATAGGATTTGGAAGTCCCTGTAAGGTAAGTATACAGGTACACATAAGTCGCTGAAAGTGCTACTTCCTGACCCTTCTTGGTCCCAGGTGATGGTGACTTACCGCCAGAGTAGAGCAACCACCAATGAAATGACCTGGTTCTCCACAATACAAGCACAGACTAGCCTTACGTCGTCTCAGACCCTCCTTCTTGGATAGGTGGGTTCTGGCAGCACCCAACTGCATAGGTTCTAGTTCACTCTCTACTCCCTTAGCAGAGGAGGGTGTAGTGGAAGCAGGTGGACCAGTCAAGCTATTGTGGGGACATATTCCCCATCTCTTCCGAGCCCTTTCCAGGAGGCATCCATGAATTTGGATGACCAATTTGCACGAAATCCTTTAAATTTTCTGGTACCCATACTCTAGCCAAGTCATCCTTGAAGCTTTCTGAAAGGCCCTTTTTGAACTGATTTTTGAGAGCAGGCACATTTCACAGGGTGTTGTCCCTCCAGCCAAAGAACTCATATTCCTCCACCTGTCTCCTTTGACAGAGGGATCACAGAGCTGCCTATGTGGATGCCGTATGTCCAGGGTCATCATAAAGTTCTGCCATGGCTGTGAAGAAGGTGGGTACTGACTTAACTGCTAAATGGTTCTGATCGATAGTCGAAGGGCCCAAGCTTGAGGCTCCACTTGTAGGAGGGAAATTATCATGTACACTTTTAGTCGCTCTCTCATGAAAGTTCTAAGTAACATAGAGAAGTATAAGTGATAAGCAGTCTTAAATGTTCTGAATTTGCAGCGATCACCCGAGAAGTAATCAGGAAGAGGCACGCTAGGTTCAGGAACAGGAGCTAGCTCTGGGATAGGAGGAACGACAGGGACAGGAACTGGCGAAGAGGTTGGTTGAGGGGAAACCGACAAAACTCGAATGCGTTCCTTCAGCAGCAGGATCTGCTGCTGCTAATCCTGGATCATGGAGCAGAGGCCGAAGACCACATTGTACAAGTGTATAGTACCTCAGCGCAAAAAAGGGTGTGGAACTTGCCCCGGGCTATGCAAGCCCATTCGAGATGTAAGCAGATGACAGTACAGTACATTTAGAGAGGTTACATCTAGCTGCCCAAATACTTGCTGTAATCCCGATCTCTGTATTGCAAGTAATCCCGATATCACAGCGGCGGGGGATAAGAGCTAGCTCACTCTTGTAACCTCTCTTAAGGTATTGTACTGTCATCTTCTTACATCTCGAGTGGGCTTGCATAGCCCGGGGCAAGTTCCACACCCCTTTTTGCGCTGAGGTACTATACACAATTTCTCCTTCATCATTGGGTCTGAGCCGACCCCACCTCTAGCAGCAACACATTCATCCACACAAGCGCAAACTTTTTCCTTTTTTACACATTGTACAAGTGTTCAACAAGAGTCTCTTCCCCAGCAGGGTTCATGTTTGGCTGTTGCATACTATCAGGGTCCTGTCGGTCTTTCCACTGCTGATTGGTTCGGGCACTCCCAGAGCTGGGAGTCTAAGTGAGCATGGGTCTTCACCAGTGCAAAGGAATGACGGGCCGCCACCCTTAATGGGCAGCAGACTACTTTGCTACTTAGGACTGCCCCACCAAAGACAAGAAGAACAGGAGGGGTTACCTTGCTGTTAGGGAAGGATAATAAGTACCTAAGTGACAGGACTGGCATGGACTTGACTGACAGGGCTGACGTGGCAGGAGTGAACTGACAGAACTAACATGACAGGACTGAACTGACAGGGCTGACAAGCACACCACGACTATCACTACGATGCAACAGCACTTGGTGCTGATCGGTCAGGGTTTAAATACAGTATAACAGTATTCAATATTCTGGCACTGGTTTGTAATACAAGCAATCTTTCAGGTGACTCCATCAACATATTCATTAGAACTCTCAACATCGCCTGCAAGTGGACCAGAGAACTGCAGTGTCTGTCCAAATACTGGCGGGGGCCATCTGCTGTTAGTGGATGTCCATAAAAGTTCATGCAAATGCTGCCACCAGCAGGAGAACTGAGAGAATGTTTGTGAAGATCACCCAGAGTAACCTTTCAGTAAGCAGGGCTCCCAAGGAACATCCGGGGCTACACTGTCATGGGGTGTGAGGTACATTGGGGTTACTCTGCCATGGAGGGTGTAGGACATTAGGGCTACTCTGCCCAGTGGGGTGAAGAGGGACACTAGTAAGTAAAGCAACAAAGACCGGCGCTAGATTCTGCAGCTGGGATCTGTGTAGGCTGCTCTGGGATCATGTACCCACAAAAACGTGCACTCAGAAGCAAAGAAGTCCATATACAATGAAGGAGAGAGTCAGGCACTGTAAATGCAACACGGTACCTTTTAATCACCAAGGCAGACCATAGTTGACTATTGTAACCTCTGAGGAAACGTATATAATGCGAAACAGCTGTCAGGCTTGTTAACCCCCACTGCATACCACACTGTCTGCCTTGGAGATTAAAAGGAAGCGTGTTGCATTTACAGTGCCTCACTCTCTCCTTCATTTTATATGGGGTGCAGGGGGACATTAGGGAACACACACAATGGCACCCAGCATGCCCTCATAGATGGGCCATAGCTCACAGCATGCATCCCATTGATACACCAGAGCTCCCAGCATGCCACCATTGAGGCACCACAGCTGCCAGCATGTTACCGTAGAATCACTTTAGCCACCAGTATACCCCATAAAGCTGTGGAGCCTCTATGGGGGCATGCTTGGAACGATGGTGCCTACATGGAGACATGTTGGGATCTGTGGTTCCTCTATGGGGGCATGCTGGGAGTTGGGGTGCCTCAATGTGGGGGCTGATGGAAGCATGGGAGGGGGTCCACTAAAAGGCCAAAGAATGTTATGGGGAGCAGGATCCACTAGACATTCAGGGAATAGTTATTGTTGGGAGGATGGGTTCCAGTAGGCCAGGAAATAGTATTAGAGAGGGGAGATGGGGGTCCACAAGATGGTAATGAAATAATATGGGGCTAACTACTAGATGGCTGCAGAATACTGTTTGGCACTGGGAGGAACCACTAGATTTTATTTTTACAGTATAAAAAGGCAAATACCTTTATTAGCAATAATTAGCACACAGTTAACTATCTGTGTAAAACACTTGACAATGTTGTCAGTCCATCACACACATACAACCACAGCCACATACATATCAATCATACTGCCAGCAACCCTCCAAGTTCATGGGGCCTTGTGATTGGGTGAGCAATTTCTTGAATCATCAGAGAAGAGCAACAAAT
Organism: Hyperolius riggenbachi; assembly: GCF_040937935.1. Taxonomy (NCBI): domain Eukaryota; kingdom Metazoa; phylum Chordata; class Amphibia; order Anura; family Hyperoliidae; genus Hyperolius; species Hyperolius riggenbachi. Next base: position 153,427,121 of record NC_090650.1, on the reverse strand, counting down.
GTCACAACCTCCAACACTTATGGCACTTGCAGATAGTGGAGGTAGACTGCAGTTGTCAGTACAATGTTCCTTTAAATGGTGAAGTAAGACCAATACAATTAGCCACCTGCAAGCATGAAGCAGAAAGCAACAAAATCAAGGCACGTGCAGGAAACATGAGGGCGTATGCAACAAGCTATATGTATTGAACCGACGAGAATATACCTCCAATGTATACTTGTGGCGTGTGCAGTCTCTAGCCGGTGTGAGCCTGCAAGCTTCATAAGTCCCTGTTCACTTGAGGATAGATTCTTGTGGGTGGCTGGTCGAGGAGTTATCTTTGTCTATCAATTTCCAACAGGTACTTAAACTCAAACAACCCCCAACAGCCCCAGTATGGATCAGCTCAATCTAGGACCAGTGCTGTTCTGCTTGTGATCCTTGTTCCTGACTTAGCTTGTTTAACTCAAGCTATTTTCCTGTTCCTATTAACAACAATTTTTTGTTAATTTAGATTATTACAATTTCAAACTTAACACTTTGTCAAAATAGTTCAGGAGTACTTTAACATACATCTGTGGCGTCCTAATGTTAGAGGTCTTCCCGATTCCACCATAGGTACCTCTCCATCACAACCTACCACCCCACATGTGATGGTCGTTACCTCCATTTCTTCCTGGGCATTGTAGGTAGAAATGAGTTCCTTTTCCATTATCTTGAACAATAGTGCACTGTGGAGGAAGGGATACTTCACTGTAATAACTCCTGCACAGGACCATGTGGGCTGGTCTTTCTCGGGGGCAGTCTCTAAATTCCCTGATGAATACCAGCCTGCACGGGGACAAGTGGTTACTAGTGCATGGGTTGGGGAACCACATGTTGTCCACTATTTCAGTTCACAAATTGAAAAGTAAAAAATCATAACACATTGAAACACACACACTGCACCGGGTTTCAAAAGCACTTTTTCCTGCCAAATTTTTTAAATCAATTTTAGCACAAATTAAAATGTTCCTACTAGTAACCCCAACATATGAAGCAAACTAGTTGACAATTAGAGATGGCCCGAACGGTTCGCTGGCGAACTTTGGGTGGTTAACGACCGCATGCGAACGCGAACTTTCCCGGAAGTTCGGTTCTCCCCCATAGTGCACCATTAGGGTCAACTTTGACCCTCTACATCACAGTCAGCAGGCCCGTTGTAGCGAATCAGGCTACACAATCTCCTGGAGCCACCCCACTCCTTATATAAGGCAGGCAGTGCCGGCCATTATAGTCGTTCATGTCCCTGTAGTAATTAGTGAAGGGAAAGCTGCTGGCAGACTCTCATAGGGAAAGATACTAATCCAGGCTCGTGTAAGCTTGTTAGCTTGCTCCTGGCTGATTCTTATTCCTAAAATAGCACCCCACAACAGCTCTTTTCAGACCTAATCTTGTTCTTGTGCTTTTTTTTCCCCCCTGCACCTTCCTCCATCCCTTCCCTTCTGATTCTCTTCCTCCTCCTCCTCCTCCTGTCTTGGTTTGTCTTCAAGGGATTTGTAGGATGTCAAAAGCCAGCCTACATACATTGGCCAGGAATTGAACCCAGGTCAACTGCTTTGAAGGCTGCTATGCTCACCACTATACCACCAACGCTACATGCTGAAGCCAGCCTAGCATGTACCATTGTCCAGGGAGGAAAGGAGGGGATTACACTCCGTGATTGATGTATACACATGCAAGATGTGTGAAAGCACTTTAGGCCTGCAATTTAGCATTCAATGTAATTTCTGCCCTTAAAACTCTGCTTTGCATCAAATCCAAATTTTTCCCCAGGACTTTTGGCATGTATTCCACTCCGCCATGTCACCCTCCAGGTGTTAGACCCCCTTAAAACATCTTTTCCATCACTTTTGTGGCCAGCATAATTTTTTCTTGTTTTCCAAGTTCACCTCCCCATTGAAGTCTATTGCGGTTCACGAAAGTCCGCGCAAACCGAACTGTTGCGGAAGTTCGCGAACCCGGTTCGCGAACTGAAAATCGGAGGTTCGGGCCATCTCTAGTGACAATAGCATTTTTTGGGGGGCTTTGCAATGAGTCTAACACTGCTTCATCCTGACCTGCTTTGGTTTGAACATGTGTTTTGTTTTCCATCTGTCTAGTCAATTTGCTACTAGTCCATCTAATGTACAAAATACATTTTGTGATTATAGAATGTTTGGAAGCTTCACAATTAACTCCATGAAAGTCCCTGGCATTTTTTACTGCCTTTTCTGACATTTCAGGGTCTGATTTTAAACTCCAAAATCTGACTTGAAGCCTGAACTGTCAGTATTCTGCCACTCATCCCTACTGACTAAAATCGGCCTCCTCTCAGCAACAACGTCTGTCCACTCACTAACTATAGCCTGCCAGCTGCCTTGCATATGCTCTGTCTGCTCAACCACACCATTACTTGCTGTGGTCCACAAGTTGCCACCTTTTAACCAGTAACAGGAAAAAAGGACACTGATGGCTAATGGACAAAAAGGGCGATGTCATAGTCTCCAATGCATTTATTGTTAATACGGCGCCCAAAGCAGAAAAAAAGGGCACCCGATAGATATTAACAACATTAAAACGTTAACGTTTTTTAAATATGTTATCGTTTTAGGAGCTTGCAACGTTATAGTTTTTGTCATATTATTTTGTTTGTATGTACAGATTTTACGTTATCAAATATATTACCATTTCTATGTGTAAGAAGTTTTGAATCAGGATGATACCATTTATTGGCTAACTTAGAGATGGATAAACAGTGAGCTTTCGACTTATAAAAAGCCTTCATCGGACTGGTTCCTGACCAAAACTGAAAAACACAGCTTATATACACTGACATACAGAGGAGAAACATTCTTTAGCAAACATTTCTATGTGTGTAAGGGTGTTTCTGTAGGGGGAGTGGTTAGGGCTAGGCACCACCCAGGGGGCGGTTAGGGCTAGGCAACACCCGGGGGCGTGGTTAGGGTTAGGCACCACCAGGGTTTTTAGGGTTAGGCCCCACCGGGGGGGGGGGTGAGGGTTAGGCCCCACCGCGGGGGTGAATAGGGTTAGGCACCACTGGGGGGGGGGGGGGAGGCTAGGGTAAGGCACCACCAGGGGAGTGGTTAGTTCTGTGTGAGAATAGGGTTGGGTTAAGCTGTATTGTTGCATTACGTAACGATTTTTAACGTTAATATCTTTCGTTATCTCCAGTGTGTTTTAAAACAGTATTTATCGTTAACAATGTTTATTGTTAGAGATTTCGTTATCCACCGCCGCCAATTCGTTATCCAGCCGGGCCCTTTTTTCCTGGCACTAGTGATGATCGTAATCAGCTAAATTACGATTCCGTAAAATTTTGCGTAATTTTTTGCAATTGCACCTATTCGTAATTATGATTTGCAAACTAAATTGATTTCATAGTTATTCATAATTTCTCATAAAAATTTGCATAATTTTCATGAAATTTCACGTAATTTTGTGCTGACTTTGGAGGTTAATAGCAAAGCCCCCATACATGCTATTGACACCAATAATTGCTACCTATGTTAACCTCCTGCCGCCCGTGCCACGCCAGTAGGCGTGGCCGCGGCGGCAGCCCCAGGACCGCCTAACGCCAATTAGCGTAAAGTCCTGGGGCTCTGTTTTGCATGAGATTGCGCGCATGGTGCGCGCGCATCTCATGCTCGGAGGGCGGAGCTCCGCCCCGCCTTCAGTCTCCGAGCGGCTATTGCCGCTCGGGAGACTGTTAGACCGCGATCACGCGGTCTATTTACTACGTGCAGCGCTGCGATGAGCAGCAGCGCTGCACTGGGGACAGCCGTGTGACACGGCTGTCCCCATGGGGGACAAGAGAGCGATCGGCTCTCATAGGCAGAAGCCTATGACAGCCGATCACCATAATTGGCTGGCTGTGGGGAGGGAGGGAGGGAGAGAGGGAGGGAAGGAAGGGTCTTAAAGAAACAGGGGTTTTTAAACAAAAACGACAAACAATAATATTTATTTAAAAAAAATAAACATGGGGGGAGCGATCAGACCCCACCAACAGAGAGCTCTGTTGGTGGGGAGGGTAATCACTTGTGTGCTGAGTTGTGCGGCCCTGCAGCTTGGTCTTAAAGCTGCAGTGGCCAATTTTGCTAAAAATGGCCTGGTCACTAGGGGGGTTTAGCCCTGCAGTCCTCAAGTGGTTAAAGGGAATAGTGGGTACAGGGGAAAATTGTTTTTTTTTTTCCAAATAGACCATAAAGTTTTTGAGAAAATAGATTTAAAAATGCAAAGAAATGTTTTGGTTTTTTTTTAAATTTGGAAAAATGACAGTTTAAAAACCATTTTTCTTTGCATCTTTAAAATCAATTTTCTCAAAAACTACAATGTCTTTTTGAAAAATATTTTTTTTGACTTGTACCCACTATTGACATATGTACCAAATTTGGTAGCAATAGCATGTATGGGCACTTTGCTATTTACTGCCAAAGTCGGCACAAAATTTCTCAAAATTGCACGAAAATTATGCAAAATTAACCAGTTCAGCCTTCAGTCGTTTTCACTTTATGCATCCGAGAAATGTTCACCTCCCATTCATTAGCCTATAACTTTATCACTACTTATCACAATGAACTGATCTATATCTTGTTTTTTCCGCCACCAATTAGGCTTTCTTTGCGGGGTACATTTTGCTAAGAGCTACCTTACTGTAAGGGCTGGTGCACACTGAGCGGCTTTTTGGGCGTTTTCAGATCCGCTTGCGGCTGCGGATCTGCTTGGTCAATGTATCTCAATGGGGTGGTGCACACCAGAGCGGCAGGCGTTTTGCAGAAACGAAAAATGCCTGGGTGAGGCATTTTTTGGATTTCGGATGCGTTTCTGCCTCAATGTTAAGTATAGGAAAAACGCAAACCGCTCTGAAAAACGCCTGTTCAGAGCGGTTTTGCAGGCGTTTTTGTTACAGAAGCTGTTCAGTAACAGCTTTACTGTAACAATATATGAAATCTACTATACTGAAAACCGCAGCAGCAATCCGCAAAACGCTAGCAAAACGCCTCATAAAAATAAAAAAAAGCGTTTAAAAATCTGCTAGCATTTTGCGGATCTGCTAGCGGGTTTTGGTGTGCACCAGCCCTAAATGCATTTTAACAGTAAGAATAAGAAAAAAAAATGAAAAAATTCATTATTTGTCAGTTTTTGGCCATTATAGTTTTCAAATAAAACATGCCTCCATAATTAAAACCCACGTAGTGTATTTGCCCATATGTCACGGTTATTTCACCGTTTAAATTACGTCCCTATCACAATGTATCGCGACAATATTTTATTTGGAAATAAAAGAGCATTTTTTCCGTTTTGCATCCATCACTGTTTACAAGCTTATAAAAAAAAATAGAGAGAAATATTTCATCTTTACATAGATATTTAAAAAGTTTAGACCCTTAGGTAAATATTTATGTGTTGTTTTTTTTATAGTAATGTTTTGTTTTTTTTTTATTAAACATTTTATGTGGGCATTTTTGGGAGGGTGGGATATAAATAGTGTTTTATTGGGGGAAATATTTGTGTATTGTAATGTTTTTTTACTTTTACTTGTAGTTTTACTTTTTGGCCACAAGATGGCAATCTTGAGTTTGTTTACATGACGTCACTCTAAGCGTACAATGTACGCTTAGAGGGACAGAGCTTCAGAAAAAGCGTAGCTTCCGAGAGAAGCTGTCGCTTTTTCAGCGGGGGAGAGGAATCAGTGATCGGGCACCATAGCCCGATACATTGATTCCTGGGCTACCGAATCTGCGGCCGGGAGTCCGCGTTCACGCGTGCGATCGGCCGCGGGAGCGCGCGGACGCGCACGTGGCCTCCTGGACGTAGGTACTACGTCCTGGAGGCATAAATGGTTAAGAAATACTACTATTACATACAAAATCAATTACGATTTTCCCTGAAATTATGCATTACGATTACGATGCAAAAATGTGATTTTCGATGAGAAATTTCGCACACGTGAAATTTAGGCCCATCTCTGCCTGGCACCCTTTTTTTCATGCACCACTTTTGACCCATGTAGAAAAGCCATAGTAGCTGGCTATCTGCAGCAAAAAAAATCTAATGCACACTAGGGCAGTGATGGCAAACCTTTTAGAGGCCGAGTGCCCAAACTGTGACCCAAAATTCACTAACTTATCACAGAGTGCCAACATGCCAATTTATACAAAATACTGTAGTTTTAGTTAAGAAAAAAAAAATCTCATACATTAAGGTCACGCTAAAATGAAATGCAGAAAGTACCCTCATACAGTATATAAAATTGCAGTAATTGACCCCCCCATATGGAAAGCATTAATCACACAGGGACAGACAGACAACAACAAAGACACAAAAAGACTGGGGAGACATACAGGAGAAAGCCACACAGGGAGAGACCGGCTCACAGGGGGAGAGACAGTCACACAGAGGGGGATAGGAAGACAATAGAAGGAATAGGAGGAAACAGGGGGACAATAGGAGGTATACAGCCTGGTCATACCAAGCCTCAGGCACTGCAGGAATCGAAGCCCATTCATCGCACTACATCTCAGTGATCTGCAGTATCCTGGGACGTCACATGAGAGTTGCACACAGACAGCCCTGAAAGATCCCACTCTCCTCTGCAGGCTGACATCACCTGTTTCTCAGTGTTTAAGAAAAATCTATATATTTGTGAGGTGCTTATGAGTCGGCCTACAGAGGAGAGCTAGGTCTGACAGTGCTCTGTGTGTGTTCATTGGTAGGTGAACAGAGGCGCCAGAAGGATAAAAGTACATAAAATTTTTAAAAAATTGCTGGGAGGAAGTGGTGGACTCGCCTCCGTTAAAGCAGACACCAAGGACTGTAAATGTATAGATATACACATTTATTGAAAATACCCCAAAGATGCAACGCGTTTCGCGGGCACAGCCCACTTCTTCAGGCAATAAGCAGGGGATAAACAACAGCAATTCAGTTATAGCAAGCAGAGCACCTCTTGACAGAGGTGCTCTGCTTGCTATAAGTCCACCACTTCCTCCCAGCAATTTTTTAAAATTTTTATGTACTTTTATCCTTCTGGCGCCTCTGTTCACCTACCAATATATTTGAGTCCACCCCAGGTGGAGGGGTGATCTACCCCCTTTCTTCCTATCTACAGAGAGCGACTTCTTAATCCTGAGTGAGGACAGGTCTAATCTCCTCACCTGCCTAATGAGTGGTTACCTAGGCGGTAACCCGTGTTTGTGAGTATTACCATCTCATTTATCCAATCAATTTTGACATACTACACCATATTGGGCTCTCGATTTCTCTTCAACTTCTGTGTGTGTTCAGGCTGCTTCTCCTTCCATCTCCATCTGGACTGCGAGGGGGCGAAATGTAAAATGTCTGTGCAGGATATAAATAGTGGTGGTGACGGGGGCAACATGCTTTCCCACAGAGGCGGCCCTGTGTGCCACTTCAGGGCATGCATACCGGTTCGCCACCGCTGCACTAGGGGTTCTAACTTATCATACCTCGCAGGTTTTGTGCATTCAGTAGGTTCATGCTTTCCAACTCTGTCAGAGCTAACAGAGACTCACTATGATCAAGAGACAAAAGGTTCAGAGGGTGGGAGTAAACCAAGATAGACTAACAGGGTGGGATTTAAGTAAAAGTGATATTTCTGCCACCAGAAATATGAGGGGAGGGCAAGGCAGGTTAAGAAATGGGCATAAAATTAACCCTAACTTTTGTTTAGCGCTTTTCTCCTGTCTGACTCAAAACTCTTGAGAGATGCAGCCACAAAAGGGTGCACTCAATAGACTACCCTGCAGTGTTAGGAAGTCTAGCCCAATGACTCCTTACTGAATAATTATTGGCCCTAGTTAGGATTTGAACCCTAGTGTCCTACCAGTACACTATCCAGCCACTACTTTTAACCACTTGAGGAACGCGGTGTTAAACCCCCCTAGTGACTAGGACATTTTTTACTAATATGGCCACTGCAGCTTTAAGGCCTGGCTGCGGGGCCGCACAACTCAGCACACAAGTGATCCCCCCAGCCTTTTCTCCCCACCAACAGAGTTGGTAGGGTTTGATTGCTCCCCAGTTGTTTGTTTTTTTATAAACATTTATTTTATTATGTTTTTTAATAAATGTGCCTATTTTTTTTAATTTATTTTATATTATCCCCTCCCTCCCCCCACCAGCCAATCATCGTGATCGGCTGTTAAAGGCTTCAGCCTATGACAGCCGATCACTCCCCAGCCTATGGAAGGGACAGCCGTGTCACGCGGCTGTCCCTAGTACATCGCTGCCTTAGATCGCAGAGCTGTATGGGGTAATTAGACAGCGGTTTTGCCATCTAACAGGCTTCGAGCGGCAATCGCCACTTTGCCTTCCAAGTGGAGATGCGTGTATCTCCTGCTAGCCCCATAGAAAGACGTTTATGCCAATCGGCATGGAGCGGTCCTGGGGCTGCCGACGTGTCCTCGCCAATCGGAGTGAAGCGGCCGGTAAGCAGTTAAAAGTTAAGTGATTGTGGACAAAGAAAGGAAAGGCTGAGTTTTTTTTAGATAAGTGCGACTTTTAGAGAAGGCAAATGAAGGGCTTGTCCAGCATGAGTGTTGTAATTACACTACATGTTAGGCTGAAGAAGATGGAGATAATCAGCAGCTTGGCTGAAAGGATGAGAATGAGGTCACCAACCATAAAAAATAGAAGTGTTACATTTTAAGGGAAGAAGTGAAAAACAAAGGGAATCCTTATCCAGGACACTAAAGAAGAAAACCGAGAGCCCAATATAGTGTAGTACGTATTGGAACAGTGAGGAAATAATGAATTGTAAGTATTATACTTACAAACCGGGGTTACCCCTAAGGCAACCACTGTAAAGGCAGGTGGGGAGATTAGGCCTGTCCCTACTCAGGACTAAGATGTCGCTCTCTGTGGATAGAAGAAAAGGAGGGTGTACCACCCTTCCACCATGGGTGGATATCTTGATTTGTATAGGTGTACAGAGGCGCCAAAAGAGTAAAATATGCTAAAATCGTTTAAAATATTCAGGAGGCGGCGGTGGACCAGCCACTCCACAAAACAGACACGATGCTGTCGATTGAGGTAGTAACAATTTATTCACATACTCCTAGAAACATCTGGCAGAGGTGCCAAGCTGATATTAGACCCCTTGCTGTGTGATACTCCTTATGTTTATTGCCTGATGAAGTGGGACTATGCTGGTGAAACGCATTGCCAGATGTTTCTAGGAGTATGTAAATAAATTGTTACTACCTCAATCGACAGCATCGTGTCTGTTTTGTGGAGTGGCTGGTCCACCACCGCCTCCTGAACATTTTAAATGATTTTAGCATATTTTACTATTTTGGCGCCTCTGTACACATTATCCAGGACACTGCACAACAAAAAACCATGGTATGCCATTTCTGGATTTCAAAGTTTAAAAACAATGGTCCTCTTTGGTCTCTAACTATAGCTCTCCTTTTATGGCAATGCCATGTATATTACTTACCTTTTACTAAATATACATACTGTTTAGTACTAGCTGGAATTTAGGAAATGTTACTGCACAAAGCTCAGAGATAACTTAATGGTTCTGTCAATGATGACTTTTAATAGCAACAGGACATCAGACTGCATGGAATTTTTACTATAAATAAAACCTTTTCATGTGTAAAGACTAAGCTAATAATTGTTTGATAGGGTAAGAGAATTATTTATTTTTTAATTTCTAAACCTCCATCATCACATTCCCAATATTTCACAAAGTGCATTCCTTTTCTTATCTTATTTTGCTCAGACATAAAAATATTTAAAGGATTAAAAATAACATGAGGTTGCTGGAGAAAGTCATTACTTGGAACAATGGAGAAAAAGGCATACGCCTCGAAGGACAGACATGGGACTAAGTATGGACTTGAGTTAATCTGGGCACATCTTTTCAGTATACTGAGATGAAGTTCTGACTTGAGCTGACATAGATTAAGGAAACTGACTATTTAGTAACTGTTTTCTGTTATAATCTATCAGCACATGCTCAGGGTGAAAAGAACAGCTACAGACTGTCGCCAGTAAATATCTTCAGGTCTTTCTGCCAGACCCAAGAAGGCATTCTAGTCTTTTCTGTTGCATAAACACAGCTTATCAGAGCAATGGATTTCAAAAGACAGCCAGCTGTTACAAGTTTTTTTTCTTAATTCTGTAAAAGCTAAGCATAGTATACCTTTGTAATCAGACAATAACCATCTAATATGTGCACGGTGGTTACTTGTCACAAATATTTATCAAATAGACATTTAAAATAATCTGAAGCACCACTCCTAAATTAGTATAATACTGAATGATCACATAAATGTATCAATTTGCCCAGGCAATCTTTCAAACAACTGTGTGCTATTGGTTGAAACAGACTGAATATGAAGCTTAATGTGCTCTTGCCACAAATGAACTAAACTGATCTAATAGTCATTAGCCGTAATCAGAATCCCCATTTTAATTTAGTGTTGTGTTAAAGACAATTACTGTATGACTTTAGGCAATTTTTCAAGCAACTGTTGTATGAGTAGAAATATAGTAAATAACAAACAATACCAACTTAGTGGGTGGAAAGGTGATTGGGTGGTGAATGGGGCACACACAGATTTTGTTAAATATTACATTTATTTAATTTATTCTATGTGTACCAATGTCTGGTGTATGTTCTCTGTTATATGTAGTATATATTTCTGTATTAAGTATTGTATATGTAGGATGCTCAGGATTGTATTATATTACAGCTTAATTGTTAGAAGAAAAAAAAACACCCATAAGGAAAATATTCAAAAAATATGTAGCTGCACAACACCCTTGTATGTATACAAATATATTATTTTTCAGGACGTGTTCTCACATTAAACATAAGTAAGACCAGAAGACAAAGCAGATATTTGTAATGTGTGTGTGTGTGTGTGTGTGTGTGTGTGTGTGTGTCTACAGTGTGTGTGTGTGTGTGTACGTGTGTGTGTGTGTGTGTACGTGTGTGTGTACGCGTGTGTGTGTGTACGTGTGTGTGTACGTGTGTGTGTGTGTGTACGTGTTTGTGTGTGTACGTGTGTGTGTGTGTGTGTGTGTGTGTGTGTGTGTGTGTGTGTGTTTGCTTGATTTATGTACATTTAGGTTGCTATTTATTATCATGAATGCTGCATTTACTTGCACTTGGCACTTTATTTGAGGAAGTGAGAGATCTTTTTAACACCAGCAGCACTTTATGGATTTATTTGGAGGTCTTCAACTGTATCTGTCATGGATTACATGTAATATTTTTTGTTATTTATTGTTGGATATAGATATTTATTTACTTATTGTGTACCTTATATATATGGATTTTTCTCACACCTGTATGGGCTGGTTCAAACTACAAGAGATTTTCTAAGTGCTTTGTGATTTTAAAAGCTCTTGCTAATGTTATCCCATGTGTGTGTTTTCACTGGAGCGATGTGATTTTGCCATAGCATTGCATTAGCAAGAGCTTTTAAAATCTCTAGTGCTTAAGTACATCAAGACCGCCCCACGCCAATGGGCTTGGCTGCGGTGGCAGCCCCAGGACTGCCTAATGCCAATTGGTGACAAGTCCTGGAGCTACAGTTTCCCTGCCAGTTCACAGTGCGGAGCTCCGTGATTAGCCTGCAAGCCACCGATCGCGGCTAGCAGGCTGCTTGTAAATGAAAGCAGCAGCAATCGGACACCTCCAGCAGCATGTCCCCTTAGGGACAAAAATAGGAGGTTAATCCGATCGCTGGGCTCCTTAGCTGGGCAGTGCAGGAGGCTGAAAAGCCTGCACAGCCCAGTGCAGCCAAAAAGAGCCTGTGTGAGAAAAAGCGGAAAAGCCGCCGCAAGTACTCAGAGTCAGGCGGCTGATTCCGCGTTCAAAATGGCAGCTTGCGCGCAGGGACCTGCTTTCACTGGCCTGACGGAACGCGGAGAAACCGCTGCATGCCCAGAGAACAGGGCGGCAGATTCCGCGTCCGACGTGGCAGTTTGCACGCATAGGCCTACCTCTCTCAGTACTGCTGAATGCGGAGAGAACGCCGCACGCTATGACAGCCAGAGGGGTGTCAGCTGACCAGGCCGGTCAGCTGACAATTCCTTCAGTTCTCATTGGTCCAGCACTTAGGGGAAACGCAGATGAGCGCTGATGTATATATACTGGGTGCTGGTCATTCCTCTGGTGTCTGGCGTTGCGATCACTACGTGGTAGCACTCAGACCCTGTCAGTATCTGTGTTATATTAGACCAGTTTCCAAGGTGTTGATGATCACGGAGCTCACACCTTAGTCTAGGAAATTCTGTTATCTATTGTGTTATTATCTAGACCAGTTTCCTAGGTGTTGATGATCACGGAACTCACACCTTAGCCTAGGAATTGTTGATTATTTGTTATGACCTTCTGCTTTCCTCACCATTCCTCTGATCTCTGATTTTGTACCTTTGTCATTCTGATACTCTGTTACTGAACTCGGCTAGTCCTTGGATTCCGCATCTGTCTCCTGTCTCTGTACCTGATCTGTCAGTCTGTTGCCGACCTGGCCTATCCGACCTCGAGAACTATTTCTCCTGTTGGGAAATAGTTCACAGACCTGTCAGTGACACTTCTCCTTTGGTGTCACTCACTCTCTGATCCTTCCTACTCTCAGCCTGGCTCCGCCCCTTGGGAAGCCTCAGGCCTTTGGAAGGAATCTGTTCTCACGGCAGTACCTGCTACTGTCTTGCACCCACTGTAAGGGTGCTCTCCTCAAAGTATTACTGTTGCACCAAACACTCATATATTACTCAGGTGTCCAGAGGTTAGAGATATATCTGATTATCGGTGATACTGCAGATCATCTATAATCGGGTATATATCTGCATTCTCGGTGATACTGTACATCACCGGTAATCAGATCCTCTCTGTCACACCGATCGTTACAGCCTGGTCTTTAGGGGGGTTGAAAAATGCGGTCGTCAAGTGGTTAAAAAGCTCTTGTAGTGTGCACCAGCCGTATGTTGTACTAGATAATATTCATTGTAGTAATTTATGATGGCCCACCCACTTTCTTAATTGATGTTTAGTGGTTATAATTGTTTTTTAACGAGTGGATATATCCTGAATAAAATTATATTTGTATACTTACCTATGGGTGTGGATATATATATATATATATATATATATATATACTGTATATGTATATATATTTATTTCTTTTTTTTTGACTATTTTCTCTATGGATTTTTTTAACAGTTACGGTAATCTGTTTTGTTTTGGAAAGCTCTTCAGGGGAGTAGCAATAAGGGTTGCAGAGGTTGTGACTGCATCGGGTCATTTGAGCCAGAAGGGCCCCAAAGGGCCCTCCCTCAACCATAGTATTAACTCTCTATTGGTCCTGTGCTCATAGAAATAACTTCTATTGATACTTTGAATAGTGGTAATCATTAACAAACTGCTCCCCATCCCATTCTTGCAGGAGCAGCTCAACAGATTGTGATCGGTTTTAGGCTGAAATCGATTCACAATCTGTTTGCAGTAAAGGCAGCCATGCGATCCCTCTCTGATCAGATTCAATCAGATAGGGATCTGTCAGTTGGTCGATCTAATGGCAAATCGACCAGTGTATGGCTACCTTAACAGTCTTCGAGCGGCAATTTTGTTTACAACAAAATGATCTATGACTTTTTTTTTACCACCAAGTAGGCTTTCTTTGGGTGGTACATTATGCTAAGTATTATTTGATTCTAAATGTACTTTAATGAGAATAATAAGATTTATTTTTTTAAACAAAAAGCATTAATTCTCAGTTTTCAGCCATCATAGTTTTAAAATAAAACTGTAATGATCGCTGCTGCAGCAGGTGTTGCTGGAAGTAGTAGTGCTGCAGCTCAGGCAGTTCTGATGTCTTTCCATGCAAGCTGCATAGCTTTGTCTGCCTTCCCCTGCTGTCAGCTTGTGACTGATTATCATTCACCTGTGTGGGAATCTGCATGTCTGCTCCCATTGGATGACCTCAGTATAAAGATCTGCTTCCTGCAGGACTCCTCGGGTTTTCATAGCTTCAGTTTAAGCCTGTCTTGCTGTCGCTTCAGCCCCCGATCGTGTTTCTTGTTCTAAAAGATACTTTGCTGGTTTTGCATCATATATTGGTTCATTGCCCATATATATGCATACCAGCACGTTTATTATTTTCCTTGTATTCGTGTTACGTTGATACATCAGTGTCGCTGATGTATACGTACACGAACTGTTTATATCCTGTGTGCAGTTAGTCAGCTTTCCAGCACGTTTTGGTAGTTTGCGCGTATCGTGAGCACCCGTGCTGAGCTAGTATCCTGCTCCTGGTCCTGTTCGTGGATTGCGTTCATCTCTGCGAGGAGATAACGAATCCTTCTGAATCCTGTCCTGTTACCGTTTGTGGATTGCGTTCATCTCTGCGAAGAGATAACGAATCCTTCTGAATCCTGTTCTGTTACTGTTTGTGGATTGCGTTCACCTCTGCGTAGAGATAACGAATCCTTCTGAATCCTGTTCTGTTACCGTTTGTGGATTGCGTTCATCTCTGCGAAGAGATAGCGAATCCTTCTGAGTCCTGTTCCCTGTATTACTCCAGTCCTAGTCAGCGTTCCTGCTTATGTCATATATCGGTTCATTGCCGATATATACATATGTTAGTCAGACGTTACAAATAGTTTCATTGATAGCTGTAATTGTAATACGCTAGGAAAACATACTTATTGTATATTTGTCTGTGTTACGTTCATCTATCTTGATCCTGCTATTTCCTGACTATCCTGTCCTGTCTTTGTGAGGCACGCCATCGCTGCAATCGCATTGGCTGCCTCATTCCAGTCTGTCTTGTTTTGGACGCTTGCTGTCGCTAAGTAGCCGCTAGCTAGCAAGCGTTCATTCTGTCTACCTGTCCTGATCTCCTCAGTTCTGGTTTATGCGCTCAGCGCTACTTTGGGCTGAGACGTTATAACGAAAGCATTGTTTGTGGCTGTCAGATCTGCACCGGCTCTGTGCGCCACAATCTCCTATTGGAGTCAGTCCTCCCCTCCACTATACTAGGGATAGCCTGTTTCCTTGTGCTAGTGTGTGTACCTCCTCCACGCCAGCTCATGCGTTGCATGCTGACTGTGGAGAATACACCACCAAGCCTTACATTATGAAAACCCCATTACCAATCCCCATTGTGGGGGGGATTCCCAGAAAGTATGACACTGTTAAGTATGGTTCCTGTTCCTTTAAGAAATTTGAAGAACTAAACTCTGAAACAGAAAATGAGTTTTTCTCTGAATGTGCCAGGTTCCTGGCCAATCCCGATCTCCAAGCGACTCCTGTTTCAACCTGGGCACTCCAACTAAGTTATATTTTGTTTAAAGGGGAATTATTCCAGTGGGCATTTGATGTTCTCAATCATTCCGATTTGAAAGAGAGACCGCTGGAATTTCTAGCGTTTGTGATCCATAACTGGTTGCGCATAGATCCATTGCCTTTTCCTCTTAATGAACTCCTGGCAGCAGGCCAATCAGCTTCTCCTTCAATTGCTTGCAAAAATGTTCAGCAAGCAGAAAGTGTTACTGATAATTTTCCTGCAGCCTTGAGTAAATCACCAAAAACAGCAGGGTCTAAGGCAAAACGCAAACGTTCTAAGAAACGTGTCCGATCTGCAGAGTCGTTATCCTTAGCGACTGAGACCTATAATGAGATTCTGCCATTAACAGATAATGAAATGCAATTGTCTTTCAGGGGAGTTAAATGGACTTATGAAACTACTAATGAACTTTCCTCCCTGGCTAGGGAAAATAAAGATTTTTGTTTAAAAGAATTATCTGAGTATGATTATGAGGAGATATTACAGAGTATTGAACAAATCAACTTATTTGTGAAGCAAGGAAAGTTTGCATACACTACAGTTCAACACTTGCTACAGGTATTGGAGATTCTTAGGAATAAGGAATCTGCCAATCACCTGCTAATTAACCCAATATATGTCCCTGCTACAATCATATCTGCAAACCATGATCTGCCTGTTAAGTATGCTTGGAATCCTCCATTTGAGAAAGGAGAGATGGAAGCTCTGGTCAATGGATGGAAGAATGATTCAAGTTCATTTTGTCAATTTTACAGTGCAAAAAGTGAATTAGTATTGAATGCATGCATTAAGTCTGCCTATAACCTAATAAAAACTGGTGTGTGTGGGTATGACTTTGTGGCTCCATTGATTGATGTGTGGGAACTGATTTTGGATGATTTTTATGTGACTCCGAATTCGCAAATTTGGCGTTCTGACCCGCCTGCTTCAGCACCTTTGGCTGATTCAGCAGGTGATTCGGAGCTCTTTTTGTGTGAAATTGAAGTTCCTGCAATTCCACCCTGTACCATGGATAACTCAGTGTTACTTACCAGTAAAACAGAAGCCACTGATACATTCTTAACCTTGCCCTGCGCAAATTTCTCAGCAGAGAATCCAGAGGTCCTGCTGACTTCCGAGTCCAGCCTAGCCAGTACTCATGACTCTTTGTTCAGTGAAACAGACACCAGAAAAATCTTGCCTGCCTCTGCAAACACTTCTGCAGAAATTACCTGTGTTAATAAAGTTCAACTCCTGTCTGATCCAGCAGATGCAAATAGATGCACTACATCAGTTTCCGAGTCCCAGCAATCCTGTCTAGAAACCTCAGAACCCCAGCATCTGAATTTTCCAATTTTACAAATGAATGGTGATTCAGATGCGCAAACATTGTGTCTTGATCTTCCTGTTTCTACACCTCGCTCTAGTTTCGTGAATAGCTCAGAGCATCTGCTATGTGAACCTGAAATCGCAGAATTATTACCTTGTTCAGAAAATATTCCAGTAAATTTGCCCTGTATCGTGAATAGCTCAGAGCATCTGCTATGTGAACCTGAAATCGCAGAATTATTACCTTGTTCAGAAAATGTTCCAGTAAATTTGCCCTGTACCATGAATTGTGCAGTAGATCTCTCCAATGAAACTCAGGTCACAGAATCATTATGCTGTCCAGCAGGTGCTTCCATGGTTTTGCCCTGCAATATGGACTGTTCAGTGATCCTGTCCAGTGAAGCTGTGGTCGCAGAGTCTTATGCTTCACCCAGTACTTTGGATACTTCAAACCCTCTAGCAGAGGAGTCTGAGGCACTGCTTACCTCAGTTGGTGTTGCAGTAATATTCACTTGTCTAGCAGCTGTTTTGGAATTACAGTCTGCTCTAATAAAACTTGATGAATTTCTGCCCAGCAAAGCAGAAGCCATTGAAATATTGTCCTCGTCAGCAAGTGTGTTAGATACCTTGCCCTGTACACAGTCTGATTTAACCAATGTTGTTGAGTCCCTCTCCAGTGTTGTAACAGCCGAGGAACTCCAGCCCTGTCCTCTGAATGTTTCAGAAGTCTTGCCCTGTAACATGGATAATTCTGATTCTCTGGTCAAAATAATAGAAATCTCAGAATTTCAGTCCGGTCTGATGAGTGTTCCTGAAACCCAGCCCTGTATCCTGAAAGATTCTGGTTCTCTGGCCACTGTGGCAGAGGTTCCAGAGTCCCCTTCCTGTCCAGGGAATTCCTCAGTTTTGCCTAGTCCAGTGGGGGCTGCTGCAATACTGACTTGTTCTGCAGCGCCTCATGAGCTCCAATCCAGTGTATTAGATGAGTCTCTGTCCAGTTCAGAGGTAGTTGTGGAGTCCCTATCTGGTTCAGTGCATACATCAGAAGATTTGTCCTGTCTTGTTAGTGCCCCTGAATCTGATTTGTTACTGACTTTGCTGGAATCAGCGACATCTAAGTCTGATCCTGCATTCTCGTGTAAAAGTCCAGTAGTTGCGAAGTCTAGTCGTGATGATTTTTTTTTGGCCGGTCCTGGTTTTGGTCCTGTCTTGGCTGACCCTGAGGCTCACAGTTCCTTGACATGCCCAGAGGTTTCTCTTGTGCCAGTGTGCCCAGATGTTCTTTGTGTGCCAGAATGCCCAAGTGTGTCTAAGGTGTTAGCGTGCTCTGATGCTTCCTTAGTGGGAACATGTTCTGATGCTGCCAGTCTGCCTGCATGCCCAGAGATGGTTCTGGTCCCTGAAAGCCCTGATCTTGATGTTTGTCCTTGTGGCCCTGACTCGGGAATTGCCCTAGGTTCCATGGGGGTTCTTGATAGTTCTCCATGTGAGCCTAAGGGGCGTTCTGACCTATGGGGATCTCTTTGGAGCTTCGGGGTGTTCTGGGAGGTCTCTGAGAAAACTTGTCCTGTTGCCTTGGACTGGTTCAACAGTGGGTTTTGTGTTGGTAAAGACAGTCCCGGTGGGCATTGCAAAGGCTTTGGCGTTTTTGAATGGTGGGTATCGCTCAGGGAGTTTCGGAGGGCTTTCTTCTGGAAATCATGGTTCTGGTGGGTGTCACACTGGGGCTTGTAGTACTGATGGGCATGGTTCTGTAGGTTCTGGTTCTGATGGGTCCAGTCTTGTGGGGACTGATTCTGAAATTTGGTCTTGCCGGGCTGTCCCGGTCATCATGAATTATCAGTCAGACTGTTTTGTTGGGAATTTCAGTTTTGAAAAGCGTCTGGAATCCGCTTTTAAGGGCGGGGGTACTGTAATGATCGCTGCTGCAGCAGGTGTTGCTGGAAGTAGTAATGCTGCAGCTCAGGCAGTTCTGATGTCTTTCCATGCAAGCTGCATAGCTTTGTCTGCCTTCCCCTGCTGTCAGCTTGTGACTGATTATCATTCACCTGTGTGGGAATCTGCATGTCTGCTCCCATTGGATGACCTCAGTATAAAGATCTGCTTCCTGCAGGACTCCTCGGGTTTTCATAGCTTCAGTTTAAGCCTGTCTTGCTGTCGCTTCAGCCCCCGATCGTGTTTCTTGTTCTAAAAGATACTTTGCTGGTTTTGCATCATATATTGGTTCATTGCCCATATATATGCATACCAGCACGTTTATTATTTTCCTTGTATTCGTGTTACGTTGATACATCAGTGTCGCTGATGTATACGTACACGAACTGTTTATATCCTGTGTGCAGTTAGTCAGCTTTCCAGCACGTTTTGGTAGTTTGCGCGTATCGTGAGCACCCGTGCTGAGCTAGTATCCTGCTCCTGGTCCTGTTCGTGGATTGCGTTCATCTCTGCGAGGAGATAACGAATCCTTCTGAATCCTGTCCTGATACCGTTTGTGGATTGCGTTCATCTCTGCGAAGAGATAACGAATCCTTCTGAATCCTGTTCTGTTACTGTTTGTGGATTGCGTTCATCTCTGCGTAGAGATAACGAATCCTTCTGAATCCTGTTCTGTTACCGTTTGTGGATTGCGTTCATCTCTGCGAAGAGATAGCGAATCCTTCTGAGTCCTGTTCCCTGTATTACTCCAGTCCTAGTCAGCGTTCCTGCTTATGTCATATATCGGTTCATTGCCGACATATACATATGTTAGTCAGACGTTACAAATAGTTTCATTGATAGCTGTAATTGTAATACGCTAGGAAAACATACTTATTGTATATTTGTCTGTGTTACGTTCATCTATCTTGATCCTGCTATTTCCTGACTATCCTGTCCTGTCTTTGTGAGGCACGCCATCGCTGCAATCGCATTGGCTGCCTCATTCCAGTCTGTCTTGTTTTGGACGCTTGCTGTCGCTAAGTAGCCTCTAGCTAGCAAGCGTTTATTCTGTCTATCTGTCCTGATCTCCTTAGTTCTGGTTTATGCGCTCAGCGCTACTTTGCGCTGAGACGTTATAACGAAAGCATTGTTTGTGGCTGTCAGATCTGCACCGGCTCTGTGCGCCACAATCTCCTATTGGAGTCAGTCCTCCCCTCCACTATACTAGGGATAGCCTGTTTCCTTGTGCTAGTGTGTGTACCTCCTCCACGCCAGCTCATGCGTTGCATGCTGACTGTGGAGAATACACCACCAAGCCTTACAAAAACATTCTACTGTGGATAAAAGCCACAAATATTTGGAAATAAAGGTGAAGTTTTTCAGTTTTACATATACATATTAAAGAAATTTCAGTCCCTAATGTATGTGGGTGTAATTTTACTATTTGGCGACAGATGTCCTTGCACATTATTTTCTATTAGTGTGCTATAAGTACACAAATAGGAAGTAGTGCATTACTTTCTAAGTGACGCAGGCATTTCATTGATGCCGGCGATCACGGGAACCTGAGGGGAGATGAATGAATGGGTACCGAGTTCCCATTCATTAATCAGCAGCAGGAGAGAGCGTGGTGGTACAATCACTACCAAATCTGAGAATCATCTCTGTTTTTGAACGAAAACAGTGATCATTCTTGCTGCACAATGGATTGGCTCAGGGGACATCTGTTCCCTGCCATAAATTCCGCCTTTCTCCGTGACAATTGTGAAAGCGTGCTTCCACCTGCACGATTGCACACATATCCCCGCAAATTGCGCGGATGTGAGCCTCGCGCCCCTGCAGCTGTAGCAGCAGCAGCCACAGACGTGAGACTCACGTCCGTGTGGCTGAAATAATTAAAGTGACAGCAGGTAAATTGGAATTTTGTGTAAAGGATGCCGTACAGAAGGCCCCCTGAGCACCCATATAGTTTACCTGGTGCACAGGGACAGTATTATTGTAACAGTATGTATGGTAATTAGCCATTCAGCGCTGCCTGTAATAATGTTATGCCAAATGTCATGAATGCACAGAATCTTCTCTACTCCCCCCATGTGCCTGTCATGTTTTCCTAACTCCCATTTCTCCCTTTTTTTGTCTCCTAAAAATCAATACCTGGTATCTGGTAGAGGTGCAGGGTTGCCGTATGACGTTTGTATGCAGTATCTGCAAGCAAGGTTCCCGGACTCCTGGAGCTGTAGATACAGCAGGGGGTGCTGGGATGAGTAGTTTCTTGGAAACCGGACATGACAATGGTGTCACTTCCTGTTTGTTCAAGCAGCATCTAGAGTTTTCTAGAGTTTTCTGCATGCAATCCTATGGCTGTTAGGGACTTATCTGACATGATAACCAGATCACTGAGCAGGTAGAAAGGTTTTTCTGGCAAGGACAACCTGAAGGACCAAGTGAGAGTAGCCAGGTATTTCTAGGGAAAAAAAACAAAAGTGGAAAAAGGATAGGAGACATGAGATGATAAAACAAACCAAAGAGGGTATATCTCCTACGAACATTTTGCATGATAAAGTTCAGGCTGCATCAGGTGTGTGAGGTGGAGGTCAGGGTCAAGAGGAACAGGAGAGGCAGAATAGTAAAAAAGCTTTCTTGGAAGAAACCAGGGGATGTGTCTGTAGATGTCAGGACGGGAAGGAGAGAAATTGTGGTAGAACTGATGAAAAAAGGGAAAGTTGTCTGGGAGTATGAGATGTAATTTGCAAACTGAGAACTGAGAATCAAGTAGCACAGCTGGAAAAAAAGGAGTGGCAGAGATCATGTGGAAAAAAAATGTGTATTTAATATATGGCTCAGAATTGCATTATATATCATGAAATGGTGATGTTGGTATATCTAATGTTATGTCATATGCAAAAGCTGTGAGTAAATCTGCTACAAATGTAACATCTGTTTCTTTGGAAAGAAATAATGCTGTTAGGATAAAGCATGAAGCGGATGGGCTGACTGTACAAAGAGGTCATTCATCATGTTATTAAAGATGGTGTCACAGGAGCCCTAGTGACTGACCGCACTTAGCCTTCTAAACGGTGCCAGCGCACAGATCGTGCGAACTCTGGTCGCAGTCAATGCGCAGGAACCGTTAAGAATTATCCGCAGACAACCCAGAAGGGAGCCTGTGAGACACGGGTAATTACAACGTACACACGATTCCACGGTATCTGCCACCACCACTGGTATGGGCTAGTGGACCCGATTTACTGACTGACTAGTCCTGCGAATAAAACGGTTAAACACACAGTATTCTGTCTAGCCAACAACAAACAAACAGTAGCGTATCTTCAGAGACCCGGGATCAGTTCTGTGTGTGCTGATAAGCAGGGTAGAGGAACAGTGAATAACTTGGAGGAAGTCTTTTATTCACAGCAATATAAATAATTAATATATACAGACAATTATTAAAATCAACAATTATTAAAACAGTAATAGCCAGTATAAAAAATAAAAGAAGGGAGAAAAATACTTAGTTCCTGGAAAGATGTCCTTTAGTGGGAAAACTTGTAAAGTTCTTGATTTCAATCAAAGTTCAGAGTTCAGACCAGGTGGATACCAGCATATCCTCAAGCTGGCACAGATGAGTTCAAGATGTTTCAGGGTGGAGGACACTGAGTTTGGCTCCTCTGCCATTCTTATGCCCCTGATTCAGTAGGAGGGAGTGAGGGCGGGCCCACACACCCCCTTAGAACATGAGATGAGTCCTCCCCTTGTCCTGGGGGACCAGAAATCATGCCTTAACCATATATGGGCTCTATCTCACAGAACCGTACAGATCAGGGCAGATTTACTAATATTTTCAGGTCTGCCTCGATGTACCCAGCAGCCTGATACCAAACATGAGGGGTGGGACCCTTGTGATATCAGCAGGGCACTTTCGAACTGCCTAACTGGCAGTCTTTCCCTCAGAATGGTCTGAAATTTCTTCAGAACCAGCGCCAGATAGGGCCAAGCATGCTCTGTTAGTTTGGAGGGTCTGCCAGCCTGGCAACACAGAAAATATGATACATATAGCAGTTTATGGAATATGAGATACCCCTGGGATTGATAGCAGGTCATTCCCAGGCAAAGGCTCTTTGAAGTTTGGGGCAGCTAGCTAGGTGTCAGCTCCCCTGCTGGGAGGGAGCCAGAGGTTCTGGCTTTTCTCCCAACTAGATTGCTTCTGTCATGGTCTATACCTGATGGATGGGCCATCAGCACAGCTTGAAGCCAGGGACTCTCTGGGCCCAGGCTCATTAGCATATCAAAAGAGCCATCCAGCAGTTGGGCTGGTGCTATCTCTCTGCTGGGAAAAAAAAGACTTCAGCTGCCCCTACACACTCAACCCAGATTATATCGATTTGAAGCGCAATCGATGCAGAGAATCGAGTGCGATCGCTTTTCTTCACATGGCGGTTACAGGACGTGCCTGCGGCCCCGCAACCGTCCGTGACAGATGGGTTTTACAGCTAAGGACCACAGAATCAGAATCATTTATTTCGCCAAGCGTGACTGGGTCACGCCCGGAATTGTTTTTGGCACAATACATATAGCTCAGGAAGAAGACATAGATAAGAGACCTGTATGCTGCATTGACCCCAGAGTCCCACCTAGGTATTTGGATGACAGCTTCATCTCCCTGGCTGGTCTGTATATAATGAGAGCTGGAAATAAAAAAGGAGTGGGCTAGCTTGTCTCCCCAATTGAAGTCCAGGCAGTCATAAGGGAAGAAGGTCCCTAAACAGACTATACTGGTCAATTACATTTTTTTGTAGTTAAGGAACTTTGGATACCATTAAAGCATACCAAGAAAGGTAATGGATGATTTGGGAATCTGGCGGGATCTCAAAATAAAAGTTATGTTAAAAATGTGCTGCAAGGCGTCACTATAGTGTTTCCTGTTCAGTATCTAAATGTCCTCATTGCCAGGGCTTGGAGCATTTGGCCAAAGACTGGAAAGTCATAAGGTGCAATTTGTGTTTGAAACTTGTGCATCCTTGGTCAGTGCCCCGAGTCCTGGTCATATGTTTGCAAAAGTGTATGGAGAGAGATGAGCCATTCTCTTTGAGGATTCCTTGGTTGCCCTGGTGGAAATCTGGGGAAGGTCTCTGCTTATTCTGTTCCTGTTACTTCTGTTTAATCTCTTACTACATTCCTGATTCTCATATGCCTGGAATTTAACCAAGTACTTCTCCTCTCTTGGTATAGTGAGGTGGAGGTGGAAGAAATTGAGTGAGAAGGAAAGGGGAGGGGGGGGGGGTCTCCTTTAGAATCCAAAAATCAAGCTTGAAATGATATAGCTGTGGAGAAACCGGGCTCTGAAATGACAGAAGAAAAAAGGAAAGATAGAAATACAGGGAAGCTGTAAACTACCCATTCCTGATAAAGGAAGCTTGCTTAAAAAACAGGAAAAAAGAATCAGGTATTTGTTTATGATATTACTGTTCATTTTGAAGAGAATATGTGTGCACTTAAAAACATAGAACATAGAAAGAAAGAAAATGTGGCTTTAGTTGCTGCTGCATCGAAGAAACTTAGTGAGTTTAAAAAGCAGAAAGAGGTTGTAGTCTGTAACAGCTATCAGACTCTAGAGCTAGGTAAAGGTATTGAAGGAGATGAAGACTTGAAAATTTAAACTTGGCCTTCTGATGAGGATGGTAAAAACTGATATTTTTTTTGTTTATTCTTGTTTTTCAGAAGAAAGCTTAAAGGGAAGGTTCAGGGAGGGGGGTTAAAAAATAAAAATCAATTTCCACTTACCTGGGGCTTCCTCCAGCCCATGGCAGGCAGGAGGTGCCCTCGCCGCCGCTCCGCGGGCTCCCGGTGGTCTCCGGTGGCCGACCCGTCCTGGCCAGGCCGGCTGCCAGGTCGGGCTCTTCTGCGCTCCAAGGCCCGGCACTTCTGCATCCCACGCCGGCACGCTGACGTCATCGGACGTCCTCCGGGCTGTACTGAGCAGGCGTAGTAGTTCTGCGCCTGCGCAGTACAGCCTGGCGGACGTCCGATGACGTCAGCGCGCCGGCGTGGGACGCAGAAGTGCCGGGCCTTGGAGAGCAGAAGAGCCCGACCTGGCAGCAGGCCTGGCCAGGTCGGGTCAGCCACCGGAGACCACCGGGAGCCCGCGGAGTGGCGGCGAGGGCACCTCCTGCCTGCCACGGGCTGGAGGAAGCCCCAGGTAAGTGGAAATTGATTTTTATTTTTTAACCACCCTCCCTGAACCTTCCCTTTAAGCAAAATCCATTCATTTATTTTGATGACGGTTTCCTCTCCTTTGAAACTAGCAACCATTAATGTTGCTAGAATGAGATCTGTGAGTGCTCGTAGGGAAGCCATATTTTCCTCAGTTTGATGCCAACAATTTGTTTCTGCAAGAGATCTGGCTTCAGTCTTTGGCAGACAGTCATGAAACCAAAAGGGAGTGGAGGTTTGGTTTATCCTATTCGCCCCTTGCGGCTGTGCCTTGCACTAGAGTGGCAATCTTTTTTAAGATTGACATGGTGAATTGCAGGTGAATAAATTAATTAGAAATGGGGTGATGTCTGGTCATGGACATCTCTGTGAGAGAGCAAGATTTGAGGCTGATTAACATCAGTGGACCTCAGACCTAAGAGAGGGAGGAACATGCCGCTTCAGAGATCAAGCCTTTTCTTTTTACAGCTTAGTCTGTAGTTTTACTACAGACCCACTGAGAACTCAACTGAGCTATGATTGCATGTTTTTGAATAGTTATGGATGCTGGTTTGATATACTGTATGTGCATATCGAGCACTGCCCAAACAATACAGTGTTCACTTTCATTCATGGAGACTTGGAGAATAGGCTAGATAGTTGTCTTTTTTGCTAGGGGATTCTTAAGGAAATCTGGAGAATTAATGTGATGCTCTTGAAAGAAGAGAAAGTAAGACAATTCTTAAAGTGGAACTGTCCTTAAAATTTGACACTGTAAAAATATCTGATGTGTTGCTTACTGCTTTAACCTTCCTGGCGGTAACCCCGAAAGTAGTTCGGGGTAAGCCGCGCAGGAGGATTTCTCAGGCCCTGCTGGGCTGATTTGCATAATTTTTATTTTGCTACATGCAGCTAGCACTTTGCTGGCTGCATGTGCACACCTATCGCCGCCGCTCCGCTTCTGATTGCAGATCGCCGAAGGCGATCGGCGCGGGTGGGGGAATGCCGCTGCACAGCAGCTATCATGTAGCGAGCCCTGACCAGATTTCAGTACAAAATCTCTTAAGTAAAACACATTCAATCACGTCGGCAGATTTGACCAGAAAATACTTTCATTCATGTTGGCAGATTTAACTAGAATGACAGCCAGTCCCGTGTGCTGCTCCGTGTCACCCCCCACCACAAGAGTAGGAGCCGGTGCGGATGTCCTCCAACAAATACACTCCCCCCCCCTCCCTGCAGCAGGAGCAGATTCACTCACCTCTGTACACATACATACACACATGCTCTGTACACACACACACACACACACACACACACACACACACACACACACACACACGCTGGAACACATACAAACAAACATGCTCTGTATGTACATATGTACAGCATTTCCTGTCACAGCTGCAATTCCTTCACGTGTCTCTCACAAGCTGGACATTCCTCTCCACACCGAGTGTAGCAGTGTAATCAGCTCGGAGGAAGCAGAGAGCTTTGCATCACACAGGAGGGAGGGTAGAGCAGGCTGTAAACAGTCCAAAACAAAGTCTCCCAGTGTACTGTGCGAGCCTGCCACGGCACCCTACGTCACAGGGGGAGGGGTGTATTCATTTATGTTATATTATAGAGTTTATTTAGCTATTTTTTGCCATATATACTAATGTTTTTGCCTACAATTTTAACAACTTGAGGACCACAGTCTTTTCGCCCCTTAAGGACCAGAGCCTTTTTCTCCATTCAGATCACTGCAGCTTTCACGGTTTATTGCTCGGTCATACAACCTACCACCTAAATGAATTTTACCTCCTTTTCTTGTCACTAATACAGCTTTCTTTTGGTGCTATTTGATTGCTGCTGCGAGTTTTATTTTTTTATTATATTCATCAAAAAAGACATGAATTTTGTCAAAAAAAATGACTTTTTTAACTTTCTGTGCTGACATTTTTCAAATAAAGTAAAATTTCCTATACATTTGAGCGCAAAAGTTATTCTGCTACATGTCTTTGATAAAAAAACAAACCATTCAGTGTGTATTTATTGGATTGGGTAAAAGTTATAGCGTTTACAATCTATGGTGCCAAAAGTGAATTTTCCCATTTTGAAGCATCTCTGACTTTTCTGACCACCTGTCATGTTTCATGAGGTGCTAAAATTCCAGGATAGTATAAATACCCCCCAAATGACGCCATTTTGGAAAGAAGACATCCCAAAGTATTCACTGAGAGGCATGGTGAGTTCATAGAAGATTTTATTTTTTGTCACAAGTTAGCGGAAAATGACACTTTGTGACAAAAAATAAAAATAAAAAAAGGTTTCCATTTCTTCTAACTTGCGACAAAAAAAAAAAATGAAATCTGCCACGGACTCACTATGCTCCTCTCTGAATACCTTGAGATGTCTACTTTCCAAAACGGGGTCAATGACGCCATTTTGGAAAGAAGACATCCCAAAGTATTCACTGAGAGGCATGGTGAGTTCATAGAAGATTTTATTTTTTGTCACAAGTTAGCGGAAAATGACACTTTGTGACAAAAAATAAAAATAAAAAAAAGTTTCCATTTCTTCTAACTTGCGACAAAAAAAAAAAATGAAATCTGCCACGGACTCACTATGTTCCTCTCTGAATACCTTGAGGTGTCTACTTTCCAAAACGGGGTCATTTGTGGGGTGTGTTCACTGTCCTGGCATTTTGGGGGGTGCCTAATTGTAAGCACCCCTGTAAAGCCTAAAGGTGCTCATTGGACTTTGGGCCCCTTAGCGCAGTTAGGCTGCAAAAAAGTG
The DNA here is from genome assembly GCF_040937935.1 of Hyperolius riggenbachi. Lineage (NCBI taxonomy): Eukaryota > Metazoa > Chordata > Amphibia > Anura > Hyperoliidae > Hyperolius > Hyperolius riggenbachi. The sequence goes on along the minus strand of NC_090650.1, from coordinate 153,399,576 downwards.
CCACACATGTGGTATTGCCGTACTCAGGAGAAGTAGTATAATGTGTTTTGGGGTGTATTTTTACACATACCCATGCTGGGTAGGAGAAATATCTCTGTAAATGACAATTTTTTGATTTTTTTTACACACAATTGTCCATTTACAGAGATATCTCTCCCATTGAGCATGGGTATGTGTAAAAATACACCCCAAAACACATTATACTACTTCTCCTGAATACGGCGATACCACATGTGTGGCACTTTTTTTCACCCTAACTGCGCTAAGGGGCACAAAGTCCAATGAGTACCTTTAGGATTTCACAGGTCATTTTGCGACATTTGGTTTCAAGACTACTCCTCACGGTTTAGGGCCCCTAAAATGCCAGGGCAGTATAGGAACCCCACAAATGACCCAATTTTAGAAAGAAGACACCCCAAGGTATTCCGTTAGGAGTATGGTGAGTTCATAGAAGATTTTATTTTTTGTCACAAGTTAGCGGAAATTGATTTTAATTGTATTTTTTCACAAAGTGTCATTTTCCGCTAACTTGTGACAAAAAATAAAATCTTCTATTAACTCACCATACTCCTAACGGAATACCTTTGGGTGTCTTCTTTCTAAAATGGGGTCATTTGTGGGGTTCCTATACTGCCCTGGCATTTTAGGGGCCCTAAACCGTGAGGCGTAGTCTTGAAACCAAATGTCGCAAAATGACCTGTGAAATCCTAAAGGTACTCATAGGACTTTGGGCCCCTTAGCGCACTTAAGGTGCAAAAAAGTGCCACACATGTCGTTCCGCCATACTCAGGAGAAGTAGTATAATGTGTTTTGTGGTGTATTTTTACACATACCCATGCTGGGTGGGAGAAATATCTCTGTAAATGACAATTTTATTTTTTTTTACACACAATTGTCCATTTACAGAGAGATTTCTCCCACCCAGCATGGGTATGTGTAAAAATACACCCAAAAACACATTATACTACTTCTCCTGAGTATGGCGATACCACATGTGTGACACTTTTTTGCAGCCTAGGTGCGCTAAGGGGCCCAACGTCCTATTCACGGGTCATTTTGAGGCATTTGTTTTCTAGGCTACTCCTCACGGTTTAGGGCCCCTAAAATGCCAGGGTAGTATAGGAACCCCACAAGTGACCCCATTTTAGAAAGAAGACACCCCAAGGTATTCCGTTAGGTGTATGGTGAGTTCATAGAAGATTTAATGTTTTGTCACAAGTTAGTGAAAAATGACACTTTGTGAAAAAAACAATAAAAATCAATTTCCGCTAACTTTTGACAAAAAATAAAATCTTCTATGAACTTGTCATACACCTAACAGAATAATTTGGGGTGTCTTTTTTCTAAAATGGGGTCACTTGTAGGGTTCCTATACTGCCCTGGCATTTTTACAGGCCCAAAACCGTGAGTAGTCTGGAAACCAAATGTCTCAAAATGACTGTTCAGGGGTATAAGCATATGCAAACTTCAATGACAGGTGGTCTATGAGGGGGAGAATTTTGTGGAACCGGTCATAAGCAGGGTGGCCTCTTATATGACAGGTTGTATTGGGCCTGATCTGATGGATAGGAGTGCTAGGGGGGTGACAGGAGGTGATTGATGGGTGTCTCAGGGGGTGGTTAGAGGGGAAAATAGATGCAATCAATGCACTGGAGAGGTGATCGGAAGGGGGTCTGAGGGGGATCTGAGGGTTTGGCCGAGTGATCAGGAGCCCACACGGGGAAAATTAGGGCCTGATCTGATGGGTAGGTGTGCTAGGGGGTGACAGGTGGTGACAGGAGGTGATTGATGGGTGTCTCAAAAGTGATTAGAGGGGGAAATAGATGCGAGCAATGCACTGGCGAGGTGATAAGGGCTGGGGTCTGAGGGCGTTCTGAGGGTGTGGGCGGGTGATTGGGTGCCCTAGGGGCAGATAGGGGACTAATCTGATGGGTAGCAGTGACAGGGGCTGATTGATGGGTGATTGATGGGTGATCAGTGGGTGATTAGATGGCAGAACAGATGTAAACAATGCACTTTGGAGGTGATCTGAAGGTAGGTCTGGGGCAATCTGATGGTGTGGGAGGGTGATCAGATTCCCGTAAGAGGCAGATTAAAGTCTGATCTGATAAGTGGCAGTGACAGGTGGTGATTGACGGGTGAATGACGGGTGAATGACAGGTGATTGACAGGTAATTACAGGGGAAAATAGATGTATACCGTACACAGGGGGGGAGGTCTGGGGGGGTCTGAGGTTGTTCTGAGAGTGTGGGTGGGTGATTGGGTGCCCTAGGGGCAGATAGGGGTCTAATCTGATGGCTAGCAGTGACAGGTGGTGACAGAGGGTGATTGATGGGTGATTGATGGGTAATTAGTGGGTGTTTAGAGGAGAGAACAGATGTAAACAGTGCACTTGGGAGGTGATCTGACGGCGGGTCTGCAGGCGATCTGATGGTGTGGGTGGGTGATCAGATTGCCTGCAAGGGGCAGGTTAGGGGCTGATTGATGGGTGGCAGTGACAGGGGGTGATTGATGGGTGGCAGTGACAGGGGGTGATTGATGGGTGATCAATTCGCCAGTGCATTATTGATGTCGGATCTGTGGACGATCTTATGGTGTGGGTGGGTGATCAGATTGCCCTGCAAGGGGCAGGTTAGGGGCTGATTGATGGGTGGCAGTGACAGGGGGTGATTGACAGGTGATTGACAGGTGATCAGTGGGTTATTACAGGGGGGATAGAGGCATACAGTACACAGGGTGCAGGGTTTGGGGAGAATCTGAGGGGTAGGGGGTGATCAGGAGGGAGCAAGGGGCAGTTTAGGGTTAAAAAAAATAGCGTTGACAGATAGTGACAGGGAGTTATTGATGGGTGATTAGGGGGGTGATTGAGTGTAAACAGTGGTCTGGGGGGTGGGCAGGGGGGGGTTCTGAGGGGTGCTGTGGGCGATCAGGGGGCAGGGTGGGGGGAGATCAGTGTGCTTGGGTGTAGACTAGGGTGGCTGCAGCCTGCCCTGGTGGTCCCTCGGACACTGGGACCAGCAGGGCAGGAGGCAGCCTGTATAATAGGCTTTGTATACATTACAAAGCCTATTATACATATTCTCAGCGGCGATCCGGGTGCTAGTAACCCGCCGGCGCTTCCGAACGGCCGGCGGGTTACAGCGCGAGGGGGGCGGAGCCTGTTGCCGGCGGCTGATCGCGTCACGAATGATGCAATCGCCGCATAACCACGCCTGCCGCCGCCGCCGATGGGCGTATTGCGGTCGTTTGGGCCCAGCCCTTGCCGCCGCCCATCGGCTTAAGGCGGTCGGCAAGTGGTTAAACAAGGTGTGCAATGGTTCAATTTGATATTTAGAGGTCAGGTCCACTTTAAGAGATTTGTTTTTTTCAGGCACTGATCTCTATACTGGACTGTTATAACAGTAGGTCTGTGTGTGTGTGTGTGTGTGTGGGGGGGGGGGGGGGGGGGGGGACATGGTTAAAATGCAGGCTGTAGGTCTTTAAGAACCTAGCAAGAAGAAAGAGCTTTCGGCAAAACTGTTACCTATCAGCGGCTGAAAAAAATTTGAAAGCGCTGTCACACAAGGAAGAAGTTCTAATGAGATTTCTGGGATTAAAATCTTATTAAGTATAAAATTAGTCAGTATGATCGGCCTGCTTTTTTGATTCTGGAAATGAATGATGGTAAACCGTACTCACTGGATCCCTATAAGCATTGTAAGCAGTTAAAGTGGACCCGAACGCATGCACAGGAAACAAGGAAAACACAGATCAATCCATCCTGTATGTAGAGTTTTGCCTGTCAAATTCCCCCTCATCGATGACCAATCACAACTGTAATTTGAAGTCTCAGCTGTGTCAGCACAGGAATCTTGGCAGCCCTCGGCAGAGCAGCTAATTTTTAAACACATGATGTTAACCCTATGTTTGCTAACATAAAAGCAGGAAGTAGACACACTGCAGATTTATTGCAGGATTTCTATCAGCTGCAACAAATAAATGTTTTTCTGTAAAGGTTGTTATGCGGTTGCTTAAAGCGGTATAAAACCCTGACATAATATTCAACAAAAACATGTTTTCCTACATTTTATATGCCATACGGTTATCATATTTGCCTTTGTGCATAAATATCATTATTCATTTAGAAATGATATGTTCCCAAAGTACACTTTTTTTCTCTGAGAGCTGACTTTGCATTTTATTCATGCTTTATTCATGTTCTAACGTAAGCAGAAATGCTTTCTGATTGCCTGACTTTGTTCAGCAGCGCCTGCAGTGTCAGAGAAGTGTTTATTTACATTCCTCACTTGATACAATTAAATACAAGATAACATTATCTGCACTTCGGATGCGTCCAGCTTTGCTGGCAGGGCACTTCTAAGTCCTGTGTGTAACCCTTTGAATGCTGTTCTAGTAAAAAAAAATGCTGTTGTATATAATATGCTGTAAATAATCTATTAGAGCAAAGATGAAATGCTCGCTTTCATTCCGCTTTAAGAGAAAGTTCTGAGCTCAGGTCTGCTTTAAGAGCATTGCTGCAAGTGTAACAATTAGGATCAGAGTTGGACATAGGCCCAAGCAGACAGTGCTGCCACACAGGGGTCCCATGTCCTCTAGGGCCCATGCAGCTGAACCACAGTTAGGACCTAAATATCTTCTAGGCTCTTTCTGTGTATTTCACTCTGTAACCCATGAGGAACAGTGATATTTGCTTTTGGCCCAGTCATATACACATATAAAACGTATGCTACACTAATACAATGACTACAGTATGTGACCTAGATACATGTACTTTTATGTTATCGACATTATTTGGAACCATCCCCGATCTGTTATGACCATGATCAATACCATATGGCCCCTTTCATTTATTTTGCATAGGGGCCCACTTGTTGGCTTTGTCCATCACTGGTCTCGAAAATAGCATGGGATCTCTGGTAAGGTCCAGATCAGCGATCCTGGAGATCTTGATATCTTTTTATACTGAACCTTTGGCTGGTGAGACTCTTGATGTGACAGAGATGGAGACATTCTTCAGCAATATTTCAGGATTGAAAAAAAAAAATCTCTAGCGGATTTCACAAAAGGAATTTTTTCTGAGCAAGTGGCGATAGCCATTGAACAGTTCAGGATTACGCACTTCAGCCCGCAGGTGTTTTTGCATTCAGGATGGAAGCAATTTTACCCTGTGAGCCCTCCTCCCATTCATTCACCAATAACTTTATCACTACTCATCACACATAAATAATCTTTATCTTGTTTTTGGCCACAAATTAACATTTTTAAGAAATAGTAGTAAAGTGTTGCACCAATCTAATGAGCAGCTGAGTCTGATTAAGGATATCCCAATTCCTCAACAAATCCTAAAATTATTAAAAATATCAGACTGTGCTTTGTTTCTTCAAACTGGGGTTAATTAATAATACTTTAATTAAAGATTGTGATAAAATGCACATAAAATACAGAGGTTTAGATAATTAAGAATGCTCTCAAATGAGGAGGTGGCTCCTTAAAGGGAACCTTAACTGAGACGGATATGGAAGTTTCCTTTTTAAGTAATACCAGTTGCCTGACTCTCCTGCTGATCCTGTGTCTCTAATACTTTTAGCTACAGCCCCTGAACAAGCATGTAGATCAGGTGCTCTGACTGAAGTCAGACTGGATTAGCTGCATGCTTGTTTCAGGTGTGTGATTCAGCCACTACTACAGCTAAAGAGATCTGCAGGGCTGTCAGGCAACTGGTATTGTTTAAAAGGAAAAAGCCATATCCCTCTCAGTTAAGGTTCCCTTTAAAATCTGCTCTTAAGCCAGTGAATAAATTATTGAGATGAAGATCACATTGGATTAGATTGGAGAGCTTGTACATAGAATTGCAGCACACCAAGGGAGCTTACTTCAAATATCTTATTTATCCAATAGGTATTCTGCTCCTTTAAGAGCAATGTGTCCTCCTGATGGAGTCGGAGAATAAAAATCTATTGTCACGGCCATAGTTGGCTTTTCCCAAGGTAAAATGAAAGTCCATAGACTTTTATTTTACCTTTTGCACTTATTGCTGCATTTTGGAGCGTTGCGTTTGGAAGTTCCCAGGAGCTTTTTTAGGGCTGACCGTGGCGTTTCTTATTACAATTAATAATAATGTGTTGGCGTTAAAACGCCTTCAAGACGCCTGCATCCAAAATGCAGCGTTTTAGCCTTTTACCGCTGCCTGTAGTGTGAAAGAGCCCTTATGTACTAAAATAACTGTATTATACCAAGCTATAAGGTACAACTGGATTTGTTCTGACAGGATGGACAGAGACGAGCACCTGGATCGCCTTAAGAACACTTTCGTTAAACAAGGTTACAGTCCTCCTATGGCTGAGGCCCCAATCAGGAAAGCCAGCATCATCCCCAGAACTGAACTCCTGAAATATAAGCAAAACCAGAAAGAGGAAAGTGTCCCTTTGGTTGTCACCTACAACCCACACCTGGAAATCTTGAGGATTGCTAAGGAACTTCATCCCATTTTACACAAGGATCACAGACTGAGAAAGATATTCCCTAAACCTCCCCTCTTGTCATATAGGCAACCACACAATCTAAAACAGATGATTGTCAGGAGTTCTTTGAATAGGCCTCAACAAAACGGAACATCACTCTGCCGACAAAAAATATGTGGGACCTGCAGACACATTTACTCCACTGACAGGTTAACGATACCAGGTTCACAACAGGAGTACAGAGTACAAGGCACATTTTCCTGTGGTTCCACCAATCTGGTATATCTGATCATGTGTGCTAAATGCCCCAATGTTATGTACGTGGGAGAAACTGGACAAACTCTGCGCAAACGTATGAATGGACACAGGCACACTATTAACGATACCAAATCTGAACTCTCAGTTGCTACACACTTTCGGTCCAACGGACACAGCATGGATGATCTTCATGTCACTGCCCTGAAGGGTGGCTTCAAAACGTAAAATGATCGACTAATAGCAGAAACGAAATTTATACATTGGTTCAAAGCTGTGGAGAAGGGTTTGAATAAGGACAAAAACTTTTTATATTGGTATGAGGATGATGATATTTGAACTTTCTCAGCCATTCTAGCTGAACTTGTGAACTAAGAATTTACGATACCTCTGGGTCAATCCTAATCCCAGGTCTGTGAGCATGGAGTAAACAAGGATCCTTTTCTCAGCCAACAACCTCCCACCCCATTTAGATGTTCTGTTTGAATTAAGGCATCTTAATGACATGTATTTATGCTTGAAAAAAATATCTGTTTTCTGTTTTGATGTTGCATGTACATAGCTGTCTGTACCACCAGCCTGCAAACTAACAGGATATAAGCCCGACGAAGGCTTGCTTATTTTTATTTATTTTTAGTTAGCCAATAAATGGTATCATCCTGATTTAAAACTTCTTGCTTTTACTGATGGCTAACACAGTACAATACCCTACTGCTACTATTATACCCTCATGACATACATATTAAAAAAGAGTCCCTAGGCTTTATGGATATTTTTATGTTTTTCTTTTTTACTTATTTTTTTTTTCAATCTATTTGCTTGGTAACTGGGGGGAGGGGGGGTGGAAGTGATTTGTATAAAATTTTTTTAATAAAAAATTCTGTGGTGTGTAATTTAACTTTTCACCACTAGATGGCACTAGAAACACTCCCTATTTTTTTTTTTTTTTTAACTTTCATTTACATTCTTACTTGTGAATTAACATGGCCCCTGATCAGGGTCATGTCCATTCATTCCAGGCACTGTGATTGGTTCAGGGAAACCTTGCTTCCCTTCCCCAACTTCCAGCACAGAAATACCCCCGCTCGCTGCAGCAGTCATGCGTGCATGCACGCGCACCACTGCTTACAAACTGGATGAGAATACTTGTTCAGTTTGCCTATAGCAGCACCTACGTGGATGAGAATACTCCTCCAGATAGGCTTAAGTAGTTAAAAATCAATGAGTGAGAACTAGTAGCCAATCAGCCTTCTCAATGTTGATTCTGGGTGAAATTTTTTTTGGGGGGGTTAGTCATCCAGAACAAGAATTTACATTTGTGGAAACCCTAAGGGTTAAAGTAATAAAGGGGCATAAACTCCAAATTACCCATTGAACAAAGCAACACAACGCTGATAAATTATTGGTAAGAGTATTTTACAGATATTCTTAAAATGAGCTTTCCCTATTGTAAATTTACCTTAAAAGATACATGAGGTGAAGGTTAGACAAACTGTGCAAAATAAATGACTTACAGGTTGCCTAATTAGCATGTATAAATATGTCCAAGAGCAATATTGAAGATTTTTATCCCTAGGCTGTAGAAAGGACAGGGGGACATAAACTACGCATGAAGGACAGGACATTTTACCACCTTTTTATAAATGAGCTATTCACAGTGAGAATAGTTAACATGTAAAAAAAATTATTACAGAAAAAGTTATTGCAAATTCTATATTTTCATTTAAAGAAAGGCTATGATGCATCACTTACTTTGAAGGGAATCCATATCTATAAATGCTAAGTTTGATCTAGTCAGAGAGATTATTTCTATCCTTGTGGCTGTTCTTTTAGATGGCCTGTGTATTGTGTTTATTTGGGTTGTCTTTTGTACTTTACTAAATACCGTATATGTGGCAGCAGTGGTGCTCAAATACCCCTTTTCAAAATTCGAGTTAGGTCGAATTCGAATAGTAAATTATTCGAGGTCAGTCGAATATTCGAGTCGAATAATTTTTACTATTCGATTCGACCTCGGAATTCGAGCTCACTATTCGAGTCGGTATTCGAGCTCATTATTCGAGCTGACTATTCGAAATGGCCTTAAATAGCTTCCAACACTTGTTTTGAGGGTGAATGATGCAAGAAACCTCTTTTTTTCCAAGTAACAACAGCAAGTGATTATGTGGGGATGTTCCTTTAAAAAAAAAAAGTTGAAAAGAGAAGTTGTGTCCAGAAATTTGTTCAGTACTGTATATACTTCTTCTTCTTCTTCTTTATCTTCTATATCTTCTTCTTCTTCTTCTTCTATATCTTCTTCTTCTATATCTTCTTCTTCTATATCTTCTTCTATATCTTCTTCTTCTTTTATATTGTCTTCTTCTTCTTCTTCATCTTCTTCATCATCATCTTCTTCTTCTTCATCTTCTTTTTCTTCATCTTCTTCATCTTCTTCATCTTCTTCTTCATCTTCTTCATCTTCTTCTTCATCTTCTTCATCTTCTTCATCTTCATCTTCTTCATCTTCTTCATCTTCATCTTCTTCATCTTCTTCTTCTTCATCATCTTCTTCTTCTTCATCTTCTTCATCTTCTTCTTCATCTTCTTCATCTTCTTCATCTTCTTCATCTTCTTCATCTTCTTCTTCATCTTCATCTTCTTCTTCTTCTTCTTCTTCTTCTTCTTCTTCATCTTCTTCTTCTTCTTCTTCATCATCTTCTTCGTCTTCATCTTCTTCATCTTCATCTTCTTCATCTTCTTCATCTTCTTCTTCTTCATCTTCTTCATCTTCTTCTTCTTCATCATCTTCATCTTCTTCTTCTTCTTCATCTTCTTCTTCTTCATCTTCTTCTTCTTCTTCATCTTCTTCATCTTCTTCATCTTCATCTTCTTCATCTTCTTCATCTTCTTCATCTTCTTCTTCTTCATCTTCTTCTCCTTTTTCTTCTTCTTCTTCTTCTTCTTCTTCTTCTTCTTCTTCTTCTTCTTCTTCTTCTTCTTCTTCATCTTCTTCTTCTTCAATATCGTCTTCTTCTTCACTTATTTCTCTTTTCAAATTTTTTTTTTAAAGAAATGCAGCTATTTTTGAGCGTAACAAATAGCTGGTGGCGCACGCATGTTGGAAGCGCCATTGTATGTGCTCCCTGGCAGTGGAAACACACAGACAGCAGGAGGTAAATTCAGCAGCAGGAGGAGGAGGATGAGTGTGTGGCAGCAGGCAGTCAATGAGGCAGGCAGCGTGACATAATAGCCCTGGTACCTAGCGGTGATACCAGGGCTGTAAATAAACACAGCAGGCAGGAGGTCCCAGACAGCGGTCGTGCAGCCCACATTGTGTCCAATACACAACTGGGACAACACAGTTTTCAACCCGGGCACCTCAGAAAAATTAAACCTTTTTTTTTTGGGTTTTTTTTGTTTTGTTTTTACAACCAATTACACAGATATAGCTATTTTTTGACGTAATAGCTGGTGGCAGAGTGGCAGCAGAAGCTAATTCTGTGTACCCTGGCAGTGGGAAACACAGACAGCAGCATCAGCAGGAGGAATGGAGGAGTAGTGTGAGTGTGGCAGCAGATAGGCAGCGTGACATAATAGCCCTGGTACCTAGCGGTGATACCAGGCCGTAAATGAACACAACAGGAGGTCCCAGACAGCGGTCGTGCAGCCCACATTGTGTCCAATACACAACTGGGACAACACAGTTTTCAACCCGGGCACCTCAGAAAAATTAAACCTTTTTTTTTTTGGTTTTTTTTGTTTTGTTTTTACAACCAATTACACAGATATAGCTATTTTTTGACGTAATAGCTGGTGGCAGAGTGGCAGCAGAAGGTAAATCTGTGTACCCTGGCAGTGGGAAACACAGACAGACAGCAGCAGCAGCAGGAGGAATGGAGGAGTAATGTGAGCAGCTATTGTTTGACGTAATAGCTGGTGGCAGACTGGCAGCAGAAGGTAATTCTGTGTACCCTGGCAGTGGGAAACACAGACAGACAGCAGCAGCAGGAGGAATGGAGGAGTAGTGTGAGTGTGGCAGCAGGCAGGCAGCGTGACATAATAGCCCTGGTACCTAGCGGTGATACCAGGCCGTAAATGAACACAACAGGAGGTCCCAGACAGCCCACATCGTGTCCAATACACAACTGGGACAACACAGTTTTCAACCCGGGCACCTCACAAAAATTAAACCTTTTCTTTTTTGGTTTTTTGGTTTTGTTTGTAAAACAAATTACACAGATATATAGCTATTGTTTGACGTAATAGCTGGTGGCAGAGTGGCAGCAGAAGGTAAATCTGTGTACCCTGGCAGTGGGAAACACAGACAGACAGCAGAAGGGCAGTACACAGCAGCCCACTGTAGGTGTAAAATGTGTGGCTGCAGGCGACGTAATAGTCAAAGTGAACCAGGCTGGCTTAGTGAGCAGGAGCCAGGAGGTGGTAAAGGGTGGTAAGGCACATTAACGATGGTTCTTAGCCAGTTCATGTCCCCCTCTCGCCGACAACAGGGGCCAGGAACTCGCCTTCCACCCACGCCTGGTTCATCTTGAGAAACGTCAGTCTGTCCACAGACTTGTGAGACAGACGTGAGCGTTTCTCGGTGACCACACCACCAGCTGCACTGAAGCAGCGCTCGGACAGCACGCTGGAAGGGGGGCAGGACAGCACTTCCAGGGCGTACTGCGCCAGCTCGCTCCAGATCTCCAGGCGCTTGACCCAATACTCCATGGGATCAACAGGGGCATCGCTGTCAAGCCCGCTGTAGGACCCCATGTAGTCAGCCACCATGCGGGTCAGGCGCTGGCTGTGACCGGTGGAGGATGCTGCTGCATGCACCTCCTCTCTAGTCACTGCTGCCGGAGCCTCTACAGTCCTGTAGAGCTCATGGCTGAGAGACAGCAGGTCTGTGGGGCGCTTGCTGCTGGATGCAGGCACCTGCTGCTGCCTCTGTGCTGGCTGCTGGACAGTGGGGGTGGAAGGCTGGGGGAAGGCTTCCTCCAAGCGCTCAACAAGGGCCTGCTGCAAGCTCCTTATTTGTTGCGCTGGGTCTCCTCCTGCAGGCGGCAGGAACTGGCTCAACTTCCCCTTGAGGCGTGGGTCCAACATCATGCTGATCCAGATGTCCTCCCTCTGCTTCATCTGGATCACCCTGGGGTCTCTGCGCAGGCACGTCAGCATGTGCGCTGCCATTGGGAAGAGGCGGGCCACGTCTGCTGGCACATCGACGGCAGTGCTGCTGTCCTCATCCTCCTCCTCTGCCTCGTCAGCCTCATCCTCTCTCCACCCCCGCACCAACTCAGCTGCACTGTGCTGCTCCCCCTCATCACCAGCAAGGTCAGGGACCTCCACCAAGTCCTCCTCCTCCTCCCCCTCAGAGGTGGACTGTGCAGCTGCTTGCCGCTCCTGCTGGTCCAAGGCTGCCGCTCCCTGTTCCAGCAAAGCATCGAGGGCCCTGTTCAGCAGACAAACCAGGGGCACCCACTCGCAGACCATAGCATGGTCCCTGCTCACCATGTTAGTGGCCTGCAGAAAGGGAGCCAGCACTAAGCACACCTGCTGCATGTGCCTCCAGTCATCATCGGGGACGATGGACGGGATGTTGCTGGTCTTGTCCCTTCTCTGAGCGGCGGAAACAGTGGCCAGGGCAAGGTACTGGTTGACAGCGTGCTTCTGTTCAACCAGACGCTCCAACATCGCCAGGGTGGAGTTCCAGCGAGTCGGAACGTCAAGGATCAGCCGATGGCGTGGCAGATCCAGCTCCTTTTGCACGTCTTCCAGGCTCGTACAGGCTGCAGCCGAGCGCCGGAAGTGACGCACAACGTTCCTTGCCGTTTCCAGCAGTTCGCCCATCCCCTGGTAGGTGCGCAAGAACTTCTGCACCACCAGGTTCAGCACGTGGGCAAGACAGGGGATGTGGGTCAGGTTTCCCCTGTCTATTGCGGCAACCAGATTGGCCCCATTGTCGGCCACCACCTCTCCGACTCTGAGGCCTCTGGGGGTCAGCCAAATCCTCTCCTGCTCCTGGAGTTTGGCCAACACATGGGTTGCCGTCAGCTTGGTCTTCCCAAGGCTGACCAAGTGCAGCAGCGCTTGGCAGTGGCGGGCCTTCACGCTGCTGCTGAGGCGGGGGGTTTGGCCAGGTGTGCCGGAGGATGGCAGAGGATCGGAGGAACCTGCTGCAGTTCCCCTGACCCTGCGGGGTGGCACCACCCACTGTGTTGCTGCTGCTGCTGTGCCCGCTGCTGCTCTCCCATCCTCACCCCCTTCCACCAAGCTGACCCAGTGGACAGTGAAGGACAGGTAGCGGCCTGTCCCGAAGCGGCTGCTCCAGGAGTCCATGGTGACGTGGACCCTTTCACCAACCGCGTGCTCCAGCCCTCGCTCCACATTGGCCATCACAAAGCGGTGCAGTGCAGGAATGGCCTTGCGGGAGAAAAAGTGTCTGCTGGGGAGCTGCCAGTCTGGGGCTGCGCAAGCAAGCAGCGCACGAATGTCGCTCCCCTCCTGCACGAGCGTGTACGGCAGGAGTTGGGAGCACATGGCCCGTGCCAGCAAGCCGTTCAGCTGCCGCACGCGACGGCTGCTGGGAGGCAGAGCCCTAACCACCCCCTGGAAGGACTCGCTCAAAAGGCTCTGGCGTGGCCTTTTGCTGGCACGGGAATCAGCAGACACAGCGGAGGAGGCCACTGAGGACTGGCTGCCAGAACAGGCCTCAGTGTCGGCGGCAGGAGTTGCAGAGGGGGGAGTAGCAGTGCGTTTCCGCACTCCTGCTGGTGCTGCTGGAGGAGCAGGAGGGCGGGTGGCTGCTGTTGCTGCTGCTGCTGAAGGCTGTGCAGTGATGGGTGTGGTGCCACTGCCAGCACCAGATGCCTTCAGTCTCTGGAACTCCTCATGCTGGTGGAAATGTTTCGCAGCAAGGTGGTTGATGAGCGAGCTGGTGCTGAACTTTAAGGGGTCTGCACCTCTGCTCAACTTCCGCTGACAGTGGTTGCAAGTGGCGTACTTGCTGTACACAGTGGGCATGGTGAAATATCGCCAGATTGGTGACAGAAACATCCCCCTACGGCATGGAAGCGCTGCTGCCTGTCTCCCTGTGGTGGTTGGGGGGGGGGCTTGGGGGGCTTGGGTGCGGCTGGTGGTGGTACTGGCAGATGCTGCTGCTGCTGAGCCTGAGACACCAGCAGGCTGTGGGACCTGCTTACTGCTGCTGCCAATGCTTGCAATGATGCGCCTCCTTGCAAGGCCCACAAGAGCATCCTCCTCCTCCTCCTCAGAGCTGCTGAGGACGACATCCCCTGGAGGTGGTGGCACCCAGTCTCTGTCTGTCACCGGGTCATCATCATCCTCCCCCTCCTGAAACATGTCCTGCTGGGATGAGGACCCCCCAAACTCCTCTCCTGATGCATGGATGGGCTGCTTGACTGTCGCCACAGTCTTGCTGTCCAATCCCTCATCCCCCAAAGTGCCCATCAGCATCTCCTCCTCAAAATCGCCAACAACAGCAGACAATTGACTCATGATGCCTGGGGTCAAAAGACTGCTGAATGACAGGTCGCCAACTGACGGTGAACTGGCCTCCTCCCCAGGCCCTGCTGGGCGGCTGCTGCGAACAGGGGTGGTGGTGAGGGTGGAGGCCTCGGATGCAGAGCTGATGGCGGGCTGCTCATCCTCCGTCATGAGTTGCACCACAGTGTCTGCATGCTTTTCCTCAATGGGACGTTTCCGACCCGGCTGGAGGAAAATCGGAGCAGGTGCTACACGCTGCTGCTGCTGTGTCTCTGCAGCGTGAGTTGCAGATGCTCCTGCTGGGCGGCGCCCAAGGCGTCCACGGCCAGTGGCTATGGGAGGAATGTTAGCCACTGACGCTGCTGCTGCTGCTGCGGAACTGTGCATGGTGGCGCGGCCGCGGCCTGCCACAATGCTGCTCCCTCTCCTCCTGATTCCCTTGCTGCCCTTCCCCTTGCCCAAACCGCGCTGGCTGCCACTTCCAGACATCTTCGATGTTTTGGGCGTATAGACAAAAGTTTTTTAAAAGGGCGGGTGAAAAGTGGGGTACTTTAATGGAGTGGGTTGGTGGGTGAGGTGACTGAGTGAGTGTCCCTAGTACAGTAAGTAAGTAGTAACAGTCAGGAAGTACAACTAGCAGTTACAATAATCAGTAGTAATCACAAGTAAATTTAGTGTGTGTACACTACAGACAGTGAGTGCACGCACGCACGCGCAAACACGCGCAGGAGCTAGCCTATGAACAGTGACTGAGTGAGTGTCCCTAGTACAGTAAGTAAGTAAGTAGTAACAGTCAGTAAGTACAACTAACTAATTACAATAATGAATCAGTTATCAGAAGGAAATAGAGTGTGTGTACACAGACAGTGAGTGCACACACACAGGAGCTAGTAGCCTATGAACAGTGACTGAGTGTCCTAGACTCCTAGTACAGTAAGTAGTAACAGTAAGTACAACTAACTAATTACAATAATCAATTACAATAATCAATCAGTTATCAGAAGGAAATAGAGTGTGTGTAGTGTGTACACAGAAAGTGAGTGCACACACGCAGGAGCTAGTAGCCTATGAACAGTGACTGAGTGTCCTAGACTCCTAGTACAGTAAGAGTAAGTAGTAACAGTAAGTACAAACAACTAACTAATTACAATAATCAATCAGTTATCAGAAGGAAATAGAGTGTGTGTAGTGTGTGTACACAGACAGTGAGTGCACACACGCAGGAGCTAGTAGACTATGAACAGTGACTGAGTGTCCTAGACTCCTAGTACAGTAAGAGTAAGTAGTAACAGTAAGTACAACTAACTAATTACAATAATCAATCAGTTATCAGAAGGAAATAGAGTGTGTGTAGTGTGTGTACACAGACAGTGAGTGCACACACGCAGGAGCTAGTAGCCTATGAACAGTGACTGAGTGTCCTAGACTCCTAGTACAGTAAGAGTAAGTAGTAACAGTAAGTACAAACAACTAACTAATTACAATAATCAATCAGTTATCAGAAGGAAATAGAGTGTGTGTAGTGTGTACACAGACAGTGAGTGCACACACGCAGGAGCTAGTAGCCTATGAACAGTGACTGAGTGTCCTAGACTCCTAGTACAGTAAGTAGTAACAGTAAGTACAAACAACTAACTAATTACAATAATCAATCAGTTATCAGAAGGAAATAGAGTGTGTGTAGTGTGTGTACACAGACAGTGAGTGCACACACGCAGGAGCTAGTAGACTATGAACAGTGACTGAGTGTCCTAGACTCCTAGTACAGTAAGAGTAAGTAGTAACAGTAAGTACAAACAACTAACTAATTACAATAATCAATCAGTTATCAGAAGGAAATAGAGTGTGTGTAGTGTGTACACAGACAGTGAGTGCACACACGCAGGAGCTAGTAGACTATGAACAGTGACTGAGTGTCCTAGACTCCTAGTACAGTAAGAGTAAGTAGTAACAGTAAGTACAAACAACTAACTAATTACAATAATCAATCAGTTATCAGAAGGAAATAGAGTGTGTGTAGTGTGTGTACACAGACAGTGAGTGCACACACGCAGGAGCTAGTAGCCTATGAACAGTGACTGAGTGTCCTAGACTCCTATTACAGTAAGAGTAAGTAGTAACAGTAAGTACAAACAACTAACTAATTACAATAATCAATCAGTTATCAGAAGGAAATAGAGTGTGTGTAGTGTGTGTACACAGACAGTGAGTGCACACACGCAGGAGCTAGTAGCCTATGAACAGTGACTGAGTGTCCTAGACTCCTAGTACAGTAAGAGTAAGTAGTAACAGTAAGTACAAACAACTAACTAATTACAATAATCAATCAGTTATCAGAAGGAAATAGAGTGTGTGTAGTGTGTACACAGAAAGTGAGTGCACACACGCAGGAGCAGCTAGTAGCCTATGAACAGTGACAGTGAGTGTCCTAGTACAGTTACAGTATATAACTACAATACTAATACAATCAGTAGTAAAGGACAGCAGAAATATATAGAATAGAGAGAAATAAACAGAGGACAGGAGGACAGCTGCCCACACAGGCAAGGCCCTGAGGCCTAAAGCTGTAAGCCTGCAGCAGCTGGCCTGTCTCTATGTAACACAAATGCTACTAACTAAAATACAATGTCTAACTAACTAACAACAATATAGGTGTGTATAGGAGGTGTATGTGAGCAAAAACGCTAGGTAAATGACCACAATAGAGCTCTTGCTAAGCCAAAGCACAAAGGAGCAACTCTCTCTCTGTACAAGTCTCAGGCAAGCACGGAGAAACGTAACATGGCGGCCGCTATTTATAGGGTAGGGGCTGGCCAGGGTCCCCCTCTGTGATTGGCTGCCGTCAGAGGGCCTGGGAGCCCTCTGATTGGCTCTAAGGACATCAATCTGGGCTATGACGCTATTCGAGCTCGGTACCGAGCTCGAATAGCGCCGTTTGCTCGAATAGCTTGAATAGTGAATGGGCTATTCGAGTGTACGCGAATAGCCCATTCGAATAGCTACAGCTATTCGGAGCTCGAATACCGAGCTCGAATAGCTGGAAAAGAGCTCGAATATTCGAGCTACTCGAATATTCGAGCTCTGCTGAGCACCACTGTGTGGCAGTCTGAAACAAGTATGTGATGTACATAAGCAACAATAGAGGATTTGTGGAAGGTGGAAAGTACTGTTCTATACCACAGAAAGGAACTGTAGCATAAACCAGTATTATGCTGTAGTACTTTTTTTTTTTTTTTACATACGGACTACCATGATATCTTTCATATCTCCTAAATAAAGCCCAGATCTCAATCCACTTTAGGGAAGTTGCTGTTCACAAAGAGTTCCCATACAGCTTGACAATGTTAATTCAGTTTTACCAAGAAGAAAGGAAAGATTGTAAGATCCAGATGTGCAAAGCAGTTTACCTTATTTGTTCCATTAATGTTTCTGTCACAGTAAAATGTATTTTATTTCTTGAAATATCTCTGTATGCTGTGAAAATAAAATAGCAAGATTTGAAACTGTGTATTTGATTCAGTTGTAATACAAAAAGTTCAATTAGGGTGAAAATAGTGGCAAAGTACCAGGGCTCTGATTCAATTACCTTTTCTCACTGGAGATGTTTTCATACTTTATCAATAAAGTACTTAAAATAAATTGTCCCTCATTAAGTTAAATCTGAAATTACTTTAAGGGCTCCGTCACACAGAACCTGTTCACATGTGTTTCTGTGAGCACATATGTTGCTTTTTCAAATGTCCTGCTGAATACATTTTTGTCTAAAATGCTGATAAATTCAAATGTCTGTGACTCACTGAAAAAAGAAAGCAAACAAACAGGAAAAAAGGAAACACACAGTTCACAGTGGCGCTGAATAGACCCAGCGACCAGGGATATGAGCCAGTCCCCAGGCTTTAATAATAGTACAGTACAGAAGAACAGGGTTAGCCTGGCACACTTTTTTTTTTTTATCTTACCCAGGGGTTTTGGATTCAAGGCCCTTATCAGGGGTATTACAGATGGATCTTACTCGCAGTCTGTAGCCTTTCTGCTGCGCTGCAGCTCCTAGTCTTCTGGCACGTCTGGGAGGTACGTTGGGGCCCTTCCGGATACTCACATGGGGAGTTATTTAGCTGGCAAAGTGTAGTGTGGACCGGTGGCTGACTGGCGTCCCAGAACAGCCTGCATCACGGTCTCCACGTCTCCTCTATGCTAGACATAGGCACTTTTACCCCTAGAGGCTCTAGGATTTGGCTATTCCCTGCTGAGAGCTGATGGGGCGGCCAGGCGTGACGGAAACTCCGCCCACCAACGCGTTTCACGCTGTAGGCGTTTCTTCAGGGTGTAGCTCTCCTTCCCCCATGCTGCCAATTGTAGACTGTTGGCAACTCCCCCGACGTCACTCCTTTCAAGGGATCGGTTGCTAAAGTCTGCTATGACGAAAACGGCAAAGATTTCAGGCACTGTGGTGAAAGTCATGCCTTCTATTCTATCCATGAGAAATAAGCTATCATGGTAGATCATAGTTCCATGAAAAGGCTATCATATGTATATACTATAAAGTATACAAGCCAGTACATCTGCACATCCAGCAGTAAAGTCATTGCTAGTTCAAGCACACTGCTTAATTTTTCATAAGACAGGATAAGCATTTCCATCAGTTAGGCATCTAAGCTGTCTCACAGAGCATCAGACTCATTCTGCTGCGAGTTGTCCTCAAGCAAGGTAATGATAAAGGGAAAGAAGAGGAAAAACCCATTCCAAGGATAGTAGTCTACTCTCCTTCTCCCTCCTCTATAAGTGCAATTAATTTATGTTGGCAACTTCCTGCAATCATAATTAACATCTGCTCAACATTATAATGCCCAATAAAATCTTAATAGGACATTTTCAGCACATGGCTGCACTCTTGCTTACATCACCCATTAAAGGGAAATCGCCTCAAAATTGATTCTTTGGTGCTGGAGTCTGAAACTTGTTTATTAACAATAGTATGTCCTTTCAGCATCCTGTTTCCATCTAACTATCCCACACATATACCCCATCAATTGTACGCATTCACACGCAAGAACGCTCTCATATCCAACTCTCTGTTGAGGCCATGTGGATACAAGGTATTAAGCCTATATATCCACATGGCCTCCTTACAGTACAAAACGTCATCAAAGTCCCATTGTCTGCTAGAGGTAGTCAGCTTATATATTCCCTTAACTTTGGTCCCAGTCAGGTCGCTGTCATGAAATTCCTCATAGTGAGCCACCAAATAACTTTTTTCTATATTTTTATCCTCAATTAGTCTAAAGTGTTCTAGAACTTGATCCTTCATCATTCTTTTGGTTTTTCCTATATATTTTAGTCCGCAAAGACACTCAATCATATAGACAACTTTCTCTGTCTGACAAATAATATGTGACCTGATCTCAAACTTAGTTTGGCCTGAACTGTCATAGAAATTTTTGTTGTCTGTACGATCGATAAACGGACACAATTTACATTTAGAACATTTGTATGTCCCTTTTGGTACATGTTTATTTAACCAGGTTGAAGTATCTCTTGTATATTCACTTCTTACAAGTTTATCGCGCAAATTAGGTGCGTGTTTTGCTGTCATGAGGGGCCTGGGGCCTACAATTCTCAAAATCTCAGGTGAAGCTGTCATAATTCCCCAATTCTTCTCCAGTATATTACGCAAGGGCTCCCAGTGTGACCCAAACCTTGTAATCAAACGAAGATAGTTTTCGTCTGTTTTTTGAGGGGTCTCCCGACATTACAATAAATCACATCTGTCTATATCCCAGGCTCTATGCAGAGCTCTGCACAGTATCTGATGCGGATATCCTCTCTGTCTGAAACGATCATATAGGGATCTAGCTTCCATATGAAATGTCTTGTCATTAGAACAGTTTCGTCGTAGACGTATGAACTGTCCATATGGTACCCCCCTGATGAGTGGGGGGGAATGATGACTGGACGCATGAAGCAGGCTATTACCTGCTGTAGGCTTGCGAAAAGTGGAGGTTAGTTTCATTTCACCCTCCATCCTTAACCTTCCCAGCGTTCAATTTCCCCAGGATTTCTGTGCAAACAGTGATAACATTTATTTTTAAAACTTTTTTTTTCCTGTAACTTGCCAAAATGTGTCAAGCAATGGTCTAGTATACAGTGCAGGAGAGTATTGATGTGTATGCATGTTTATACTGTTCACAGCATGTTTTTTTGAACGGACATTTCTGTCCATACCGCTAGGGAGGTTAATCGCAAAACAAGAAAACTCAAAGATTGTCTACTCATAGTATATGTTAATTTAATGTTTTTATCGTTTTGATTCAATCTCATAAAAAATGCATGGAGCTCATCCTCAGTTCCAGTTCAGACCACGAGCACGTCATCGATGTAACGAAGCCACAGGGCGGTGTGTGCCCGGAAACCGGGGTCACCATATACCTCCTGGTGTTCCCAACGTCCCAAATGGAGGCATGCATACGCCAGTGCACACGCCGCCCCAATGGATGTGCCCCTGGTCTGCCTATAGTAGATCCCATCAAATGAAAAACAATTCCAGTGCAGAATGAGCTCAACAGCATCATAAATGAACTGATTGAACTCCAAAAATTCCGGATAATGGCCCTCCAGGAAAAACTGTATCGCCCGGAGCCCCATCTATCATAATCCTTAAATACACAACAAAACTTCTCCTCCCCTCCTCTCTAATTAAGTCTCCACCTCTTAATGTGACACAGTATCATTTTCAGAAGTATAGATATAAAAAGCACACATTGCATACATTTGCATTAAATCACAAAGTGAACTAAAATCAATAAAAATACATAAAACATTACTAATCAGTTAAAAAACAGGATCAATCCCCAGATCGAGGCGATTTGGTTGTAATACATTTAACTTATGCATCCATTTGGTTTCACATTGAGAGACCAATCTGACCACATTCCCTCCTCTGCATGGTATATTAACCATCTCAATGTCAAAAATCTGGATTCCATTAGGGTCTTAGGAAAAAAAGCATGAAAAAATGCATGGATTTTTTTCTTGCTTTCCTTCATTTTTTTCAAGTGTGAATGAACCCTAAATATGTTTTTCAGTTGCTAGGTTCTAAAAATCATGGGTTGTAGATAAGATAGAACATATCTCCTTGGAGAAAATGCAGGAGAAAGTTTAACTGAACTACTGTAGAAAAAGTTGAAAAATTGTCCCAAAGCAAACAAATGAGTCATTACAAAAAAATGAGCCAGTACAGAAAAAAGAACCTCAAAACACTTTTATTTAAATATTAAAAGCAAACGAATGCTAAAAATAAGGTAAAAGCACAGCGGATAGCAACTGAAATAATCAGAGGGATGAAAGATCTCACCAAGAAAGGTTGGATAAACTGGGCTTATGTAGCTTTAAAAAAAAGGCGACCGAGAGGTGACCTGATTAACATGTATAAGTACATCAAAGGGCAATACAAAATCTTGGCAGATGAGCTTTTTGTCCCTAGGGTTGTACGACGGACGAGAGGACATGATTTGCAGGTGGAGGAAAAAAGTTTTTGCCATCTATTTAGAAAGGGGGTCCTTCACAGTGAGAGTGGTTACAATCTGGAACATCTTACCTCAGGATGTAGTTATGGCAAACTATATATCTGCATTTAGAGAGGACTTGAATGCTTTTCTTGCATTGAAGGGCATTCACGGCTATAATTTTTAGGTAATTCCTGTAAGAGTTGATCAAAGGATTTATCTGACTGTCATCTGGAGTCGGGAAGGAATTTTTACCTTTTAAGGCTAATTGGCCCAAGCCTTGTAAGGTTTTTTGCCTCCTTCTGGATCAACTGGGATATGTGCAGGTTAAGGTGAGTTTTTATTTTTTTATTTTTTCTCTGGTTGGCTGTGATGGACGAATGTCAACCAAACTAACTATGTAACTATGTTACTAGGAATTTGAAATTAATGCCACCATATGGAACTTTATTAAGACTGTCATGCTACAGGCTTATTCTCATTGCAGTAGTCTTTGTCTCATGAATGCATCTGGTTCAGTCTATTGCACAGCTGGCTTGTTAAACATTGCTGAATACCAAGTGTTACAACTGTGGATTTCTGATACACATGCAAAGTTTTGCACTGTGTGTGCTTTCACTCCACCACAACTGGTTCTTGCCTAAGTACTGTTTGGAACATAAAATATTCAATTCAATTCAAAATTCAATTCACTTTATTGTCATTGTGTAAACCAACGAAATTACTTTTCATGAGAACCCCACGGTGCATATAGGGAACATAGTGATATTAACAAGGAAGAGAAGAAATTATACAAGTATGCCAGGTATTACAGATGTTTAAACAATTTGTACACAGTGTTAATTATTTCAGAGAGGATTCAGAGTTCATCAAGTTTATGGCGGATGGGAAAAAGTTGTTTTTCAGTCTGTTTGTGTGTGTGCGGATTGATCTAAAACGTTTATCTTATGGAAGGAGCTCAAACAAGGCATTTCCAGGGTGAGTGTTGTCCTTGATAATGTTTTTGGCCCTTCTCACGCTGTGAGTATTATACAAAAGTTCCAGTGATGGTAGTTCAGTGCCAATAATGGCTTCTGCTGTTTTAATAACTCGCTGCAGGGCTTCTCTAGTAGCCTTCGTGCAGCATACTGGAGTGTTGTTCTCCCACAAAATGTATGTGGAGACACACTGGCCCATATGCAATTCACCTTTTCTCCTTAGTTTTCTCCAAGTTGATATATTCACATCTTGCCAATAAAATGCCTTTTAACCTCCCTGGTGGTGCATTTCTGTCTGGAATTATGAGTCAAAAGCGGTACATTGTTTTTCAAGAATTCTAGGCCTCCAATTCTTAAGTCATAACTCACCAAAATATGCCAGAATAAAAGCCTGGTAGACATTCTACATATGAATAAAAGACTAGAACACAAATTTGTTGAATTAATGAAATTTATGAATAAACTTAAAATATTGTGAAACTATACAAATAAGGCAGGCAGCGAGTAGTCAAAATCCAGGCAAATGTCAGTGGAGGTGGCAGACAGAGTAATCAAAATCCAGGTAGACGTCAGTGCAGGCGGCAGGCAGAGAGTAATCAAAATCCAAGCAGATGTCGGTGCAGACGACAAGCAGAGAGAGATCAAAATCCAGGTAGATGTCGGTGCAGGTGACAGTCAGAGAGTAATCAAAATCCAGGCAGATGTCAGTGCAGGCGGCAGACAGAGAGTAATCAAAATCCAGGCAGACGTCAGTGCAGGTGGCAACATGTATACATGTGTATACATGTATACAAATGTATACATGTACACATGTCTATACATGTTTACACATGTATACACATGTTTATACATGTATATACTTGTATACATGTATATACTTGTATACATGTATATACATAAAATGCACTTTTCCTGCGCAGAAATAGTTATATCCTCTTTAAAGGACCACTCCCACGAATCAATACATTTTTAACCATCCAACAGTATATATATATAGTATATATGAGCCTTGCTGTGTCATTTTTTTTATTTTGTGATGTCTCTTTAATTTACTGTTTGCCACTGAAATCGGAGTCCGTCAGTCCCTTGCATAACGTTGACGGACTTTTGTATCTAAATAAACATTGCAGGGGGAGCCTTTGCAGGGTTTGGTAGAAAAAAGACGAGATGGTTTTGTCCTGCAATCCCAACTGTGCCTTGCAATCCCAACTGTGAATATCATTGCGCTCGTGCTTACCCCTCAGCAGTACCGGTTATTTAGATGGACCCCTCCGCAAGCTTTTAGGGAGGCAGCTGTCAGCGCAGACTTTGCTGCGCAATGAGCCGCTCTCCCTCTACCTTGATTCGCCTGCGGGCCTGCCAATGACGACATCATCAGGGCTGGAGGCGCGGCGAAAGACAGAAGCTGTACGCTCTGTCAGTACAGCAGAGCGAGCTCTGCGCTCATTACGTCGCACGTCTTAAGGACGTGAGCCGCGGCGATAGACAGAGGGAAGCCCATACTGACTCTGCCACTGCAAAGTCACTCAGCTCCTCCACACGTCATCATTGGTAGACCCGCAGGCGAATCAAGGTAGAGGGAGAGCGGCTCATTGCGCAGCAAAGCCTGCGCTGACGGCTGCCTCCCTAAAAGCCTGCGGGATGCCTAAGTGTGGAGGGGTCCTTCTAAATAACGGCTACTGCTGAGGGGTAAGCACGAGCGCAATGATCTTCACAGTTGGGATTGCAGGGCAAAACTATCTGGTCTTTTTTCTACCAAACCCTGCAAAGGCTCCCCCTGCAATGTTTATTAGATACAAAAGTCGGTCAACGTTATGCAAGGGACTGACGGACTCATACTGTGTGTGTGCCACTGCCAGGCCCAGCACATTCAGTGACTACCTGTGTGTGTGACAGGTGCACAGTGTAATACCCAGTACTGCATATACCTACCTACCTGTTGTTCACAGTGCACCCACCTACCTATGTGAGCTGAGCGCTCGCAGTGTCACTGTGCCTGTCCGCTACCTGTCTGTGTGTGACAGGTGCACATTGTAATACCCACTGCATATACCTACCTGTTGTTCACTGTGCACCCATCCACCTACGTGAGCGCACGCAGTGTCATGGTGCCTGTCCGGTACCTGTCTGTGTGACAGGTGCACATTGCAATAACCACTGTATATACCTACCTGTTGTTCACGGTGCACCCACCCACCGACGTGAGCAGACGCAGTGTCACTGTGCCTGTCTGTTACCTGTCTGTGTCTGACAGGTGCACATTGTAATACCCACTGCATATACCTACCTGTTGTTCACTGTGCATCCACCCACTTACATGACTGCACTCAGTGTCACTGTTCCTGTGTGGTACCTGTCTGTGTGTGACAGGTGCACATTGTAATACCCATCACTACATATACCTACTACTACCTGTTGTTCACTTCAGTGCACCCACCCACCTGTGAGTGCATGCAGTGTGATATACCACTCCGTGCATACCTGTTAACTGCACCAGTGTGACTGCACATTGTATTACTCTAGTCAGTGCATACCTTTCACTTCATCCCCTCCGATATAGACAAAACGGACAAAACAGGTACAGGCAGAGGAAGAGGCAGACCCAGAGGAAGGCCACCCGGCAGGTCTGTGCGAGGTCGAGGTGATGTGTTTTTGTGCGGCCCTGGACCAAAGTACAGTGCTCAGAAGAAGGCACGTCCCATCAACTCCCAAGATTGTCAGGATGTGGTTGACTATTTAACACAGAACACCTCATCTTCCGCATGCCACCAGTGCTACTTCAAGTACCACATCCGCTACATTTGACAGTTCGCAGGAGTTATTTGGTGGGGAAATCACTGATGCACAGCCATTATTGTTACAACAAGATGAAGGCGCTAACCAAGTTACACCACCTCATATGTCTGAGTTAGGCGACACTATGGACAGATGGGGGATGATGAAGTACCTGCTGTTGGTGCAGTTTTGGAGGTGTCTGAGGCAAGCAAAGCTGGGCAGGATGCTTATGATGATGACGATGATATGGATCCTACATATGTTCCCAATATAGGAGATGAACAGGGTCACAGTTCAGAGGGGGAGTCGGAGAGGAGTAGGAGGAGACGAGTTCCTGAAAGAAGCAGGGGGAGCTCATCATCAGAAACAGCTGGTATCGCCACCTATGTACAGCCAGCCAACATGCCTTTCAACGTCAGCTGCTAAAGCCACCACAGTGCCATCACCCCAGGGGGCTCAGCGGTTTGGAAATTTTTTAATGTGTCTGCCTCAGATCGGAGCAATGCCATCTGTTCTCTCTGCCTCCAAAAATTGAGCCGTGGAAAGGCCAACACCCACTCTTCGCTGTTGTTATCCTCCTCCTCCTTGGCTGAGTGTCAGTTCAACTCTACTGGTGCTGCAATCTCCTCTCCTGCTACACAACCCCATCTCCCCAGGGCCTATGCTGCATGCCAGGAATGACGATGTCACGCCATCTTAGACATGTCTTGCTTCAAACTGGAGAGTCACACTGGAGCAGCTCTCCTGGTTGCTCTTAACAAACAGGTGGATCAGTGGCTGACCCTGCACCAGCTGGAGATCGGCAACGTGGAGTGTGACAACGGCAGCAATCTCTTTTCCGTGTTGAATTTGGGAAAGATGACACATGTACCCTGCAACGGCACATATGCTAAATCTAGTCATTCAAAGATGTGTGTCAAAGTACCCAGGCTTAGAGGACGTCCTGAAGCAGGCCAGGAAGTTGTGTGGGCATGTCAGTCGGTCTTACACGGCCATGGCACACTTTGCCAAGATTCAGCGGAGAAACAACTTGCCGGTGAGATGCCTCATTTGTGATAGCCCTACTCGCTGGAATTCGACCCTCCTTATGTTCTCTCGCCTGCTAGAACAGGAGAAAGCCGTCACCCAGTACCTCTAAAATTTCAGTAGAAGGACACAATCAGGGGAGATGGGGATGTTCTGGCCCAACAACTGGACACTCATGCAAAATGCATGCAAGCTCATGCGGCCGTGAGGAGGTGACCAACCTGGTGAGTCGCGGTGAAGGCACCATCAGCGACTTGATCCCGTACGCTTACTTCCTGGAGCGTGCTGTGCATAGAGTGGTGGATCAAGCTGTGGAGGAGCGTGAAGAGGAACAGTTACGGCAGGAACAGTTGTGGGAGCAATTTTCAGCAGAACCAAATGTTTCCTCAACACCTGCAGCAGCACAGAGGGGGGAGGAGGAGGAAGAATCGTGTGGGGAAGAGGAGTCAGACTCGGATGATGAGGAAGGTGTTTCTTTAGAGTAGGAGGCGGCGGCAGAAGAACAACCGCAGCAGGCATCGCAGGGGGCTTGTGCTGCTTAACGTTCCCGTGGTATTGTTCATAGCTGGGGGGGGGGGAGGACTTACCTGACGTCACTGAGGAAGAGCAAGAGGAGATGGATAGTACGTCTGGATCCAACTTTGGGCAGATGGCATCTTTCATGCTGTCCAGCCTGTTGAGGGACCCCCGTATAAAAAAACGTAAGGGGAATGAGCTGTACTGGGTGGCCACGCTACTAGACCCTCGGTATAGGCACAAAGTGGCGGACATGTTACCAAGTCACCTGAAGGCAGAAAGGAAACTATGCTTTACAGTGCGTTTAAGGGTGATGTTACAGCACAACGGAATAAAGGTACCACTGCCAGTAATCCTTCTTCCATGTGCACGCAGGCAAGGACAGGACGCTCCAGCAGCAAGGTAATGATCATGAAGGGGAATGGGCACATGTACAGGCCTTTTGTTTTGTTGTTGCAGCTGCACTGCAGCCAGAAAAATTAGGCAGGCATGTAAACGCACCAGAAAAATTAGTATAGCAGCCCGCTGCTAGCAGCGGCCTTAAAAATTCATGAATCCGCCTGGAGTCCTGGACCTTGTTGGTGGTGGCGGAAGCAAATGATTCCTCAACACCTGCGGCAGCACAGAGGGGGGAGGAGGAGGAGAGAGAGTAGTGTGGGGAAGAGGAGTCATATGATGAGGATGGTGTTTTTTTGGAGGACGAAGCGGAAGAACAACTGCAGCAGGTGTCGCTGGGGGCTTGTGCTGCTCAACTTTCCTGAGGTATTGCTCGTGGCTGGGGAGGAGGAGAACTTTCCTGACATCACTGAGGAAGAGCAAGAGGAGATGGATAGTACGTCTACATCCAAATTTGTGCAGATGGCATCTTTCATGCTGTCCAGCCTGTTGAGGGACACCTGTATAAAAAAACTTAAGGGGAATGAGCTGTACTGGGTGGCCACGCTACTAGACCCTCGCTCTAGGCACAAAGTGGCGGACATGTTACCAAGTCACCTGAAGGCAGAAAAGATGCAGCACTTGCAGAACAACCTGGCAACTGTGCTTTACAGTGCGTTTAAGGGTGATGTCACAGCACAACGGAATAAAGGTATCACTGCCAGTAATCCTTCTTCCATGCGCACGCAGGCAAGGACAGGAAGCTCCTGCGATCTCATGGTGATGTCGGACATGCGAAAATTCTTTAGTCTAACGCCTTAGAGCTTCCGGATCCACCCTCCACCAACGCCTGGACCGGCAGGTAACCGACTACCTAGCCTTAAGTGTGGTTGTAGACACTGTGAGCAGCGGTGAACCCTTGGACTTCTGGGTGCGCAGGCTTGACCTATGGCCAGAGCTGTCCCAATTTGCCATCCAACTTCTGTTCTGTCTTGCCCTGCCTCAAGCGTCCTATTAGAAAGGACCTTCAGCACAGCTGGAGGCATTGTCATTGAGAAGAGAAGTCGCCTAAGTCACAAAAGTGTTCAGTACCTGACCTTTATCAAAATGACTGAGGCATGAATCCTGGAGGCCTACTGCCCGCCCCAAGACTAAGTCAGTCCCTACACACAGCATCTCTGCCTGCACGCTCTGTGACTGCCTGCCCCAAGACTAAGTCGCTCCCCACACAGCACCTATGCCCACAGGCCACCACTAACAGGATCCAGGACTCCAAATGGATTCCTGAATTTTTAAGGCCGCAGCGGCCACTATACTAATTTTTCTGGTGCGTGTACATGCCTGCCTAATTTTTGTGGCTGCACTGCAGCTGCAACAACAAAACAAAAGGCATGTACATGTGCCAATTCCCCTTCATGATAGTTACCTTGCCGCGGTGAAGGGCCTTGCGTATCACAATGAAGCAATGACCGCCAGCTATATGAGTGTCTCGGTAGGAAGGGGGGGGGGCACACCAAAGATAATAAGGTAGTTGCTTCATTGTAGACATACCAAATTTGATCAGCTGGACAGTCACTGTTCTGTCATTCAGCTACCTCAGCCCAGCGACCATATGGGCTTGAAAACCGCCACTGCCTGCACTCCGGCTATGGTGCGCACCAGTCCAGCATGGCCGTCACTACACAAACAGCTGTTTGCGGTGCATTACACAGTACGTTTGGTGTGTCAGTGTAAAGCAGTGCTCTAATTACCCTCCCTGATTGATGTATACACATGTAAGATATTTAAAAGCACTGGGCTTGAAAACCGCCACGGCCTGCACTCTCTCCTGCACTCTGTCCACCGTCCTGCACTCTGTGCACACCAGTCCAGCACGGCCGTCACTACACAAACAGCTGTTTGCGGTGCGTTCCACACTGAGTTTGGTGTGTCAGGGTGAAGCAGTACTCTAATTACACTCCCTGATTAATGGACACACATGCAAGATGTTTGAAAGCACTTTAGGCCTACAATTTAGCATTCAATGTGATTTTGGCCCTTAAAACGCTGCTTTTTGTCAAATCCATATTTTTCCCCCGGACTTTTGGCATCTATCCCACTCCGCCATGCCCCCCTCCAGGTGTTAGACCCCTTGAAACATCTTTTACATCACTTTTGTGGCCAGCATAAGTGTTTCTAGTTTTCAAAGTTCGCCTCCTCATTGAAGTCTATTGCGGTTTGCGAAAGTTCGTGCAAACCGAACTTTTGCGGAAGTTCGCGAACCCGGTCCGCAAACCAAAAATTGGAGGTTCGGGCCATCTCTAATCACTATGGAGGAGGGAGCAGCCGATGAAATGATGATGCATATGAGGAGGGGAACACATACCTTTACTTCCTTACGAATCGCCTGTGAAGGGTGGGAAATGTGTCTACACATCACTATGACATCCACCCTCTGCTGCCCAGAGGATGTGAACTATTCTGGGTGTCCTGCTCGTCTAATCTTGGGGTGCGGCTGAAACTGACGTCATGCCGGGTCTGAGAGCAGAATAGCGGTGCAGTAGCCGCGCAATCTATGGTGAACCAAGGGCCTTACCTGATGTGGCCTCTGTGAATGGAAGCCATTAACAAGCTGCGAGACACCTGATACGTGAGTGGGTACCCACAAGAAGATACAGACTGATTGAGGTAGTGAGATATAAAATTCTGGATGGTGGGAATCTCCCCCAAGTGATATGTGTTGTTTGCAATCATAGCCACATTGCTCTTACCAGTGCGTGGATATCGTTGCCATGTAGGTGGACTCTGTGCCCCCTAAAGGGAGCCTATATTTCAGGAACCATTCCCTGGTTTAGGTTGTGGCCACTCTGAGTATGTATGGGCGCCATGTCGATGTGACAACGTGGTCATGTGTGTTATGCCGGCTCAGTTTAGATACGGTAGGTTATGCTAACATTTGTCCAGCTCATAATTAGTGGCGTGTAGATACTCCTGCATTTATTTTAACTGGTTTTAAAATGCTGATTCTTGCATGCAATTAAGCAAAATTTGTGCAGTTGTTTTTCATATAGTAAATTATGGATCTATTTGGCAAAAATATGGAATTGCTTTTTCAAGCCGGCGGAATTCCGAAATTGCCTGTGAAATTCCACTGGTATCCGTTGATGGTTTTAAGCTGAAAATTCAGTTCAAAGGCATCTAGTCCTAGATTGCAAAAAAAATCTCTCCGTCTCAATCTCTCTCTCTCTCTCTCTCTCTCTCTCTCTCTCTCTCTCTCTCTCTCTCTCTCTC